>NC_133439.1:3737061-4044525 GCF_964197705.1 Penicillium psychrofluorescens | reverse complement strand
TGCTAATTGGTTTCCATCTAGATTCAACCTGGGAATATTGAAGTCGATACCGTTGCCGAACAAGTGGTCAACGGCGAAGTGTGGGTTCTGAATGGAGTGATCAATTATCCATCTGAGCAAGGGTGGACTCGTGAGCTATGAGATGTACTGTTTAATATAACGAGGTAACGAGAATGAACTCTTGGGGTTTACAAACATATAGCAATTTTCTATGGTAGACACATTACATCTTCATCGGACAATGCACCGGAAACTCCGGGCATATGTACACACCAACATGTCCCAGATCAATTCACCTCCGGGGCAAAGTTGCGCAGCACGCGCTCTTCCACCCCCTCCAGAATACAGAAATGTTCCGTCACCTCGAGGTTCTCCGCTTCGTTCTGGTACAGCTTGTCCGGGTCCTGGCCGGGCTGCAGAGGATTCACCATGGCAGCCGGGTTGGCCATGCCCATCTGCTGGGACATGTGGTTGGCAGCTATTGAGGAGGTCAGCGAGGCTCGCGGGAAGAATGTGGACTGGCCATACCATTATCACTGCCCAGAATGAATCCAAACACCGACTGCAGGCCGAACAAATTGAGGAAGTACCAAGACAGACTCGACACCCATCTGACATCAAGGTCCCGAGTCATGACACCAGACTGCAGCATCGACTTGAAGCGGATGGTAAGCGGGAAGGGCAATTTCACTGCGGATCATGGTCAGCTCTTGCCCCACAGACAGCGGATCCAGAAGTAACTCACGGATCACAAATCCGGAGAAGAAAGCATTGATCCAGCTCATGATCAGGGTCTGCGGGATCATCATCATCATATTTCCCTTCATCATGCCCATCATGGCCTCCATGCCCGCGGGATCTGTCATGGGGTTGGCGGGTGGTCCACCGCGGTTTTCGGGGTCCTTCAGGAACGCGCCGTTACGGAAGCCCGAGATTATGTAGTTCTTGCGCATCTCGAAGGATTCCCGGTCGAGCACTGCGGCGCCGTGGTTGCGCAGGTTCACACCACGGAGGAGAGCGAGTCGTTCGCGCGACTCGGCTAGCGTCGAGGCGGGTTTCGGAGGTGAGTTCATCAGGACAGTGGCATAGTGGCGGAGGATTCCTGTCAGTATCTTTTTGGAGTAAGCTTTCCGAGGGTAACTGAAATGGACAAATGGGGTGACACGCACCATGACAATGGAGATGGGGAACAGGATCCAGTAGCTGATCATCCGGTTAGTTAGCTGGTTTCTGCTGGGAGTCTCAAAGGCCAATCACTCACAAGAGAGCTGGATCCCGAAGGATGGACTGCTCGACACCTTGAACAGCCATAATGGGTGAGATCAGACCCAGGGTTGGCGTGGAAGCGAAGTGGTGTCGTGTGGTGGAACGAGGGAGAGGTTCGGGGGGTTTGGTTTGGGGTTGTTGCCGGGCGGTGATGGACATCGGGCCAGCTTACACTATTTACTTCCTGTGTACAACTTAACCACACCTCACCAACACATACTCAATCTGCAGTCATGGCTTCCAAGGTCCCTGTTTATTCAACCAGTGGTCTGTTCTGGTCCCTTTCCAGCCGAAAGAAGTCGTGCAAGCAAACTAACAACAGCTTCCAGACCTCAAGTCCACCAGCGATGATGCCCTCCTTCCCTACCTGAGCACCCTCCCAGCCCCCTACGCCTTCGCAGCGGACTACTCCAAGTCAAATATTCGCTTCGTGCTCGGCTATAGCGCCGTCGCAATCGCCGCATTTACCTTCTATGCGGACCGCAATCTAGGCTGGGAGGCGACCACGTCGCCGTGGATCATTATCTCAGTGGGCACGTACTTCGTGCTCAACAGCCTGCTTACGGTCTGGATCTGGGCCGTCGAGGCCGGTGAGGTTTTCGCCGGCAAGAGGAAGACAGGGGAGACGGTACGCATATACCTTATCTGCCAGAAGCAAAGACAAAGGGCTAACTATTCGCCCTCATGTACAGATCTCGATCAGCTCATCCGCCAAGAAGTTTTCTTCCCAGTACAAGCTGCATATTCTCTACAAATCCGCTTCGGGACAGGTCATCCAGGATAAGCGCTGCGAGGCGCCTTTCACCACTTGGTTCTCGGCAGACGGCGTGTTTCACCCAATGCCCTTCCGTCACTGGTTGGCTGGTGAGATCGATGTGCTGAGACTGGCGGCTAAGGAGAACGAGGCAAAGACCGGGGGTGTGTCGGGGCTGGTTGGAAAGCAGGCTGAAGCCGAGAGCAGCAAGCCCTCTAAGAAGAAGCGGTAGTCTTCTTGGGGAGCTGGTGAATGGAGATTTTCGTGGTTTTTGGGTAGTTGGTCTTGTTTATTAATAGCATGGGTGCTGAGGACAGGGTTGCATATCGAAATGCTGCGGCGAATTTGCACGCAATTGCGAGCTTGATTTAGGTGTCCAGTACTACTCGTATCACGACTGGCATCAGAAACAAACAAAAGAAATCGTTCAAGTATAGTCAAGGCTAACAACAGATGAAATTCTAGAATATCAAACATGACGATTGTCCCACATCGTCTCATTCTCGTAGCTTCATCGGCTATGAGTCGGCCTCCAAGGTGCCCGGACGTTCTGTGGCCGTGGCAGGCTTGACGTCGTCTACTCGCCGGTTCTGGATAAGGCGCTACAGAGGTCAAATTAGCAGTTGTTCAAAAGCAGACACGGACAGAAACTCACCAGAAGGTTACGCAGCAGCACAACAATCGTCACCTTTCCAATGGACGGAACAAAGATGGAGGCCTTCTCCTTGACCTCGGGGCCAAAGTTCTATAAGGGAAAAAAATTAGATAAGAACAGCCGCGTACGAAAGCAACACTTACCTTCTCACTAGAGAAGTTGACGCACACAGCACCCTCGCGGAGAAGGCTAGTATCAAACTTGAACTTCTCACCAGGCACACCGGAGATAACGACATCGCACAGCGGGGCAACATCCTTCAGCGTAGCACCCTCGAGATGAACAATCTCATGCCGCCCCTTCTGCAATCCCTCGCCGCGGGTAAACTTCTGCACACCGGTGATATCAACACTGTAGACGCAAGCGCCATCATTCGCCAAAAGCGCAGCAAGCGGCCGTCCCACCACCTCAGACCGGTTCACGACGCAGATAGTGTGACCGTGTAGCCGGTTTCCATAGGGCAGAATGGTGTTGTATATGTTAAGGTACTCCAAAATCTTGATGTTGGCCAGCGGGGTGCAGGGCAGGATGCATTTCTGACGCTTGGTCTCCGGGTCCAGGAATCGGATGTTCTGGTACATGTTGAAGATGTAGCGGTGGCTCAACCCCTCGACGTCCTTGCCAACGTCCACGATCTGCTGCAGGTACTGGTCCTGTCGGTTGTTGAAGATCGGGTAGTAGACGATGATGCCATCAACGTCGGTGTCGGCGTTGGCGGCGATAAGGGCGTCTTCGATATTGTCGGATGGAACTTCACGGAGGGTATACTTGAAGCCACTTTATAAAACGTTAGCTAATGAATCACAGACAATGTTTCCATGCGCGCAACACTCAGAAAGGTAGGTATGAATCATATACAGCCAATTCTCCCCTTATCGGAAATATTAGGCAATTATTGAATGACGAAAGACTCACTTCTCTTCACACGTCTTCTGCGTCCACTGCGCATACATCAGCGCCGCAGGATCGTCGTTCGCCAGGAAGCCGACCAGGTGCGGCGGCTTCTCGAGGGTCTTGATGCCCTCCGACACTTCGGTGAGCAGGCCATTGGCAACGTGCTTGGCGAGCATCACCTTGCAGGAGGCCGGGGCGGACATGGTGACGGGAGAAAGCGCAGTATGTAATTGCTGAAAAGTAAAGAAGACCGCGGGGTGATCTTTAAATCGGATCGATTTTGGGCGGGAAAAGATTGTTTCGCTTATCGATAAGAACGCCGCTTTCGGCGTGCCGAGTGTGCATGTCGTACACACCCGATGTCTATAGAGCGGAACAGCCGGGTCAAAGTACTTGCAATATTTATCTAGCTAGTTATTGTCAGAAAATGAGCTGAGCCAATGGTGCTGTTCAATGGTGTTCTTATTCCGCTCTTTGACTACTGGCGATTTTCTGGGTAGGATATCGACGTATCGCCCGCCCATCCTTGCCCTAACAGGGTGTTGAATATGTGGTTCATCTTGAATTTATACAGTAACTTCCTCTCAAACATCAAATCTAACTGCAAGATCTTGATCGAAATAAGCATCCACACTCTCCATTGCACTGATCAAGTCGACATGGAAGAATGGCCGATCCTCGCGCTCGAGTACCCCCATCAGGGAACTTTCAACGGACACCCTTTTCTCACAGGACTGGACACATTGACTACGCTTGTCATGTGAGAAAATCCCCTTTTCCACATCTTTTATGTCTTCACTGGAAAACTCAGATTCACTGACAGCATTTCCTTCCAAGACCGTTGTCTCGGTCAGAGTATGCGGATACCCAAATCCAGCCGCAGCGAGAGCACGCTTGGTCCACCGGTTTTTGATATTGGCAAAATGCCACTGAACTGCGGGTGCTGTAGTACGATGATCGAGCTGTTTTTGTACGTCCATCAAATTTTGGATGCATGTCACGTCGACATGGTTAACACATGAAAAGTCCAAGACCACTGCACGGAGAAGCGGGAGGCGGGAGTTGCTGGATTCATGGTCCTTATCGCTGAATCCGGGGTCATTCCATGGCCGATCACCCTTTGTTGCATAGATTTGAGAGCCGGCGCAACGAGTGCTTCTCAAGATTGTTTGTACCAGGAGCTCAGT
Source organism: Penicillium psychrofluorescens (assembly GCF_964197705.1). Classification (NCBI taxonomy): domain Eukaryota; kingdom Fungi; phylum Ascomycota; class Eurotiomycetes; order Eurotiales; family Aspergillaceae; genus Penicillium; species Penicillium psychrofluorescens. The sequence continues at coordinate 4,039,769 of NC_133439.1, read as the reverse complement.
GTAATGGTTCGAATTGGAGTAGCTCAGGCCCTCTGGAAATTGATAGACAAACACTCCTGGCCGCGGCTGCTCAAGGCTTAGTTCTGGACAGCCATCGGCTGGTAAAAATAAAGGTCTTTGTGCATCTTGAGGTCCAATCCAAGTTCTCGCAAGGAATTGACCATGTGCTTTAGCATGACGAAATAGAAAGACGAGGAGGGATAAGGCGACGGTGGCATAGATACTGTTGGGGATTGTGTCCACAAGGGCGACAAGTAAGCCAATTGCGAAGATGATGGCATCCGATGGCGCGATGAGCCAGAACTGATAGATCGTATTTGGGGATGTGATCAAGTCTCCCACTGCATGGATGATAACACCCGCTAGCGAAGCCTTTGGCGTGAAGCAGAGCACCTCCGTCAGAGCATAGAGGGCAATCAGAACAACGATGGCAGTTATGACACCCGCAAAGGGGGTCCTCGCTCCGGATTTGGATTGGATTGCTGAACGCGAGAAAGAGCCGGTTGCTGTGTACCCGCCGAGAAAGGGACCTAGAAGGTTCGTGATGCCAATGGCAATCAGTTCCTGAGATGGGTCGATAGTGTAGTTATTGATGCGGCCGAAGGATTTGGAGATAGCAATATGCTCAAGGAGAAGCACGATCACGCAGGCAGGCAGCTGCGGAGCAAAGGTCTTGATGGCGTCGCTGCTAAGCTTTGGGACGCCTGCGTCCTGAAAGCCTCGTGGGATAGCCCCGACTATGGCAAAGACCGGTCTATTTGGATGATGTATGTTGACTGCGGCGCTGATTGCGGTGAAGGTAAATATGACCATAGCTGCACGCAAAGACGATATGAAGAAGAAGGTCTTGGCATGCTGTGGATGTTTGCGTGCTCCGTAGCTGCAGCCGATGCGAATTAGGTAAAGCATCCCGAGTGCAGAAACGCCCATGGCGGCATCATATCTGCTTGACGTGGGCAGATGCTTCAAGCTGTCGATGATAACACGATACGCCGGGCCTCGAGTGCTGAAATCGGCAGTTTCGCCCAGCAATTGTTTGATCAGTCCCGAACTGATAGTTATCGCTGACCCCGTCGTGAAAGCTGCGATAGATGGAAGAGGAATGAAGTCGACAATAAATCCTAGGCGAGCCAGTCCCATGAACGTCACAATTCCTCCACATGCCACAGCAATTGACATTGCAATTTGTACCTCGGGAATACCAGGGTGGATGCTCTGAACATCGGTGATGATAGTGCCCACAAGCGTGGACATGACAGCAACCGGCTGATCCATTTAGCGCATGTAACCCCCGCAAGGAATGACAATCTCAAACTTACCCCGATACTAATATCCTTGGACGTTGCGAAGAGCCAGTATATAAGAACGCCAACGAAGGATGTATATAGCCCGAACTGAACAGGCAAGTTGGCCAGTCTAGCATATCCCATGCCCTGAGGGATAACAACTGCGCCGACGGTGATTCCTGCCATTGTTTTGCGTTAGCAGATTTTCGAAATTGCTTTTAAACTATACATACCGGCAACCAAATCACCGAGAAACCATTTCTTGTTGTAGTGCATAATCCATCCCAGGAAAGGAAACAGCTGTACAAAGTACGACTGCACCTGAGACCCTGAAGGAGTCACTTCCTTCAACCATTCAGTCACTGTTGGATCCGGCTCGTGGCGTGTAACAATTTCAGAGGCCTTCGCATTCAGAGGGTTGGTTGGCGGCTCTTGTAGACCAAGAGCTCTCTTGATCTTGCTTCCCACACCAGTAGATACCATGGTAATGAATATTAAAAGCAGTGCAGCCTGCAGAAACAGAGCTCTTTCCCTCCTATAAATAATTTCAATGGATTAAGGCATAATGAGTCAACCTATATGTAGCAAGTGGCATTGGCCTAGATCCCACTGTGGCGACTTTGATTGTAGTGGTACTGTGCCATAGAAAGGTTTAGCTCAATTCCAGTCCAATCATACATCAACCACGTTGGAATGTTCTGAATCGAATTCCACGCTAGTGACAGTGCAAATCCAGTTTTTGACCATGCAAGCGAGAACCTTGTCGAGCTACCTGCTCTTCCTGTCTTATGATCATAGGAATGAACGGCCTGGTCTAGCCAGTCCACCAAGGCGAGGACAGAACCTATCTTATGCAGCTATTAGTGGAATAGCAATATCGATAATACTTTTGTTAAGGACAGATAGCTTGATTAAATAGTCCCATAGCATCCGGCTACCATTTAACACATGCTCATCTCACTTGCACAGCAATCAATAGCTTTTCTAGATTTTCTACGATCAGATCCCAGGCCTACTCATAGGGTCCAGACCCCATATCGAATAATGGGGCCTATGGTAGACCTCCCTTGAATAGCTAGCCCTACATTCAAACGGACAACATCCAATCGGCCGAGACCGAGCCCTGCATAGGGTGCTCTGGAATGTTCACTCATTCCAACGAAGCTTGGCTTATCTATTTCAAGGCTTTTATTTTCCCATTGGTCAGGAATGTAACAGATTGGCCTCCTTGCATGTTAAGGATTGAATCCTGATTCTGAATGGCAGGGATGAAAGTCTAGGCTCAGCTGGTATCGCATGGGATGTTGAGATACTAATTGGTTTAGGCATTGTGATTGAGTCAAGGTATAATATCTACGACTTTTATGCAGAGATACTGCGATCAGTTTTGATCCAATATCAAGAGAAAGCACAGTGAAATTCGCTGTCTAGTTCATTCAACACGAAAGATGTATATTATTGACCCCTTTTCACATTTGCTGATTTTCTTCTAACGGCGATGTACATAAGTACACTTCCAGAAGTCTGTAGAAATTTTAATTTTCCGTCTCCACGAGGTACATCAATACTTTGTGTACCACCCCCTTACCTGGTGCACAAGTGACCCCATTTGCGAGCGCACCGGAAGAAGGGGCAGTGACGGAAGCAGGAGCCTATAGATATTGGACTGCAACAGATTGATGGCGTCAAGACTCAGTGGAAGTCAGAGAGAGCCATGGAAAAGACCTGAGCATGGAGATCACTAGACAGAGAGATGATAAAGATGATGCTATTCCTTAAGCCCCAGAAGGGAAGGTCTATCTAACAAAGAGAGGTGATGGGCGCTGACAACCACCTGATCACTAACGTTATCGAGGCACCCAAGAGCAAACACTTTCATCTCTGCATACCATCCACTGAAACTGGTATTTGCAAACGTGCGTCCGTACCTCTATCAGAGACACAAGGATGAAGTTCCTCAGCAAGTCTGCTGAAGACGAACGGAGCACGAGGAAGGAGTGTCAATATGTAATATCAAACTGGAAGATACAGGCATGTTGAGAGGGAAAGTAAACAACTGGTGCTCCGACAGTGTGGGCAATAAAGACACACATGGTGGATATTAAGTGTAAGGAGGAAGAAGGACGTGGGGAGAGTTATTTATTCCCGGCGCCGCATTGCATTACCTTAGGCAACTATGTTTACGACATTGTTTGCCGACAATATGCGAGAACAGAAAAGTCTGGCACACTTTATCGCTTGCCTGGAAGAGATTGTTGTATTAGAGACAATACTTTCCAATGTGGTGAATGTAGATACAGAATCAGCATGATCGTCTGTTCATGGATCAACAGATGATGGCTCTGCAACCTTACGGCAGTCCTAACTCCCATTTCCAGTTATTGTGTCCGAGAAGACTGTCATACTCTGTCGCATATGGTAGCCAATTTCTAGTATGAGATTTCTCAGAGATTCATGAGCCAGTATGATTGTCGTATGGGAGTTTTCATCGACGTGGGACTGGGAAAAAGAATCTTTCTTTCATTCATTTAATCAATTAATCATGAGTTCTACTCGCCTATTCACTGAAAAGTCCTGGATCTGCCTGGATTCGCCTATGGAGTGGTAGTAGTGGTGTGGTCGTAACAGGCTGCGGACAGCAGAGCTTCGTCAGATCGTGGGCTTTGATGCCCATTCCCATGCAGCTCTCGGTGCAGTTCAGGAGGAGCTCTCAGATGGTATTCGGAGGGTAGATGAGAGCGTCGTAGTGAAGAGCACGAAGCAATAAATCCTCTACCACCAACCAGCCTCATCTCTCACCAAAACATAAATGTGTCAGTCTCGGAAGCAGCAGACACCGAGACTGGCATGGCCGCGAGCTTGCTTGCGCTTGTGATGGTGGTTGTAGTTGTGACTGCTTCGGATGCTCCACCACTACCAACTGACTTGGCCATCTCGGCACCTGGGCCATTGTTGTAATAGCCCACCGGATCAATGTTTTCCACAACGATTTTTGTAGCCCTCAGCAAGTCACCAAGCCCACCACTGCCGATGGCGTTGGCGACCGGTGTGGAAGTAGTGGAAATTTCCATGTCGCGGCCCAGGAGCTCCGCGGCGGTCCAGTCTTGGGTGCGATCTCCGGGTTGGAGTGAACCATTCGCCTTCAGAAGCATGTTGATGACAGGGCTGACGAGAGAAACTTCCCACCACTGTCGACCAGTCGAGACCATCTCCGTGAGCTCGGCACAGGACGCCCCCACGGCATTCGAGTCAAGAGGGTTAACGGAGAGAAGTAATTCCTGGGTCTCGGTGATCTGCAATAAGAGATCATGGTTGGCATCTGTATGTTCCTCGCTCGAGGTGACGTAGCGGTGCCGGGTCCAGCGCTTCATGAAAACCTTCTGAACTTCCAGCACAGCCTTGGGCATATGGAAGTGCAGACAAACCAAGCTTCTGTTTGGTTCAACCCAAATGGAGTTGACGATGTGATTGACCGCATCCCCAATCTCAGTGTTTGGCATGAGGTCATACTCTGCATGCCCTCTGAGGACGGCGGCAGCATCCCAGATATTACCAGGGAAGCTCAGGTGAACCGAGCCAAGGAAAACCTTGGGCCGACTGACAATCGTATCGCCACCGCTGTCGATAGTGATGATGAGCAAGGCGCCGTTTTCCGTTCGGCAGTAGATCTCGTACTGTACACACGATTCCGCAATGGTTTGATCAAAGAGCCGGCGCCCCTTTACATGCAGATCGACAATGTAGTTGATATCGGCAGGACATGTTGTCAATCGGTTGATGAAAGTGGTGCTTGGGGGACGAGTTCCATTGAGAGGCAGGAACAAGCGCTGAAGCTGTGCGAATGACATCTGTTGGTCTTGATCGGCACTAGAAAAGGCAGGCATGAGGAGAAGACCAAGCTGGATTTCCAAAGTCATGGGTCCAGGATAGCACTCTGCAGCAGTGAGCATGGGCTTCAGCACAATGAAGAAGGTCTCGATCAGTAGATTCTGCCGGCGCTTCTTTCTCACAGCTGCCGACTCCGTCTGGACCACGTTGGCTTCTTCGGGAGGATCATTTTTCTTGGCCTTCTCGGCCTTCTCGGCTGGGAGCTCTCCCCACGCATCAGCAAGGATTGCCTCTCGTTTGGCCTTGGCCTTGTCCTTGGCCGTTGTCTTTACCTTCCCCTTTGCGGATGGCTTCGCAGTCTGATGCATCGTGCCGTGAAACTCTCTGGTATTTGGTTCATTCGCAGGCGACAGTCGTTCTTGTATGATCGCCGCAGCCCCGATCTGGGCAAGAAGGAAATTCTTGGCCTTGACCTTGTTCTGATCTTGTGGCTCTTGCTTGAACATGTCGAAAGTCGAAGGGTCCCAGGTGTTGCTCACAACATGCTCCAGGCCTGGGGGCGGAACAACTACCTTTGTCGTGGTGACTTCTTTCTTCTCTTCAGGACCTTCAACATTCTCCATTGGCAGAACCTTGCGGGTCTTTAATCCATGACGCCTCCGTTTCTCTGGCACATGGTTCGCCACTTTCTTGCCATCGGGAGCGTCACGGGCATCAACCCAGTCATCGACCGCTTGAGCCTTTGCCGCAGTCAGGAAAGGATGCTGGCTACCATCAGCTGCGACAACAGGGACATTGGAGACCATATTTTCATCGGTATTGGTAACTTCTGCCATTCCAAGTTCAGGAAACGTGAAATCGATCCACTCTCGACAGGCTGTCATCGCATCCTCTACCCGAAGAGGAGTGCGGATATGACTTGGCTTCTCCCACAGTCTGGTCGGCAAGTCGAACTCGTATTGAACAGGAACCCACATGGCTCGCAGGGTGGGAAAGCTCGAGCGTGGGTCAAATAGAGCACGACGGAGAGCAACTTGGTTCAACACTGCGTAGGAAACGATATCGTATTGGATGGAGTTGCTAGTAGGGGCGACAATGGTGGTCTTCCGATACGGTCGATCAACCAAAGACTAGATAACAGTCAATTTCAGAACGCCAGTCAGTAGAAGCCAGCAAGACTTACCAGGGGGCCCTCCACAGTAGCAAGTTTCTCTAGTGCTTCCTCGACATCGGCACTGTTGGTCCCAAACACACGTACACCATTATTGGTATCCACAGAAATATCCGTACCAGTTCCCTCAGCAATGCGAGGCAGGATATCCAGACGATCACCAGCAAAATATCCGAGCACTCCACCTGCAGGGATCCAGAATTTGGTCGTAAGTTGCGGACCAATATTCTCGACAAGCTCCTCAGGCGGGTCATCTAAATTGAGCAGGTCCTGCTTGCTCTCCTCTCCTAGAGTGGGAGTAGCAGGCCTGGCATCATCAAAGCCAATGGCCATGAGCGGCTGCATGCGAGGGATCTGGAGGCTATGTCAGAAAGATGTGTCGGTCGTGAAATTCTGGGGTCCATACATCGAGAAGATCATCTTTGCGGTGCTTCTCAATAAACCCAGAAAACAGCCAGCCGTACTTGTAATCATACACGACTCCATCGGTGCCTTTAAGTAGGAGAGCCTGTGAATGGATAAGCGCGGTGTTCTAGAGAGGAGAGGGAAGGTGTCGTACTTACATGGTGAGACTTGACGTATTGGACCTGGACTTCTGGAGAGATCTTTCTGTGAGAGGAGGGCAGTTCAGTATTCTGGATGGGTCAGGAATATTAGAATTCGAGGGTCGTACTTGATCTGGTCTTGAAGCTCTTGCACCTGCGTTGTTGAGGGTCAGCATGTCAAACACCCCAGGGAAGCAGCGATATGGAATGCTCACTCCCAGCTCCTCCAAGGACCATGTAGTTGCCAGAAGCAGATCTCGCCGGGCAGCCATGTTTGGGTGACGGAGCCGGGGGAGAGGGGATGGCGGGTAGAAAAAGAGAGAGAGAGAGAGAGAGAGAGAGAGAGAGAGAGAGAGATGGAAGGAAGTCAATAGAAGACAAAGAAGGAGACAACACCATTGTTTGGTCATGCAATCATCAATCAACCAATAAATCTAACAGTCTAAATGAATCAATGAAAGGGTATTTTTCCGGCAACGCCATGCACCATGAACGAGAACTTGTACAGGCCATTAGTAGATCACCCCGATTCCTTTTTTTCCTTCTCCCTCTCCTTCTCATTCAGCTGAATCGCCCACCGCATCTGCGCCTGGGTCTCCTTCATCGACTCCAGCGCGGCATCGATCATCGCATTGTTCGCCTTGGCCCGCTCCAACGTGTCCCGGAACTCCTCGTCCTTGGTCTTCTTGTACAAAGCATGCCTCGCCATCAACTTCTCATGGGCATCGCGGAGCACCTCCACCTCGCGGTTCTTCTGCTCAGCAATCACATCCATCCGCTCCGCCGAGAAATCCCTCGTCTTCGACGCCACTGCCATCGAATCGACCTCCTTCCAGATGGCTTTGACGCGGCGACTAAAGTCCGCTTTCTCGCGCTTTGTCGTGCCGGCCAGCACCTCGTATTGCGTCTCGTGGTACTTGGCGATCTCCTGCGCGCGCGCCTGCTCCCGGTTGTGCGTTTCGCGCTCCTCGCGCATGGTCTGGTTAGCCTTGCTGGCGGTGGAATCGGCTTCTTGGCGTTTGGTGCGCTCGCTCTGGATCTCGGCGCGCAGCTCGTCGAGTTTGCGGTCCTTGCGCGCGATCGAGGTGAGGTTCGTTTCGTTGACTTGCTCCAGGTTGCGCACGCGCTCGCCCATGTTTTCTACCTGGATCTTGAGGGTTTCGTTCGATCGTTGCGTCTCCTCCGCGCGGGAGCGGTACAGACTACACTCACGCGTCAGGCGGGCAATTTCTTCCTGTAAATTGTGGATCACTCGTCCCGACTTGCCCGTCGCCGCGTGGCCCACGGCGGACCATTCTGTGGTATTGTTGCTCGTCTCGGGGCTCATGGAAGGATTGGGGATGGTGGTTGGCGAGGTGTGGGACTCTATAGTCATACGCAAAGGGGGTCAGTTGCAGGTGTAGTGGAGGCGACGCACACCTACCTCGTAGTCCGTCGGCGGCCGGGGCGCCATCCTCGAAGAAGCCGTTGTACTGGTGCATGTTCAATTGGGTGTCGACATGCGGGAGATTGACCTGCGGTGCTTCTGCAGCGACAAGGGGCGTGTCAGCAAGAATGTCCAACCGGGACCGAGAGGCCAGGCGTTTGTGCCAGGCCATTCTGGATAGAGGATGATCAGCATAACAGTGCGTACCAGAGAATCGCAGCTGAGCCAGGCGTTTGATGGAAGACTTGTGGCGGCGACTAATCATCGCCGAGTCATCGACATCATCAGAAGAAGTATATATACTGAGCACACGACTAGCAATCAATCCAAGAAGAAGTGAAGATTAAAACAAAACAGGGGCTTTGGTTGTGGTTCCACTCATTATGGGCGCCACCGCGGGCGCTAGCACTGATGCGTCCTGCACACATCACAACTGAGAGCAACACGGCGAACTACAACGAACTATATACAAGGAAACATCCCAAATTCACTGAAAGAACAACGCCAGAACAGCCAATGCCCCCACCACAGCCGAATACTGCAGTCTGCTGGCCCCGTTCTGCACACCACCCGTCTTCTGCGCCTTGTGGTGGCCTGTCGCACTCATGCTGCTGCTCATCGTGACCGAATCAGTCACCATCGAACTGGGTGTGGCGCTGCTAGACTGAGACCCTGAGGCCGATGAGCTGATCAGGGCCTTGCTACCCGTGCTGGTGCTCTGACCAGTAGTGGTACCAGTAGCAGTGCCGGTCTTGGTGCCCTCCGTGGTCGGCGCAGTGGTCATGCCGGTGCCAGTAGTCATACCGGTGCCAGTGGTCATGCCAGTACCCGTGGTCATGGCGGTACCAGTAGTAGCCTGGGTGCCCTGAGTGGCAGCGGTGGTTTTGCTGGATTCCACAGCCTTTTCTCCGAGAGCCTTCATCTGCCCAGAGTAGTTGGATTGGCTACCTTGCATGATCTGGAAGGCGTACGGAGTGCCATCGGCGACCTTGCTGTCGGGCGTCCATGTGAACTTGCCGTCCTTGGCGTCCGAGGTGATGGTCTCCACGTCATCGAGGTCGCCGGCATTACCCTTGCGCAGGTTGATGGTGTAGGGCTAAAAACGGGGTTAGTATCGATGTTCGGTGATGGGTCAAAAGGGCTGGCTGTACCTCGCCAGCATTGCCACCAGTCCAGGTCAGCGTCACCGGCTTGCCGGCCTCGATTTCAGTCGGGAAGCTGGTGAAGGAAAGAGGAGTGCTGGCAGCAAGGCCAACGGAGAAGAGAGAGGCCGAGATGGCGATGACACCGATGGAGAAATGCATAGTAGCGAAGGAATTCCAAAAAGATGGTGGGACGTTAAAGAGAGTCAGATGGAATGGATTACAGGCGTATAAATGCGGTAGAGGATCTGGAAATTTCAGCAGGGCGCGTCCATTCTTATCTACTTTCTTGTTCAGCAGCCAGCCCCCGCAAATACATTGCTTTAGGAATTTTGGAGCGTGCGCGTCGACGAAGAATGTTGCATTCCTCGACAATAAGCTTGCAGGTTGGGCCAGTTTGGGGATGGCTGTGGGAGTTTTTTGGAATGCCTTTGGCAAAAAGGAAAACAAGAAAAGCAACAGTGTCTGGCATAGTTACTCAACCCGATTCTTTGCAGGAGAGGCACCTTCACTATCAGTTGCATCTATACCCATTCCTTCAAGAGCAATGCACTCGTAATCTTTCGTTTTCCAGAATACTAGCCAGCGGCTGACAGCCAAATGTAAACAAAAGCCACAAACGTGGTGGGTACCCACCAGACTCGATGCAACATGCCATCCCTCGGACTAGTGTATAAAGCAGATGGCAGGTGTCGACACCGTCCATACATACCAAGGGGTGTTTGTGTTTGTCTTTCATTCATCTTGTTGTTTTCTCAATTTATAAAGCTAGTCTAATTTCCATAGTTCGGCTGTCTTGAAATCAATCAGACATAGCATCAACAACGGGGGTTGTTTACTATATGCTGACTATCAAAATATGCAAGGGCGGTGATTTTCACCCCAGCATATTTACTGCCCGCCCAACTGGAGAATTTAACTCTCACAGAGGAATTCCCCTGGCCATTCATTATTGAACAACTGTCCAAGCACATCCCTAGGTGTCATGGTCTTGGCCTAAAGGCTGATCTACTCTGTCATCCTCTCTAGGGATGGGTTGTGACCATGTTAGCCCTTACGCTGAGACAATCTGTGAATAACACGCATTTTTCCAAATATGGCAGAAAGTGCAGGTTCACCATGGATATTGTCTGTATTAACACTAGGTGCAAGTAGATGAGCTAGGAAAAGAGAATGGCGGTTTATATCGCTCTAGCGTTCCTTCCTCAGATGGAAATGGCAGTCGCTGAACGTGAGTCCGCCATATACGACTGTCTTTCGGTTACTGGACATCTTTCTTTCGCTTCACCACCATCATTCACTCACTTTTGTCCTGTCTATTCAGTCGCTTCTTACCCGCTCGCTTCATCCCCCATACCTCTTATCTCACAATATCATCTTCAGCTATCAATCACTTATTCTTCCCTACCAAACAATGTCTGCCTCCATGATCACTGTCTCTGGACCTGCTGCGGCTCAGTCTGCCTCGCAGGGTCCGGAACTCTCCAGCCCAGGCACCTGGACCACGGCCATGGTCAACGGGACCCCCCAGCCCATGCAGCGCTTCTACGCCCTGCCCATCGACGACAAGGCCAGCGCTGAGAAGAAGGCCGCTGGAGCGTCAGACCTCACCCAGCTGAAGGCCCAGCTCACCAAAGCCTTGAGCACGCTGGCAACCGCGCACAGGATTATCGGCGAGCGTGAAATGACACGCATGATGCAGTCCCGCATCGGTATCAACCTTTGGTATACGAGCTGGACCAAGTACTTCTCCTACCCTCAGCTGCACACCATCTCTGAGATCGTAGGCCACACGCACCAGAAAGTCGACATGTGCTTCCGCGACACTGCCTCGGGCCTGCAGGCCTTCCTTGTTGACCTGCAGCGTGAAGTGTCTCTCGCTACCACGGAGCATCACATCCACAGTGCGATGCAGTACATGGAAGTTGAAGCGTCGCGTCGCTGCGTGGACCGCACCAATCGTGTTCGCAAGGCCTTCGACAAGATGTGTAGCAAGATCCACGGCGAGCTTCACATTTACGTCTCGCCTCGTGTTCGTCTCCAGATGAAATACACTCTCTTCGCCCTGGATATGGGGTTCCACTACCACCCTTACCCAACCCATGCTGCTGCTATGGCTGCCGTTCGTGAGATGACCACCGGCCCTCTGCAGACCGTCCGTCTCTACACCCAGCTCTCTCAGTCCTCTCACCACCAACATCAGGTTACGCACACGGTCCACCAGACTACTACTTTCTACCTGACCGCGCATGGTTGGGTTCCTGGTGTTCCTGCTACTGTGACGGATGTTGATGGTTCATCCAATTTGTACTATGACTGACCGTCAGGAGGTTCGGACTATTCACTAGTCACGGGATAGCTAGTGAGTTGCACATGTGTTCGGGGTGGTCTATTGATTCGTAGATCAGACACGGCTTGGTTCTCTTTCTCTTTTCATCTTCATTTTCTTTCTTATGGCTTGGACCGAAGTATGCAGCTGTCGCTCGTTTTTCTCATGTCTATGGTTTATGCATAATGACAGATACCCCTGGGGAGTCAAAGAGTGTTCACAGACTGCGCAGATCAATGAATGCACAAAATTTTCATCACCATGCCATGCCCCAAACAAGAAAAGAAAAAGACAATGGTATAATAAAACAATCACGAGAAATCCCACAGTTCCCGCAGGAAGCACCCGGGACCAGAATCCACGCCCCCATCCTCCTCCAACAACAACCGATCCGTGAAAATCCGCTTCGGGATCTGATACTCCACCACCGGAACCTTGCGCATGGGCCTTTCCTCTGTCCCAAGCTCTGCATGCACCATGCCCTGATAGGTATGATCCAAAAAGTCTTCTAGGTTATACGCCTGCTTGGTGAACTGCTCCGAGACAATGCGCGCAATGGCAGCCACGTTGGGGTGGTAGTGAGACTGTAGCGTGTCAATTTCCCAGATACTGCTCTCGAGAGCGTTGGTGCGGGTTGGATCTGGTTCGGCGGGATCAAAGGGGTCCTCCTCCCCACCCTGCTTCCCGCTTGCGCGATGCATCATGAATGTACATGTGGGGTGGCTTTTGAAGAAGTTGTAGATGAAGGGCACGATCACCACGATGGCGGAGGGGGGCGCGTTCAGCGCCAGCCGGGACAGACGCTTGATGAAACTGGCGACCAAGGCTGCGGGGAGATGGGTTGAGCAGAGGAACGTGTTGAGGAGACGGAAAAACCGGGAGCGGTGTTTGGAGTGGAGCAGGTCGGCGTCGAGGAGGGAGTAGAGCTTGTGGTAGAATTGCGGGTAGTCCAGGTTCTTTTCCTGGATGAGGTAGAAGAGGCCCGAGAGTGCGAGCAGTGACATGGAGCCGCCTTCGTTGTAGGAGTCCGTTAGGAAGTCCATTAGGAGCTCGGGGCGAGAGAACCAGGGTTCAATGGTGGGTGCCATAATTCGGAGGAGGGTCTTTCGTTGAGACTTCGACAGGTTGTTGCGCAAGATGGCTAGCCATGCTTCTTGGGCGCGCTTCTTGTGGGAGCTGACGGATACCAGTCGTTTGTTCTTGGTTTCTGTGTAGAAATTGTCGAACTCGTGGGTCTCGTCCGGCACGTCTTCGCAGGCAGAGAGGATTTCAATGAGCCTTTCCAGGACTTCCGAGCTTCGCTTGGCGGCGCCATATTCGCTGAGGGAAGGTTAGTTCATGGCACCGACAGTAAAAAATCGAGAGAGAACATACGCAGCCAGTGCAAAAGTGTGGTATCGCACGTCGTCATATTCCTGCACAAACTTGGCGACAAACTCGGTCCGGAGATCAGACTCTGGTGCTTCAACAACCACCTCAAAAATGTCCTTGAACATCCCCGAGGTCCAGACCGTGTTATCCGCACTGGGGATATGTGTCACCCGTTCTTTGACCAGGCGCATGCCCAGCGTCAGAGCAGTAATCTAAAGACCATCGTCAGACCAAAAAAAAAAAAAAAAGAATTTCCGCCAGAGCAATCACCCACCTGAGATGCAGCATCAGCCTCAACCATAATGGCCAGCAATGCCTTCTGATATTCCACGCATCGCTCCTTCAACCATGCCACAATGATTTTCTCGTTGTCTGCAGCCCGACTGGAATCGGTCAGGTTTCCGGCCGCGATCAATCGGCTAAAAACCCGACACAGGGATACGGCAACCGCCAATTCGGGGTTCTTGGGTGCTCCCAGCATCGCAATCAGGGTTGCGATATTGTTGTAGTGCTTGCGCGAGTCGGCAATCTGGGTTTCGAGCTCTTGGATGGTGACCAGCGTCTCGGCGAAGTCATTTTCGGCGACCGCACGGCGCTTGGAGGATGTGGTGGTGCCATGCTTGGTGCTCTTGCGCTTCTTGGAGTCCGCAGCGGCCGGCATTTTGGGAGAGATGAGTGTGTTCCACGCAAGTCCCGGATTCCCGCAACGGAATGAATGCCAGTCCAATTATTTTTTGATCGGGTTCATGTTTCTCCGGTGCTCCGTCGGACACACCCACCCAAAGCAGTTTAGCGCAGCCACACTCCTAACCAACCCGAAGTTCCCAGTCTCCTCAACTCAACCCACGACTCCATTATTCAAGATCTTCCCATCTGTCACAATGGCTTCGCGTCTCGCTAAGAGCGCCATTGGTACGCATCATCCACTTTGCGACATGCTCTTTTACCTCCCGCATCATTCAGCTAACCCTCCCCCCCAGGCGCGACCCGGCTGCGGCCGGTCCTTCCCGCCCGCGTCCCTGCCGTCACGGCCCTGACCTCGACTCGCCCGGCCTCCAACGTGCCCGCCGAGAACCCTGAGAAGAAGGCCCAGTCGATCCTGAACAGCATTCCCGGTAACTCCCTGGTGTCCAAGACCGCCGTCCTCTCCGCCGCCGCCGGTCTGTCCATCGCCGCCATCAGCAACGAGCTCTATGTGATGAACGAGGAGACCGTCGCCGCTTTTTGTCTGCTGTCTGTCTTCACCGGTGTGGCCAAGTACGGTGGTCCTGCGTACCGCGAGTGGGCTGAGGGTCAGGTTCAGAAGCACAAGGACATCCTGAACGCTGCCCGTGCCGACCACACTACCGCCGTCCAGCAGCGCATTGACAACGTCCAGGAGCTGTCTGGTGTGGTCGATGTCACCAAGCAGCTGTTTGCTGTTTCCAAGGTAGGTCGATTGGTTTATCTTGATTGAGAGCATCGTTCTGACTGGTTGTGTGTTCCAGGAAACCGCCCAGGTCGAGGCCGAGGCCTACGAGCTCCAGCAGCGCACCGCCCTCGCCGCCGAGGCCAAGCAGGTCCTTGAATCGTGGGTGCGCTACGAGAACCAGGTCAAGCAGCGCCAGCAGCGTGAGCTAGCCGACTCGGTCATTGCCAAGATCCAGAAGGAGCTGGAAAGCCCCAAGGTTCTGCAGCAGATCCTGCAGCAGAGCGTTGCCGACGTGGAGCGTACGTTTCCTCCCATGTTCTTCTTTTTTTTTTTTTTGGATATGTACTAACCTTGTTCTAGGCATCATGTCCTCCAAGGCCCAGTAGATGGACTCCGGTAGCTCCCGCGGCTGATGCCATTGTGTACAAAACTATAGGGGCTGTCTGCATGTGCTAAATCACACTAGACCTTGCAATACCATTTCTTTCATTTGTCTGAACTGTTACTCTGGCCATCTCAAGTCCGGTTTAGGGTTGGCGTAGTCATCGTGGCTTGTTATTGTTGTCGGGACGCAGGTGCGGCGCCACTGAGACAGCGCCTGAGTAACCCTGCGGCTGCATGCAGGCACCGGGCTCCACATTCTTGGTCTCGTAGTATAGGAAAGAGACAGTGCATCTGGGGTATATAATAGCGTATACTTGTAGGCCCCGTTCCAATCGGTCTCGCCGGAGGATCTCATCTACCCGATACATCATGTTCCAGTAAGCGCCTGCGGACCCAGCCAAGCCCACCCGCAACCCAGACACAGCCACCGCTGGAGCGATTCAGTGATTTGCCCCAACACAGATCTCTCTTCTCTACCTAAACTCTCATCGGATTCCTTTTTTACTTTTTTATTTCCCACTATTAACATCTCTCCAGCCTGACAAGCCAGCCTCGGCCTACCCCCACCACCGACCAGCCTTCCTTATCACAGTAGTTATCAATTATCATCACAACCATGCCCTCTCTCAAAAACATCCTCCACAAACGCGACGAGCTGAGCGCGAGCAGCAAACCCCAAGAACCACAACCTCTTCCAGTAACCCCTCCAACCCCCGAATTCAAATTCATCCGCTCCGACACCATCTCCCAAGAAATCATCACCCCGCCCGAAGGCGCGTCCACCACCACACCTGACCACCAACATGACTCGCCCGAAAGCGCATCCGCATCGGCTTCCGCCTCTCCACGCCGGAGCTTGAGCTTCGGGCTCTTCCGCCGCGCATCACGCTCCCCATCCGTCTCTTCAGGCGTAGAATCCGTGTCTGGACCATCGCCTCCGCGGTCCGCACGAGGCGAGAACCGCCTCTCAAGCCTCTTCGTCAACCAGCGCAGCAACAGCTCCTCGCGCAGGACGAGTCGCGCCTCGGTCAATCTCCCCTCGGATCTACCGCAGATCGTTGATGAGGGGGCTGGCGATAAGCAGGATCGTGAAAGCCAGTGGGAGAAGAGGGCGACTATGCTCGTGCAGCAAAATCCGAATTTCCTGTCCTCTGCATTGTCGTCCCCAGCATTGTCGTCCTTTTCGCCGGATGAAACCCAAGGCGGCGGCGCGGATTACTTGCAGGTTGGGGCACTGAAGGCGCGCGAGCGGAGTTCGAGTATTGGGACTCCGACTCAGCAGGAAGATGTGAGTTTTGGTGTTTATTCTGTGAAGGGGATATCTTGCTGATGTATATTGCGATCCAGATCAATATCCAAAAAGCTATTCAACTACATGAATCCGGAGGTAAATACCCCGCTCTCTCTCTCTATATATCATTTACCTTGTGAGAACTTCAATTGACACACCCAGACCTAGAACGATCAACCCAAATGTTCGGCCACCTCGCCGATCCAAATGGCGCCAACAACGCCCTCAGCCAAGTTCTCTACGGTCTAGCCCTACGGTACGATTCCCTCCCTCTCCCGCTCTGCCACTTTTATATAATACATTTACCAAACACCATACTAAAACTTATAATCAAAGCCACGGATGGGGCTGCACCCCAAACCCAGTCCTAGCAATAACATACCTCCGCTCAGCAGCATCCAACAGCGCAGCAATCGAATCTGAAGCCCTGCGCGCGGGAATGAAAAAGGGCGGCGCCGCAAAGGGCGAGCTGGTCCTCGCAATCTTTGAGCTGGCGAACTGTTTCCGCAATGGCTGGGGCGTCGAGAAGGATCCTGCTGCGGCACGGCAGTATTATGAGACCGCGGCGAATTTGGGGGATACCGATGCCATGAATGAGGCGGCGTTTTGTTTTTTGGAGGGGATGGGAGGGAAGAAGGATAAGGTGCGTTTCTCGCTGTCTTGCTGTGAGAATGGATTGTTTTGGGTTGTTTCTGATGCTGACCACGGTGGGGGTGTGCAGTTTTCGGCGGCTAAGTACTATAGGCTGGCGGAGGTAAATGGGTGTCCTACGCTTGGGAATTCATGGTATGTTTCTGATATTTTTGCTTATATATTCTTGAGACTTTACTAACTTGCCCAGGATCTGGAAGGAAAAGTATAATCCGAAATAATGACGGAACGATAAATATCACATATCACATTGCACATACACAGCACATAGCCATAATGATACCTAACTCTCCCTTACGAGGTGTAAAGTTATATCATCCTGTAGTGTTGAATTTGACATTTGGTGGCTGCCCACGTTGGCTATATCAGGATATGAGTATGGGTATGCGAATAAGTACAATAAAGGCAAGTATCGCCCGAATCATAGATTATGAATCGAAGAGATAAGTCGGAGCAATTAACGAATGGATATCAAGGAATGAAATCCGACTGCTGAGGGAGAACACTCCAGAGATTAAAGGCTCGCAGAATACAGGAGATAGTATGATATAAAAAAAGGAATCGTCACGTATTCATCATTGGCAATCGTCGTATCAATCATATGTAATCATCAATATTCGCAGGGGGGTCGTTCGTAAATTCATCATGTTCGTTCGTCATGGGCGTCGCCGCCTTTGGAGGGTGTAGTAAGTAAGCAAGCAAGCAAGCAAGACTCGCTGGAAGAAGCAAGAAGCAAGAAACAGAAGCAATAGTAAGGCCAATGCCAGGGAAGAGAAAAAGAGTAGAGAAAAGAAGAGAAGGGAAGTAGTCTCCCAATCCAATCCAAAGCCAAGCCAAAGACAAATCAATCAAATCAAATCATCCAGTCCCAATAATCCATCGCCGCTAAAAACAGGATCAAATAACAACATGCAAGAAACAAGTGCAGTCATCACATCTCATAAGTTCATGCACAGCACATCATCAAAATCATATCTCATCCGCCACATTTCATGTCATCGAAGAGGACCGCTCAGCCGCTCCGCCGGAAAAAGAAAACAAAACACAAAAATGCCAAAAAAAAAAGTTAACGCTAAATCACGCTGGTCGCTAAGAACTGAGGCTGTGCTGAAAACAGATAGTCAAAAGAAATACAAAGGAGAAGTTCCGCGTGTATTCTATCTGGACACACGCGGGGAAGATATCGAAAGCCATCGCTAGCTTTTGTTGGTAGAGGCTCAAACCTTTAGCCGGGAGCAAACCCGACTGGCTCATCTTTGACAGGCGCAGCGCCATATTCCTGAACCATGCGGCGGAAATCCCGGATGACCTTCTCGGGGACGCGATCCCACATGAGAGAACGGGTGTAGACATCCGAAGCTGGAGGGCCCGCGGCGTGCATGCGCTGGTTGCTGCGCATCGCTTCGAAGGCCATTTGCAGGTTGGACGGCTGCCGGGATTTGACGCCCGCGCTGTCGTCCTCGAAGGTCGTCAGGGAATTGTACTGGTTTGGGTTGAGAGAAAAGACCTGCTCGCGCTCTTGGGCTTCGGTGGACATGACGAGAGTATTGTGCAGCTGGTCTAGCCCGGACGAAGCAGAGGACGGCATTGGTGCGGCGGCCATCTGGGCCATCTGGAATTGATGATGAGTTGGTCCAGTAGATGGAGCTGGCACGGGATGGCCCGATGGGTGGGACAGTTCCGGCGTCGAGGAAGCGAGCACTGCTTTCAGCACATTCGCGGATTCGGCGCGGTACTCCTCAGACAGCTGTGGGAGAGATCGGCTTGGCAGCGACGTGCTGTTCGACGCAATGAAGGCCCCGAAGAGCAGGCACATGTAGAAGGCGTTCCAGCTGAACGGACAGTCCGACGCAACAGGGTTGATCTTTTCAACCGCCTTTTGAGGATGTGGCATATTCAGCGACATTCCATCGTCAGCCATAGTAAAGTCGTCCCATGCGCCGTCCATGGCCAGGTTCTCAAAGCCAGAAAACTCGCCGGCAACAGGATCTGCGGGCTTGACGCCTCGCTCGAACTTCTCGACCGTCTCCATCAGGATGTTGTTCTTCTTGCGCAGCTCGGCCGTCTCCAACGTGTGCACGCGGATCATCTCGTCTTTCTCCATGTGCAGACCCTCAAGGTATTGGTTGTACTGCTGTTGGGTAGCCATCCACTCGCCCTTCTCGCGCAGGAGCTCTGCTTCCCTCAGCTTCATGTTCTGAAGTGCCTCCTCGAGCTCGCCGATGACTCCTGTGAAGTGTTTCTTTTCCTCTTCCAGCTTTTCGGTGTGGAGCTTCTTGCGTTGACGCGAGTCCAATCTATCAACGAATTCAGGTTAGTGGATTCCCTCATTTTCTGTGCTTCATCATCAACTCACGCTGCCTGGCGGTTCCGCAGCAGCCGTTTCTGCTGCTTGAGTTCCTTGACCTCGTCCTCATTGATCGACTGGCTAATCAACTGGTCGATATTGCTCAAGGTTCTCTCGGCGGGAATCTCAAAGCGGGCGTTCTTCTTGCGAATCCCATCCCGGCGAACAGTCAACGGTGATCCATGCCGGTAGCTAGGCGGACTCTTATTCGACTGGGCTGCGTCCGCCAGATCCATCGGCGCCGGCATCCATCCATGACTCGACTGCGGCGACATGGCCACTCCGCCCGGCGGACCAAACTGGATGCCTCCGCCGCCGCCGCGGTACATGGCGGCCATGGGCATGGCGTTCACGGGGCCTACGGCACCCCCCGTAAAAGGCGGGGCAGCGTCTCCCTCGGAGGGGTACTGGTCGTAGCCGGCGGTCGGGGTACATGAGCCGGACTCCGGCCGGGATACAGACCAGGACTGATGCTGCTGGGCGTATGCTGGGCCCTCGGGTGGTATGAACGAGGCCTGGTTGGAACTGACCGACAGGTTGGACCAGACGGAATCCCGATGGGCGAAGGCATCTGTGTCGTAGGAGTGGCGGCGATCGGCCAGACTGGGAGAGGTCGGGTCGAGGATCTTGTCGTCCAGCACACTCATCTCGTCGTCTTCACCTTTGGGGTCTATTGTTGTGGATGGAGATTGTTGCTGGTAATAGTCAAAGTGGGCGTATCGTGACATGGCCGAAGAAGCGGTGTGTGTATATTTGTTTGTGTGTGTATGTGTGTGTTTGGGTGTGGGAGGGGGGATGAGGAAGTGGGGGGTGGGGGACGGATGTGGTACAGGGCTGGATGGGAATCGGATGAAAAAGAGAGACTGGGAGGATAGAAGAGGACGTAGCAGTGTTGACGAGAAGAAGAGGAGGGGGATTCCAGGCATAACTATAGAGGAAGTGGAGGTACTGGTACTTCCTCAACAGCCCTGACAGATACGGATCCACCGGTAACAGTACTTTTCCTTCCCCTGCGAATGACGGGTGAGCAACCGCCCTGTTATTGGCTGCTCTGCGCACTTGGGCACGCCTGCATCTCACTGCGCGAGCTGTGAGAGCCTATCGATGGCAGCCCACCGGACTAAACATGGGCTCGACATGACTATCGACGGGCGATCTGTGCCGGAGCGGGAGATCCACCGTTGGGCCATGGTTCAGTAGTGATCACCCCCCGGGTCGGATGACGAGTGTAGAACCACTATTGTGGCTAGGGCCATGATGGTTTCCGATCTAGCGGTGGAAATAGTGTGTGTAGGGTACGGAACCAGTGTCAGCCAGCCTAGGCGAGTGTTGTTGCCTCCTTGGGTAGACTGCTAAGTAAACAGCCGCCCTGGAGAAGCCTGAAAGATGGCCCAACTACTCTGAAACGCACTCAGCTGGCGGTCAAGCCCTTCCCACCACCACCCAAAGCCTCACTTCAACCCCCTCTCTGGGCCTAACCGAGCACACAGCGTCGCGAATGATAGGTGAGAAATCCATCGGAAGTCAAGATAGCTTGTTTTGGTCTGACCTCCTTCGACCTACCCCGTGTATATCGTCCGTTCTAGGCCTATAGATCTCCTATGACCATACCCACTCGTAAATAACTACTCCTTTGGTAGTGATCCAGTTTCGAGAACTGGCGCTCCTTCCAATAGTATCATCCTGTCATTCGAGTCACGAGCCCCAGCCCGCCAGTCAGCCGGACCAGCGGCGGAATCACATCACATCTACACGGTGACTAATGCAGCAGAAGGAACTATGTCTTACACCATGGATCATGACTATTTGCTCTATTCCTTGATCGTATGCTATCAACAGCGCGTGCCAGGGTATCATCGGAAACCACCAAAAAAGTGAAAAAAACCACGCTATCCAGAAACTACAGACGGGAAATCCTGGAGTGTAGCCAGAGGGGGAGAAAACCAGGTTAGAGGTGGATAAAGTCCTGCTGCTGCGACAGCTCGCCGCTGTCCACGCCTTCGATCAGTTCCTCATCAAACTCGTCGGAGTCAACGTCATCGGAGTCGATCTCATCGTAGTCCTCTTCCTCACTAGACGGATCGGATTCTTCTTCCCCGTCCGCCGGCTCGGCCCTGCTGGCCGCCGCCGCGGCTGCCTTCCGGATCTGGCCAGCACGGTCCACATGGGGCAGCGGGCAGCGCTTCTTGTGGCAGATTCCGTTGTTGGCATAGTCCGGGCATTCGTGAACATGGCGCTCCTCGCACTCGGTACCTTTCTCGCAATACCCCAGAGTGGCAAAGCCGCGGCACACTGGCGCCCCGGGGGTCACCCGGATGTGGGCGTACCGACACTCGGGGTTGGAGCACCGGCCGCGGAGGAAATGCATACAGGTAGGGGAGCGGTGGGGCGAGGGCTCATGGGAAAGATCACAGCTATTACCTGCGTTGCATTTGCCTGTCTGCAGAAATTCTTTGCAAATGGCCACTTTGCTGGGGTCGTGCACATAAGGGCACGACGGGCCCTTGTAGCAGGTCCCTAGAACGAAAGTGTCAGCTTTGGCAACCACAATCTTGCGAGATGATGGTCCGTCGGAAAACAAAATACCGGTCGTAGTAAATCTCTTGCACAGTTCGTCGCGTTTCTTGGCCGCCGTCGGGTTTCTATATTCCTCTCTGTCAGTAAACGGTTACATCCAACACTCAAAGGTTCTCACTGACTTCTTCGAGGCTACCGCTCCAACACGGTGGAGGTTGCCGTTCTTGCTCCGCACAAAGGCCACACCAGCCACGGTAACTCGCTTTGGTGTAGTATTGGCAGCATTCGAATCATCTATGAGGGGTAAGCCAGTTCTATGCAGAGACGCAGAATGGTTCATACTTGACATGCGAACCAGCTTGCTTCCACCACGTGCAATCTGGAAGGGCTGATCGTGAACAAGAATCTGGTGGCCGGCAGATGGAGCAGTCGATGCAGACGCTGGGGCATTCTGCGCGTACCGAAGCACCTTGGTCTGTTCGCGGTGTGCGCGCCTCTGTGCTTTGAGTTTGCGCGTCTCCTCCATCGCTTTGGCCCTGGCTTGAGCCTCCTTGTCATAGACAGCGGAGTTGATCAGTTGCATGTGGCGATCGCGCTTCGCAACCCACCCGTTCGAGATTGTCGTTGAGCGCGCCTCGTTGTCGTTGTCGCTCACGGGTCCGGGGGAGGGTGTGGAGTTTGCACCTGCGTTATTTAGGACGAGCGTCCGATTGCGATGCGGAGCTGGCGCGCGACCACGCCCTCTTCCTCGCGAGTAGGGCGCCCATCCTGGGTGTGAGGGGGCATGTCGGGAGACATATTGTGAGGAGGGCTGGCCAGTGGGGGGCTGGGAGGACTGAGTCTTGTGTCGATTGATTTGGCCTGTCGAGGTGAGCGCACTGCTGAAGCCCAAGTGACGACGAGTAACTCACCTGCCAGCTGGCCGATCTTGGCCAGGAGGTCTTCGTTTTCTGTCATGGTGAACTGCTGCCGTCTAAAATGCTGGAGCACTGTGCGGTTAGTTGAAACACAAGGTCAAGGCAATTTACGGCGCAGACCACCAGGTAGATGGGTGGGATGATGGAGGAAAGCTTGCTTGGGCGATGCGAGCTCGATCATCACTAATAATACCCGCCGGTGGCGTGTCGAGTCACGTGACCCCCCAAATATCGTGGTTTATAGTTATGGATTCTTTTCTTTTTTTGACTTATACACTGTCGTTTATTTATTTAGCTAAACCACGTAGCTACTAGCGAGATACATCTAGCGTTGAGTCTCTGGTTTTACAATGCCTCGGTCTGGCTGTATTCCACGATCCCCAAACTATATATACGTGGACAAAGAAACTGGTCGAATGTAAGTTAAGTGTCTATCAAAAGGCAAAGGCATTAATTGTTCGTGACTATTCAGTGTACATGTCTCAGGCGATATCTTCGAATTTCACATCGTCTTGGTCCGTCCCTATACCTGAAGCCGTGGGATCATCATCCGAGTCAAATTGCTCATCCAAACCAGGCGGCAGCTCTTCTTTGGCATTCACGTAGGACGCAGAGTTCGCTGCATAACTGCTCTCTTTCGCCTCCGGCTTCAGTTCCCAGGTCATGGCAAAGTCACCAGATTTGACCAGATGCGCAACCATCTCCAGGGTCTGTTTGAGGTAGGCCTCGGGCTGTCGCAGCCTGGCCTTGAGTGTTTTAAATGGCCAATACCGGTAGTTGCGGAAGCACTCGAAGATATGATCCAACAACTCGTTCTGCGGCATTCTTGTGGACTTGTTTTCCTGGGCCTTGGCCTTGGACGGCCGTCCTGCTTGTTGCTGTTGACAATTAGACTAGTCCCCCAACATGCAGAGACATGCAAACTCACCACAAACGTGCCTCTGTCCAGAGGCAGAGCATGGCGCGACTGGAGCAGCTTTCCGGGTAGCTTGTCAATGAAGACCGTCTCCCGTTTGGGTTTCAGCGCCTCGAGCGCTCGCTTCTCCGAGATCAATCGGAATTCTTCATTTTCCACCGGAAGACAGTTAAACTCCTCGCTCGCCCGGCCAACTAGCGCGGTATGTTCTAGAAATCGGTCAGTAGGTGCCGTACATGCAGTTCAGAAAAAATACGTACTCGGGACGGTCTTCCGCACATAAGGCTCCCATTTCTTATTGCGTTCCCGCCGCCGGGCTTCGCGTTTCATGGCTTCATACAGAGCTGATCGTGCCTCTCCAAACACCGCCGCGTTGTTGGTATCGGCTCCTGGGATATCCTTCTCGGTAAATACATACGTATTTGAGGTCAAGTGTGATTTATTTTCAGCGGTGATGGTTTGCTGCTGGAGCGTGTAGTCTTTGGGGATGTCGCGGTTATCGGGGCGGTCGTGCAAGCGCAAGCTGACCTACACATGATAAATGTGAGAATTTAAGGCCAACACAAACAGGAGTCAAGCTTACCCGCTTGAGGTCGCCAGGCTCCCCTTCTATCCGAACCGTCCCGATCTCGACTTCTTCGTCATCGTCCAAGTGTGCCCAATGCTCCCACAGCTGGCGGGGCAGACGCGACAGCCAGACGTTCTGTCCTGATTGCGAGAATTCGAGGTCGCCTGCATCTTCATAAATGTCCTCATCCTCCAAGTCGGCGAGGATCGCATCCTTGTTGTCGGGATCCGGCTTGATGTACGGGGCGTCTGGGTCCGTCTTGACCTGTGCCATGGTAGACGGAGCGTCGGTCAGAAGCAACTGAAGTATTCTGCCTGGCAATGCGACCGTCGACCGAAACGCGAGAGACTCGAGGGAGGAGTGGGTGTGGATGGAAGGTCGAGAGAAGTGATGATAGGTCGAAGCTCCGCCACCGCAATGAGAGGCAAGCACTTGGAAGCGGAAGGCGGTGTGTCCGTTGTCTTGAACAGAACAGAGATCCTCCATACTACACACTCTCTAGGGACATGAATCAAGTGAATAATGAGATCATGAGATAAATCAGACCATTTAGAGCAGCTCGGTGGATCTCTGACAACGTTAATTTGGATCTTATGGGCTTAAATATAGGAGTAAATGCTGTCCGAGAAAGCATCTTTGGTGTTCTGTATATGCAATTCCTGGGCAAACTTCATTCATCCTGCAAAAGATATTCAATTTTACTTCCAAGCAAAGTACAGAGCACCCCAGACCATTCTGCTCATTATTATTGCCATAGGTTGCTCTCCGGTCGTGGTAGTGTGTACCGCCCAGCTCCTTATCGATAAGACCAACCCTCCACATCAACAACTCTCCAGCACTTGTCTACTCTCACTCTCGCAAGATCACCCACACCCCGGCCATGGCATCTCAAAAGATCACCGCCGCCCTGGCGGCCATTGAGTCGACTACTCACCCCCAAACCAAGCTCCAGCAGTACAAAGATCTCCTCGATGAAATGGTATCCACCTCCTCCGGCCACGAACTGGCCCATGACCTGATCTACTTTCTCGACTCCGTGCTCGGCGAAGACATCAGCATCGTCGCCGCACGACCTCTCCTCGATTCCTTCATCGCCATTCTCCAAAAGCTCGACGCGGAAACAAAGATTAGGGTCGGACAACATGCCGTGACCCTCTTACAGTCACGGGCCACCTCCGTGGAGGAGCAGGACTCCCAGATCCGCGAGATCCTGGCCGATGCCTACGAATCGCAGGAGGAATACACAGCCGCGGCGCGGGCGCTGCAGGGTATCCATATTGACAGCTCTCAGCGGCTGGTTTCCGATGCCGCCAAGGCACGCCTCTGGATCCGGATCGTGCGCTATTATCTGGAGGACGACGACACCACCTCCGCGGAGGCCTTTTTGAACCGGATCAAGAATCTTCCCAGCAAGATTGAAGACCATGACGCCAAACTATACTTTCAGCTGTCGCAGGCGCGCATCCTCGACGCGCGCCGCCGCTTTTTGGATGCCTCGCAGGAATACTTCAGCGTCAGTTTGGCGCCCGGTGTGGACGAGGGTGACCGCCTGACCGCATTGTCAGCCGCTATCCGATGCGCGGTGCTCGCTCCTGCGGGCCCACAGCGCTCCCGCACTCTCGCCCGTCTGTACAAGGACGACCGCACCGCGTCGGTCGACGAGTTCTCCATTCTCGAGAAGATGTTCCTCGACAGGCTCCTGACAGCGGAGGAAGTCGCCGCTTTCGCCAACAAACTGGCTCCACATCAGCTCGCTGTCACTGCTGACGGCACTACCGTCCTCGACAAGGCTGTTATCGAACATAACCTTGTCGCTGCAAGCAAACTTTACGAAAATATCACTGTAGATACCCTCGGCTCAATTCTCGGCCTTCAATCCTCGGGTGATTTGTCCGCAGGCGAAAAAGCAGAGGCATATGCCGCGCGCATGGTAGAGCAGGGCCGTCTACGCGGTCGCATTGATCAGATCGATGGAGTGATTTTTTTCGACGCCGATTCTGCGGGTGCAGGATCTAGTGGGAGTCATCTTCGCCAGTGGGATCTGGGAGTCCAGGAACTGGCTGAGGATGTGGAGCGTGTGGCGGCTAGTATCACTGATAAATTTCCGGTATGTACAAAGTCCTTTTTGGGGTCTGTCTGAATCATCATTGACTGTTTTTTAGGATTTCTCCGAGGGCCAGATGGTCCATTGAATGGCGAGATGATGAGTTACGGAATAGCCCACGAATTGATGCCTGCTTTTCATGATGTAGATCCATTTATTGGCAATCAAAGACGATGAATCGAATTAGCTTTCCATATTACGTTGTATCAATTATTGTACAGGATTCTGTGGACCGGACATGATATCAGATCAGAAAAGTCTGGAACATGAAGGAAAATTATGTGCAGGATAGCCGGTATACCCGACAATGAACATGTATATCAACAGCAGTCATCGTGAAGAAATGGATAGTAAAACAGTGGAGAGAAAGGGTGCGTAGGTAGTTGGTAGGTAGTGAGTGCAAAAGGAAGCGCAGATGGTTGATTAGGTATGAGGCGAAAACCCAGTCTCTCTCGAGAAAAGAATATCGTCACGTCGTAACGGCATAAATAGTAATGAAGGTAGTGCACTCAGTCGTGCAACGTCGTCGTCAACGAGCTCGAATCCTCCTGGACTGGCTCTTCGAAGGGGGTGAGTGTAATCTCCGTGCGAATCGTGATATCCAGCGGAAGGAGATAGTTATTGCCCAGATATTGATTCTGGCCCTTTTCGATCTGAGCTCCGTACATGCCCGCCTCCATGTTTTTCATATACTCAAGATCCGGGGAGCGAGGGCTCGACTTCGACAAGAACATGGAGCTGGCCTTGGAGGTATTGAGGTAGTAAGGCGTGCTCTTACGCGCCCCCATCAGTTTGATGGCCGGGAACAGCCCCCGGATCATAGGCAGACAAGAGCAGATCAGGCCGATGGTAGGCTCGATGTGCGTCCAGAGCGTGGCTTGGTAGACGGTGTATGTGGGATCGGCAGGACTGATCCAGAAGAGGACGACGATGCGGTAGATACTTGCGAAGCAAACGAAAGCACCCAACGCAAACACTCCGTTCAGGGCGAGCTTGTCCTGCCACGCGCGGTGCAGGTTCCAGATCATGGGGACGGGTAGGACAAGAATCACAAAGTCTATAACGACATTGAAGACTTGGTTGACGATGAAGAAGAGCGTGCTGTCGAAGCAATTGCCTTCGACGTTGGAGTCCCAGTACGCACGCAGGGGTCGGCATTGTCCCGCACAGGCCAGGAAGATTCCAAGACCCCATGCGCCGATGAGGCAGTTGAGGCCGAAGGTGAAGTGTTGGAATTTCTTGGACGTAGTGAAGACGCGGCGGTAGAAGCAGATGATGGATATTTTAATGCAGGGGCACACGAGGAAGTAGGTGAATTGATTGGCGAGGAAGATCTATTATTAAGGGTTAGTATCTTTGCTGAGAGATGGACTGGGTATGATTTACCTTGTAGTAGTTGGTTAGGGTTTGGCCATCCAGAGTGTCGAAATGGGCCCCGTTGCCTCCAATAGAGCACCCTGTAGCAACATCGTTAGTAAAGCCTTAGAGAGAAGCAGGTAAAAGGATAGCCCACAAAGAACCAGTTCAGTCAACATCCCGAAAATCAGCACCAGGGCTATCATGCTAAGATAGTCATCCACGCCAAACCCGACCTGTCTCCGCAGCCGCGCAACCACTCGCAGCACCACGGAGATCAGGCACAGGCTGACCAGGACTGAGACGATCTCGATCATTTGCCATCCTCTGGGACTGGGAGCCATGGTAAATTATTATTATAAAAAGTAAAATGAAGGAAAGAGCAGAATGGAAAAAGGAATGAATGAATGAATGAATTTCCTGATCTCCCGAAGGTGGCCGAGAGACTCTATATAGACTCCTATGTGGGCACGTCACCCCAAGAATGTCAAATCATTCAGCCAGCCGTCAGATCCTAATGACAGTCGATCACCGACTCAGCCTAGCTCGATCCGTGCAAGTGTTGCGAAGCGGGTGGTCTGTGGAGGGCGCTTACAGCCCGATCCGATTTGGGTGGACGAACAAGACATCGCTCGGGGGGGTTGAACCACGGTCTGCAGCCTATAGTTTCCTCGATCGTGATTTGGAATGAGGCTTGTTCTCCATCGCCGGAGGATTCTAGCGTATGAGTTGACAGGTTGACGTGTCGATCAGTCGCTTAAATCAATAGTGCGTGCCATCCTTGTCCCGATTTGTCACGATCTCGATCGCTCAGCCTCCCGTCCCTGCATAGAAGGTTCTGAGATAGAAGCCGCGAGCGGCCTAAGCCTCATTTTAATTTATGCTCGCGCCGTGGCTGGTCGATATGGCAGGGCAGTGGAGTCTAGTGGCTTCAGATAAACACGGGCGTGGGGCACACTATTGACTGCCACCCGGAGAATATCTGAAAATGATCTGTCGAATTGCATCTCGTATTCTCTCACTTCCGGCTATGATCGTCGTCGGGCTGTACCGTTAACCAGTGAATTGTCTCAGCCAAACTTCCTCCCAGCTACATCTCGAGGTAGACACTACATACTCACAATAATAATGGCTCGCCCAGCGGTCCCCCTAATTATCAACGGCAAGGAGGAGATCTCCACTGCCACCTTCGACGTGATCAGCCCCTACACGAACCAACCCTGCTGGTCCGCCGCGGCGGCTACGCCGCAAGATGCCATTCGCGCCGTTGAGGCCGCTGACGCTGCGTTTGCCGCGTGGTCACAGACCAAACCCGCCGCCAGACGGGATATCCTGCTCAAGGCAGCGGACATCCTCGAGGAACGCCTAGAACAGAATGCCGAGTATATGCGCACAGAAATGGGTGCTGATCATGGCGCATCGCAGATGTTTGTCGTACCGTTGGCGATTCGGATGCTGCGCGATGTGGCGGGCCGCATCACCTCCATTTGCGGGAGTGTTCCCGTCGTGGAGGCGGAGGGGCAGAGTGCCATGGTGTTTAAAGAGGCTATGGGTGTAATTCTGGGTATTGTGCCTTGGTAGGAGCTTCCATCTCTGGCAATTAAGTCCCCTTGCTGACTGGTAGAAACAGGAACGCTCCGTACGTCTTCGGGATTCGTTCGGCTGCATGCGCGCTGGCCGCGGGCAACACGACGATCTTAAAAACTTCTGAGCTGACTCCACGCTGCTACTGGGCCATTGGACGTGCGTTCGCGGACGCTGGTCTTCCCGCGGGCTGTCTGAATATTCTGTCGTGTCGTCCACAGGATGCCCCCGAGGTCGTCAATGCCATGATCGAGCACCCGGCAGTTCGTAAGATCAATTTTACCGGCAGCACGGCCGTGGGCCGGAAGATTGCCCGCGCATGCGGACAGAGCCTCAAGCCGTGTCTGATGGAGCTGGGAGGGAAGAACAGCTCCATTGTGTGTGCGGATGCCGATTTAAAGACTGCCGTGCAGGGTGTGCTGGCCGGCGCATTCTTAAATGTAAGTCTATTTCACTGCTTGTCTACTATCATTCTGACACCATCCTTCTACAGTCCGGCCAGATCTGCATGGCCACAGATCGCATCCTTGTCCACTCCTCAATTGCGGCAGCTTTTATCGATGCCCTCAAGAGCGCACTCGCCGCAGGCGCCGAGGCATCATCCCTGCCCCCGACTCTGGTCAACACTGCCTCCAAAACCCGCGTTGAAGCCCTCATTTCGAATGCTCTCGCCGGTGGTGCACACTTTATCTCAGGGTCCGCAGATATCAACCTCCCCGCCGACTCGGGGGTGCGCATGGCTCCCGCCGTGCTGGGAGGCGTCAGGGAGGAGATGGCGCTATGGCAGAAAGAAGCCTTTGCATCCGTGGCCGCGTGCATGATCTTTGACAACGAGGACGAGGCAATTCGTCTCGCTAATGGCAGTGGATACGGACTGTCTGCATCGGTGTTTACGGAAGATCTGCGCAAGGGCCTGGCGATAGCCAAACGTCTTCAATCTGGGTATGTTGTCAATCCTATCCCTTAGTTCCGTGCTCATTTATATTCGCGTAGGGCGGTCCATATTAACAGCATGACGATCCATGACGAGCCCGTTCTGCCACATGGTGGCGTGAAGAATAGTGGATGGGGTCGATTCAATGCCGCTGAGGGATTGAACGAGTTTCTGGTGACCAAGAGTGTGACTTGGATGGACTGATGATGCTGCGCTATCGTTGCATATCAGGACGTAGTTCGTTCACTAAAAAATAAATCCTTAATAATATATTCTGTTGATAACTAACTAGCGAAGTATAGTTCCGTGGTCGTCTCATCGCCCACCGACTCTCGGTTCATATTGACCCGAGCAGTTAGTTCTCCTTCCCAGGCACCACGAACATCCCCAATCATTCATTTATTATTCTCGAATCTGATTCAGCAATGGATCTGTAACTATCCCTAACATTCAGAACAGTATCACCATCGGCTTTTGCCATGAGGTCATTCTGACCTATAAGGGCAATTCCCATTCCCGGATTATGTCATCTTTTCGACCAATCAGGGCGCATTCAATGTTCAGCTCGGCAATTGATCTTGACCGTTGTTGCAGGGCGGTGGTTGGAGTGAGGATCTGTTTTGTTTCGGGATCATTATGATCAATGCTATTGAGAAAGAGATTCTGATTTAGTAGTTCATTTCCGGGGCCTCTGCCATGCGACTCTACTCGATCATCCTCGGACTGCTGTCGGAACTCTCGGGTGTTGTCCCGAGGCCCAGCAGCGCGACCGGAATTTACTAGACCGAACTGCCCGGTGTGGGAGCGTGTCGGAATATTCTCTAGCTCCCTAGCCACAATCGTTGTGGTTGTGGGATGTTTACAATACTACGGCCAGTCTTGTCGAGTCGGGCACGTACTAGAAATCACTACGTCAATCATCAGAGGCCCACGACGCCGTCGCATGTGAAATAGCATGAATACATGTGATTTACATTCCCTGCCCAAACCACCATCGGCCCATTACTCAGCCTGGCTCTTCCCCCACGCTCCAGTCCCACGCCCCAGTCGTGCCTCGGCCGATACATCCCCCCGGTCGGCTTCTGACTTCAACCCCGGTGAATAACTTAACTTCTGTTCCGTCTTCCTCCTTCCATCTCCCTCCCCCATTCTTGTACCCGTCCCTTTCTTTCCATTTCGCATCAAAATCATCATGGCAGCACCTCAAGTAATTGTGGTCGGCGGTGGCTGTATGTCTCTCTTCCCTACCCTTCAGCTGTCCCCCCGCATTTCCCTGAATTCACGCTGACCCGAAAACCCAACAGTGTCCGGTCTCAGCGCCGCCCACACCGTCTATCTCAACGGTGGCAACGTCCTGGTCCTGGACAAGCAGGGTATGTATACCTCCCGACTGCAACACTCTCCCGCTGACTTCTCCCCCAGCCTTCTTCGGTGGCAACTCCACCAAGGCCACCTCTGGTATCAACGGTGCCCTCACCCGCACCCAGGTTGACCTCGGCATTGCCGACAGTGTCAAGACCTTCTACGATGACACCATCAAGTCCGCCCGTGACAAGGCCCGTCCCGACCTGATCAAGGTCCTGACCTACAAGTCCGCCGCCGCCGTCGAGTGGCTGCAGGACGTCTTCAACCTCGACCTCACTCTCGTCTCGCGTCTGGGCGGTCACTCCCAGCCCCGCACGCACCGCGGTCACGATGCCAAGTTCCCCGGCATGGCCATCACCTACGCTCTCATGCAGCGCCTCGAGGAGATCTCCCAGGCCGAGCCCGGTCGCGTGCAGATCGTCAAGAAGGCCGAGGTCTCATCCATCAACAAGAGCGGTAACCTGGTCACGGGTGTCACCTACAAGCACAACAACGAGACCAAGAGCGCCGACGGTGTAGTCGTTCTGGCCACTGGTGGCTACGCCGCCGACTTTGGCGACACCTCGCTGCTCAAGCAACACCGCCCGGACACCTTCGGTCTGTCCAGCACCAACGGCACCCACGCCACCGGTGACGGCCAGAAGATGCTCATGGCGATTGGTGCCAACGGCATCGATATGGACAAGGTCCAGGTCCACCCGACGGGTCTGGTTGACCCCAAGGACCCCACCGCCAAGTTCAAGTTCCTGGCAGCCGAGGCACTCCGTGGTGAGGGTGGTCTGCTGCTCAACTCGGACGGCGATCGGTTCTCTGATGAGCTGGGCCACCGTGACTACGTGTCCGCTCAGATGTGGAAGGAGAAGGAGAAGAGCAAGTGGCCCATCCGCCTGGTGCTCAACAGCAAGGCCTCCAAGGTCCTGGACTTCCACACTCGTCACTACTCGGGCCGTGGTCTGATGAAGAAGATGTCCGGCAAGGAGCTGGCCAAGGAGATCGGCTGCGGCGAGGCCGCCCTCAAGAAGACCTTTGATGATTACAACCTCATTGCCGATGGCAAGAAGAAGGACCCCTGGAACAAGCGGTTCTTCCACAACCTGCCCTTCACCATTGACGACGAGTTCCACGTCGCGCTGATGGAGCCCGTCCTGCACTTTACCATGGGTGGTATCGAGATCAATGAGCACGCTCAGGTTCTCAACTCCGAGCAGAAGCCCTTCGAAGGTCTATATGCTTGCGGTGAGCTGGCCGGTGGTGTCCACGGCGCCAACCGTCTGGGTGGCTCCTCGCTGCTGGGCTGTGTCGTATACGGCCGTGTCGCCGGTGACAGCGCTTCCGAACACCTCTTCCAGAAGCTGATCAACGGTGGCTCCTCTTCCGCCCAGCAGCGTCTCGGCCAGGTCTCTCTGCACATCGATCCCTCCACTCCCGGCAAGATCTCGGTTGAGTGGACCGGTGGCGCCGCCGGCGGCAGCCTGCCCGCTGTGGCCGCTGCTCCTGCTGCTTCTGCTGCTGCTGCCGAGGAGCCCGCCGCCCAGACCAGCGCCGACCCCGCCAACTTCAAGGTCCCCGAGAAGGAGTACAGCATGGAGGAGGTCGCCAAACATAACAAGAAGGACGACCTCTGGATCGTCGTCAAGGGAATCGTCCTGGACGTGACCAACTGGTTGGACGAGCACCCGGGCGGTGCCAACGCCCTGTACAACTTCATGGGCCGGGATGCCACTGAGGGTATGTTTCGATGATCTCCTGTCTCTGTTCTTTCATGCTAACAATATTTGTCACAGAATTCGCCATGCTGCACGACGACGAGGTCATCCCCAAGTACGCCAACCACATCGTCATCGGCCGCGTCAAGGGCCAGACCCCCAGCCTGGATCTGTAGATAGTTTAAGCATCTTTCTTTTTGCGAATTTGTGTTCCCTATCATACCCCCAACATTCCTCGCTTCCTCCCTCACTCTGTTGTGGTGTCATCGGAGGCCTGGGCCACTGGTTTCTTTCTGTGCTTGTCTACCTACGCGCGGAGATTGATTCGATCTTGTTCCTGTATCATACCATCTTCCTCTGTTCTTTCTCGTTGGAATATATAAGTTGCTAGAGTTTACTTTGGTGTATTGTAGGCTGGGAGACTCAGATATTTACTTCGTATGCTAGGTAGGATGTACAAGGCGTCTATCTACATATCTATACAGTGTTCAGGTTCACATATGCTTCAATATCATCTTCAACCTCCGCACCGCCGGCCCATCTTCATCTTCACTGTGGGGATCTTGTCTCTTCTCCTCCATCTCTGTCTTCGCGGCCTCCAATGCAGGCCGTAGAAACCCCCACACCTCATCGTGATATCGATCCTGCACACCGATCCAATCTGTTGCACCGGGAAGATGGGAGAGTACATTATCCCGCAAAGAGGTCGAGGTCGAGGTCGTTTCGGCTGCAGCGGAGGTGTCGTTCAACTGAAGGAACGTGTCTATATCAGGTACGAGGCTGAATGACGTTAGGTGTTGAGACTGTGTCGAATGCGGCGGGGGAGGAGTCATCCGTCGACGGAACGAATCGAGCATCTCGATCTCAGCGGGCGTCAGCGGTGGAGGTTCCGAGAAAGCGAGGTCTGTTTCCAGTTCTGGCTCTTCGTCGCCGGTCTCTGTTGTGCTCGGGAACCCGGCGTCGAAGGCTGGATCGGAGAGGAGGGATACGACACCTGCGCCGTCTGTCGCATTTATCTGTGCTTGACTGCTGCTGCCATCTATCCCCTGGAAAGATGCAGGCTGGCCGCGTTCCCAGGCAGTGTCAAATCTCCGCTGCGTGGGATCATAGGCCCGCTGCTTGCCCTTCCAGTTCCCCGTTTCCGATTGTAGCGGTCCAAGAGGATCACTACTAACCCCGTCCCCGTCCCTGTCCCTATCCCCCAGAACAATATCCCCGTCGTCCAAGTGATGTTCCTGTCGCTGTTGCTGCTGAAACTCCTCTTCCGTCAGCGGCGGCAATGTAAACCCCCCCTGCGTCTCAGCCGAGGTACTACCGACGGCATTGCTCCGGAAGGACTCCGCCGCGGCGCTGGACCCAGGTCCTGTCTGGCGAGTAGAAGACGATGGTACCCCGAGGGCATCTTGGCTTGCCGCGTGGTATTGTGTAGATGAGGAGGGTAGGGAAGATGGTCCGGCGGCTTTGCTGTTCGTGGTATTTGCCAGCGTGCGGGAGATCTCAGCTGCTGAGCCGGGGGGTTGGAATGCGCTGCGCGCTAGATTGGTCGCGGAGCTTTGGATGCGGCTTGCGAGAGATTGTGTGGAGGGGTTGTTTGAGGGGGCGTTCGTGGGAGAGGAGGAGGGTTCTGCTGGTCGTGATAGATCCGTGTCGCGATCATTCTTCGACCGAGGCGTCTTGCCCCGCGGGTTCTCGGGCGCCTGGTCGGACATGGATGGGTTGGGGTTGTGTCCACGAGATCGTCTCTAGTCTGTTAGACTTAGGAAGGGGAGACGGAGCGTTGAATGGTATATTATGTTATAGGTTATAGTCCAATTAACGTTTTACTGCTACAATGAGATGAGTAGCCTGAGTAAGCCCCCCCCTCCCTCCCCACAACATGAAATGCTAGACCTGTCAATACCTCAACATCCTGTTGTAGTACCTCTATTGATCCGCGCTTTAACGACGATTTGATCAACACATCCCGAATATTGTTGTCGACGCTGGAACAGAGGCGTGTAATAGTGCGATTCGAACACGTCTGGCTAACTGTGCGCTCGATTCAGACCTGGAGAAATTGAGTAAACGGACCACCAGTTTAGAGGAGTTCGGGAAGTTGGGGTTCAAAGTCGTTGTTACCGGTGCCTAGGCGCCTGAGCAGACCCTTGCAGGTCATGCAGAATGTCCGCGACGACTGCCGTGATGAGCTGCTCTTGGAGCAGAACGAACCCGGTGACAAGTTCCCACGTGAGATCCTGAATGGCTTCAAGTCACCTGGCGTGGCATTTGGCCCAAGAAGTTGGCAGATGAATGGTTGAATGACTGGTACGGCTTGCCTGTTGCTTCGGTGCATGCTCGATGTGCGATGTACCGAGAATGAGACGATGCGATCGAGCTGGGTCGTTAGCAGTATACTGAGACAGTAACTATGGGACTCCGAGGAATGGCATGTTGTAAACATGCTAGCATACGTATCATAATAACAATGGTGATATGGTATTCTTATTATTATGATTATTGTTCTATAGAGACCATTATTGCTCGAGATCTAGCGCTGCAATCGTTGTCCAAGGGTCTGTCGTAGGTGTTGCTTCCACCTCCTCTTTGCCCGGGATGACGACAGAGGCACCGTCCCAGCTTCCGGGTGATCGCGGTGGCATCCAACCAGAATTTGATCACCAGCGGCTATCATTCGAGCTATGATGAATGATTGGGATGGTTCTGTTTGTAAATAATCATCGTCGTCGTCCCATGTGGGTGCTGGTCGGCTGTTTCTGGCAATGTTACAGCGGGAGGGCAGTGGTTGATGTCAGCATTTACTCGTCGTGTGAACTCTGTGGACGATGATTGTCCAATATTACCAGCTATTGCCAGCTATTGTCAGAGACTGCCAGAAACTGCCCCGTAGGCGTCCGTAGGTGTACCTAGTGCCGGCTCTAGGATTGTTGCGGCATTAACGAACTGCTCCCCCACTACGAAAGTCCTCACCACCAAACCAAGCACCACCGCCTCATCCACCACACCACACCTTCTTCCTTTTTCTCTCTCCCGCCCATCACCTCGACCTCCCTCTCAACAACCCCCACCACTACCATCTGGCTCGGGTCCTTCTGCTCGGCTGCCCTTTCTTGGATAGACTCTTGTTTTTTTCATCTTCATGCCGAGCTTTGCTGCATCGGCTCCAGTCATAATCCACACCAACCCAAACCCACTCAACTCAACCCACCACCACTCTCGGCCACCACCGCCAAATCAATAACATCCACCACCTGGCGTTTGGTTTGCTCTCCCCCATCACCCGTCCATCATTCGTGTCGTCCTCTCTCGCTGGGCACGCCCTCCAAAAACTCATAAAGCATCCCACTTGCTTTCCCCTCTCCCCTCCCGCCTCCCCTCGCCCGCTCGTCATCGGCCGGCTCGACATTTGATCATCTCCCGCGTCTCGCTATTTTCGAGCTGGGCTGTACTCATCCGTGTCCGACCGGATCCGCAGTTCCATTCATCGCATCGTCCCCGATAGACCTGTTTCAGGCACCTTTTCTCGTCCGTGCCATTCTGCTGTCTCGATCCCTTGTCCACGGTCGCGGTCAGGGTCGATTCTAGAACGAAAAGATGGTAGACAGAGATCCAGGCTCGCCCACCTGGAAGTTCACACAGTAAGTCGGCTCATATGGACGTGTCGGCGACCTGTCTGGTGCCGGTGAGCTCGGGACAGGCTAACTCGTCAAATCAGATGCTTTGGTGATAAAGGTGATGTAGAAGATATCACAGAGGGTAATTGTCTCTCTCCCCTCCCTCATTCTGTCCTTGTAGGCTAACGCGGCCCCCCAGCGGACATCATTTCAACCGTCGAATTCGATCATACCGGTAACTACCTCGCTACGGGAGACAAGGGTGGACGAGTGGTACTATTTGAGCGGAATGAAACGGTACGTCCTTTCTTCACATTCAACTCCGGATTGACCCTAACACTCGGTCAATGCAGAAAAAAACCTGCGAATATAAGTTCCACACCGAGTTCCAGTCGCACGAGCCTGAATTCGACTATCTCAAATCCTTAGAGATCGAAGAGAAAATCAACAAGATAAAATGGTGCCGCCGACAAAATGCATCTCACTTCCTCCTCTCCACCAACGACAAGACAATAAAGCTGTGGAAGGTGTTTGACAAGTCCTTGAAGGTGGTCGCTGAGAACAATCTATCGAACGAGCTCACGCCAGCGGGCGCCGTGGGTGGCGGCGGTGGCATGCCACGGGCACCCCGGGTCTCCTTCAAGGACCCCTCCGCGCTGAAGCTCCCACGCATGACACACCATGACACTGTGGTGGCCGCAGTCCCACGGAGAACGTACGCCAATGCCCACGCCTACCATATCAACAGCATCTCCGTCAACAGCGATGGTGAGACGTTTATCAGCAGTGATGACTTGCGAGTCAACCTGTGGAATCTCAATATTCAGGACCAGAGCTTCAACATTGTCGATATCAAGCCGGCAAACATGGAGGAGCTAACCGAAGTGATCACGGCGGCAGAGTTCCACCCCGTCGGCTGTAATTGGTTTATGTACGCCAGTTCCAAGGGCACAATCAAACTGGCCGATATGCGGGAGCGGGCGCTGTGCGACGAGCACGCCAAACGTATGTATTTGATCCCCTATTTCTGCAAGGATGGGAGCTAACACCGCTGCTCAAAAAAAAGTGTTCGAACAAGAGGAGGACGCCTCCTCGCGCTCCTTCTTCTCCGAGATCATTTCCTCCATCTCCGACGTGCGATTCTCCCATGACGGTCGGTACATCGTGTCCCGCGACTATCTGACCGTGAAGATTTGGGACGTCAACATGGAACGACAACCGGTCAAGACGATCCCCATCCACGAACACCTGCGGCCGCGCTTGTGTGATACGTACGAGAACGACAGCATCTTTGACAAGTTTGAGGTGGTCTTCTCGGGAGACGCGGAGAATGTCATGACGGGCAGCTACAACAACAACTTCATGATCTACCCGAAAGAAGACGACAAGGAAACGGAGATTGTACTGCAGGCGGACAAGTCGGCCTTCAAGGCCAAGAAGGTTGGCGTGCCGACCCCGATGAACAAGGCAGGGAATGGCAAGAAGGCGGGCTCGCGGTCCGGTAGCCCTGCAGGTCCGGGCAGTCGGATGAAGAAGGAGACCGATGCCGACCAGATTGATTTCAACAAGAAGATCCTGCACATGAGCTGGCATCCCTTTGAGGACAGCATTGCCATTGCTGCTACGAACAACGTATGTTCCCCCCCGCCCCTGGTGTTCTATCTCTACTTACAATGACTCTTTCTAGCTCTTTGTTTTCTCTGCTCTGTAAAGGCGCGACTCTTCCCCCGGCATTCCTCATAATCTTCTTCTTCCATGGACCGGCGCAACTGGGGTTGGGGATCCGGTGGCTGATGGAGGAATTCAATGATCTAGCGAAGATCAGGATGAAATCGAAAAACACAACAAAACAAAACAAAAAGATTAATGACGGTAGCAGCAGCAGCAAGCCACAGATTCCCATAATCTCAGGATTTTTTCTTTCCCGTTCCCTCTCCCCCCTTCTCTCTCTCTTGTCGTGTTTTTGCCTGTTGGTCCATGATTTGTATGCAGCTCCTTAGGTATGATGGCGTACGGGGATCAGTCACGATAGAGAATGTTAAGCCTGTTGGGCTTTTATGAATCTGCCTTTGTAGACGGTAGAGCAGTGAGAGCGATGTGGCCCTAGTATATATCTTCACCGGGTGTAGACCGTTTCTACCTTTCCACATCGTCAGAGGCAGGTTGTCACCCATTTTGGCACTCAATACGTTTACCCTTGCCTACCCATCTTCTCGCCCTGAATTCTCTTCTCTCTACACCTCGCTTACCCTCCCCTATCATGGCTGACGAGTCGGTTTTTTCTGCCGGGCGTTC
Source organism: Penicillium psychrofluorescens (assembly GCF_964197705.1). NCBI lineage: Eukaryota > Fungi > Ascomycota > Eurotiomycetes > Eurotiales > Aspergillaceae > Penicillium > Penicillium psychrofluorescens. The sequence continues at coordinate 4,000,714 of NC_133439.1, read as the reverse complement.
CGGGGCGATGACGGAGGCGGGAGGTATCAATACCCTTCCGCCATACAGAGACAGAACCAACATACCACCCGAGGCTCACCGCCAGTCATCATACCAACTGTCTTTTCCTTACCGGAACAATCCAGCCTCCGGATCATAACACGCTAGACCATCTCCGGATTAGCGCAGAGGCCACTGGAGAGCCCGCGATCGCGCGCAAAGGGAATCACCCCCAGAGTCCCAGTCCCCTGTGTCTCTCCCTACTCGACTACATCCTCATTTCCCAGTCTTCGTCTGTGGGTTCCTGCATTTGTCTCTTCTGTCCAGCCTTGATTTCAAGCTGGCCATGCTGTGACTGGAGTGCGCCCAGCACACCGTGACTGTGGAAGAACTCTGGTGCACCAGTGACTCCGAGCTTCATCCCAAGTCCCCTTTCACCCCGTTAGGGCACTCTCAGTTCTTTTTCTCTTCTGTGCCGATTAAGATTGGCCAGTCGTATTTCTTGGACCCCTCATTCGATTTGATTTTATGTGCAGATCATGAATTCTGGGAACGATAGTTGGCACTCCTCTGCCGGTGGTGGGCCGCCGTCGCACCCTGGCATGGATCAGATGAACCAGCAGCAGAGGCCCTTGGGCTCTTTCGGGTATGTGATGCTGCTCCAACTGCTATTTCTATGCTGCCAGTGACTGACATGCCATTCTTGCAACCCCCACAGTCAAAATCCCTCTCAGCAAGGCCCGTCTTCGCAGCCCTCGGGCCCTGTCCTCCCCCCTCCATCCGGTTAGAACCGCGCCTTCTATACCCTCTCTGAATAATACTGACTCGGGATCGTCATCTCAGGCCCTTACCACCCTGGCGGTCAGTCGGGTGGCCACTCGCTCCCCGGCCTGGCAGAATTGAGCCAGAGCCACGGAGCCACGCACCAGCCTCAGACGTACGGTCCGCATCCTCCCTCCCACAATACCGGCCACTCCCTGCCGGGAATCGGTCAAGCCATGCAGCATGCATCTCCGCAGCTCAATCGCGAGCGTGAGCGCGACTCCCGAGAGCGGGAGATGATGGAGCGCCAGCGCCAGCAGGAAGAGCATGTCCACCGTGAGCGAGAGCAGCGGGAGCGAGAGCAGATGGAACGTCAGCAGATGGAGCGCCAGCGCGATCAGCAGCAGCACCACCCCGTCCAGAGCCACACGGGCTCCATCCCCCTCCACCAACCCGTCGCCTCGAAGGTGCCCAACACCATCCATGGCCCTAACGGTCTTCTCTCCAACCTCAGTGGAGCTGCCACCAACGGCCCTCAGAGTGCTGGTGGGCAGTCTTCTGGTGGACCTAGTAGCCTCTTTGGCCCCCAGATGCAGCAGCATGGTGAAGGCACGCCTCGGTCATACATGCAGCACCCCGGTGGACCGCCGGGCAACCCGATGATGGGCTACAATGGAGCTGGTCAGCAGATTCCGGGAAGTGTGGCCGCTCTGGCGCAAGGCCAGCAGCCAATTCTCAATGTGAGTGACCTTTCCTTCTGACAATCGGACCTAGCACTAAATGAATGTATAGGACGCTCTGAGCTACCTGGATCAAGTTAAGGTCCGCTTCGTTGATCAGCCGGATGTTTACAATCGATTTCTGGATATAATGAAAGACTTCAAGAGCCAAGCGTGAGTTTGGTACCTCTGATCTCAGCAGGATCCATCTGACATTCTCTAGGATTGATACTCCCGGCGTCATCCAACGCGTCTCCACCCTTTTCAATGGTCACCCTGCTCTCATTCAGGGATTCAACACCTTCCTTCCACCCGGCTATCGTATCGAATGCGGAACTGAAGATAACCCCGATGCGATTCGCGTGACCACCCCCTCCGGCACCAATACACTGAGCATGCCTCGGACAGGACGTTCGTTGGATTCTGGAGATATCGGTCCTTCGGGTGGTCTCCACGGACGCCCTGACTTTTATGACCAGTCGCGGCCTGGATGGCAGCAAAGCCAGCAGCAGCAGCCACAGCAGCAGCCCGGGTCGTACTCACCTGGCTCTCGCATGATGGGTCCCGGCATGTATCAGCAGGATGGGTCTAGCCAAGAACACCACTACGGCTACCAAAGCCAGCAGGAGCAACAGGCGGCCGCCACTGCGGCGGCTATGTCACACCAGCAAGATCACCGTGGTGTTGCGCAGTTGCAAGGTGCTGCCTCGGCCTCTGCTAACATGGGACGACCATCTCTCCTCCAAGTGACCTCGGCTGCGGGAGCGAACGCAAGTCTGACCCAGCCTATGAACAATCTGGCCGGTGTTGGCTCTGGTATGCTGCAAGGCGCCCACGGCGACCTGACCAAGCGTGGACCCGTGGAGTTCAACCACGCAATAAGCTATGTGAACAAGATCAAGGTCAGTACAGGTACCAAGACCATTCGTGACCAAAAAGCTGACAGCTACTAGAATCGCTTTTCGAGTGCGCCGGAGATCTACAAGCAATTCCTTGAGATCTTGCAGACCTACCAGCGGGAGTCCAAACCTATTCAGGATGTCTACGCACAGGTGACCCAACTGTTCAACACCGCTCCGGATCTCCTGGAAGATTTCAAGCAGTTCTTGCCTGAATCTGCGGCCCATGCAAAGCAACAAGCAGCGGCTCGCGCGGCTGAAGAAGCTGCTCCTCTCAGCAATTTGCGTGGAGATGCGATGGGCCCTGGCGGTCTCGCTTCTCAGACCCCCAACCGGGATGTCAAAATGCCGCCCCTTGGTCAATTCAATGTCAAGGAAAAGGAAGGCAAGAAGCGTCGCGGTGGTCCAGGTGGTGCCGGCGTGACTTCGTCCATGTCCGGCCCTGCTGGTGCTGAGGCTGCGCGGATGGCTGATCTCCAGGCTGGCCGCACTCAGGGCCAGTTTGGTAACGTTAATAAGGTGAGTTTCCGATATCTCCCCCGGAATTAGGATAAATTACTGACGAGATAACAGAGAGCCAAGTACCACCACGGCAAACCCTCAACAGGTGCCGACTTGTCGAATGTGTCTCCGACATTGATCCCTGCGCTCCCAGAACCCATCCAGCCATCTGTTTCGATGACTCCAAGTCAAGAGGAGATTGCCTTCTTTGACCGTGTGAAGAAGTTCATTGCGAACAAGCAGGTCTTCAGCGATTTCCTGAAGCTGTGCAACCTGTACACCACCGACCTTGTGGATCGTCACGTTCTGGTGAAGAGAGCCGAGGGATACATTGGATCTAATGCGGAGCTCATGAGCTGGTTCAAGCGATTCATGAGTGTCGAGGAGCCCGAGGACAAAACCATTGACCCCAAGCCGCGAACGGAGGCTGGTATGGTCAACCTGGCCCATTGTCGATCCCTGGGGCCCAGCTACCGTCTTCTGCCCAAGCGGGAGCGCCAGAAGCCTTGCAGCGGCCGTGACCAGCTGTGCTTTGAGGTTCTGAATGACGAATGGGCATCTCACCCTACCTGGGCATCCGAGGATTCTGGGTTTGTTGCGCACCGAAAGAACCAGTACGAAGATGCCTTACACCGCATAGAGGAGGACCGCCATGATTACGATCACCACATCGAGGCGTGCACCCGCACTATCCAGCTGATCGAGCCGATCTGCCAGCAGTTCCTTGTCATGAGTGAATCTGAGCGGGCCGCTTTCAAACTGCCTCGCGGTCTTGGTGGCCAGAGCGAGGCGATTTACCAGCGAGTGATCAAGAAAATCTACGATCGCCAGCGCGGTGAGAAGATCATCCGTGACATGTTTGAGCGCCCCTGCCAGATTCTTCCGATTGTTCTCTACCGTCTCAAGCAGAAGCTGGAGGAGTGGAAGGTGTGCCAGCGCGAGTGGGACAAGGTCTGGCGCGAGCAGATGCAGCGCGCATACTGGCGCAGTCTCGACCATCAGGCCATTGCCACGAAGCAGACGGACAAGAAGCTCTTTATTGCGAAGAACATTCAGCAAGAAGTTCAGTCCAAGTTCGAGGAGGACCGGAATCTTCGCAAGGGTGGATGGACCCCATCCAAATACCAGCGCGAGTTTACATTCAGTGACTTGGATACTGTTCTGGATGCCACTCACCTGCTCATCTTGTACTTTGAGCGGGGAACCAGTGGGTTCGGCGCCGATACGCAGAAGTTGACAGCCTTTGTCAAGGACTTCATCCCAGTATACTTCGACCTGGACCGCGAGACTTTCCACGACTACATGGATGAAATTTCGGTTGCCACTTCGCCTGCCGAGGAGATGGACGGGGAGAACTTCGCGGCCGAGGACGCCTCAAATTCCAGTCGGAAAGAGCTCAACACCCAGAAGATCGGCCTCCTCCGCGAGGCTCTTGAGCGCAAGACCGAGAAAGGGAAGCGGAACAAAGAGGACGGTACTGTTGCAACTCCCCTTGCGACACCCGAGGTTCCGCGAGCTCTGTCTGCCGCCGTTTCAGAGCCCGAGGAGTTTAACGTGGCCGAGCTCAAGTGGATGGAGCATCCCGGTCAGGGCAACTTCAACCTGCAGCGCGAATACACGCTCAATGAGAAGTACGAGAAGAAGGTGCACAATCTGTATGCCAACTTGAACATTTATTGCTTCTTCCGGACATTTGAGATCCTCTATGAGCGTCTGCTGCGCGTCAAGGAGCAGGAGGTGGAAGCCCACGAGCAAGTGCGTCGAGGTCTTTTGCCCAAGCCTGCGCATGAACTGGCTCTGATCGACCGATTCCCTAATGACTTCTTCTACGACTGCGACCCCAAGGCCAATCTATACCAGCAGGTTGTGCGCATGTGCGAGGAAGTGATCAAGGGCGACATGGACCAAATTCATCTGGAGGAAACACTGCGCCGCTACTACATGCAGGGCGGCTATCTGCTCTACAACCTTGACCGCATTCTGTCTTCGATCACCAAGTACGCTGCGTCCATCTTCACTGGTGATTCGCGCGATCGCAGCTCGGATATTGTGAATCTCTTCTTCCGGGAACGGGAGAAGGAGGAGACTACGCATCACCAGGAGATCCAGTATCGCAAGCAGGTGGAGAAGATGATCAAGGATGGCGATATCTATCGCATCACCTACGTGAGTGTCCTCGATCGTCATGGTTTGATCCATACTAATCGTTCGCAGTACCCATCGGAGCGCCGGACAACCGTCCAACTGATAACACCCGAGGACGTGACCTTCGACAACGCAGAGCTAAGCTCCGAAGCCCGCTGGTCGTACTACGTTACCGCATACTCAATGCGTGATCCGACCGAAGGTGTACAGTTCTCCTCAATGCGTATGCCCTTCTTGAAGCGCAACCTGCCAGGCAAGCTGGACGAGGACGAGGAGTATGACCGCTTCTACCGACGCCTGCAGCATTTCGACGGTCTTATTATCCGTGTCTGCGCCAATAACTACACGATGCTCTACCAGCCCGAAACCTACGACTGGTTCTGGCGCTCCACCGCCCCGATCATCGACAAGGATGCCGATGCCGAGACAGCCAAGACCCAGACAGAGGATGCTGCTAAGGAGAAGGCTGCCCTGCGCGAGAAGCGCCATGACCGCTTCGTCGAAAAATTCGTCAACAACCCCAACTGGGCCCGTGGTCTGAGCAAGGATAAGGTGGACGAGTCGAATCAGCGCTTCCGCTCCTGGCTGAATGGTACCTTGTCCGCTGAGAATGCCGTTTCTGCCACCGAGGAGCCCGAGAAGCCCACTGAAGACCAGGAGGCTGAGAAGAGCAAGAGTCCCCCGAAGGAGGACCAGCCCGATGCCGAGATGGCCGATGCCGCACCACCCGCGCCTGAGGCGGAGGCGGAGACTACGGAGGCGCAATGATGATATTGCATTTTGGTTAAACCGTGAATTGGATGGCGTCTATTATTTAACGTGAGGAAAATTGCTGCGATGCCTTGACGTTCTTCTGGTTCTGTCGTTTCTTTTTTTCTTTTCTCCTTTCTACATACTGCGCTTCGCCTGGAATCTCTCGAGATCTGATCTGCACGGAACAACGGAGGATTGGGGTTGAATGATTTGTCTTTAGTTTCTTTTCTTTCTCCATTCCAATGTATTTTATGCGCTATAACTTCTTTTTTTCTTTTCTTGATCCGTGTGTGCCTGGGGTTGGACGGAGTAGTAGTCTGGACCATCCTCTTGTCTTTTGGAACGCCCTGAATCGTTCTCCATTGACCCTGTCTTGACCCCGGAGATCCTCACCATAACCGGTACCCCTCGGATGTGTTTCACCCCGGCGTCCCAGACAGGGCTGCAGCTCCGGTTGCCCGGATATCATTAACCGATACTGGCCCGAGACCTGGTGGACTGACAGGTACAAACCCGGCCCGAGCCCATCCCGAAGAAGCAGATTTGCTCCAATTGTTTACCAAAGCGACCCAGATCGATATAAACGATGTGAGAGATTAGTGAAGAGCGATTTGCTACTGGGGTCATGATGAGAGAGACACATGAAATAGCACAGATGCATGAAACTGGTGGTTGTATTAGTGTAACTCCACGATCGAGAAAACCCCGAGCGAAGACCGAACTGTGAAACGTGACGTCAGTACTGCGTTGGCGCCTCGAATTCACTTATCACAGCACCATCATTTCAGACTCGTCCAGCACGCCAGAAAAGAAAACAAAAACCATTGGAATCTCAGACTTGGCGCCCGACACGTGTGATCTTCAGCCTGCCCCCACGGCTCTGTAGTGCATTGACTCTATCCAGAGCGGAACGGTGGACCTATTGGCGGGAGAAACAGACCCAGCATCCTTCGCCCGAACCTTCCGTTGTTCCGGTTTCTGTCTGAACATTCCTTCTGTCGCGGGGCGAACGAGCTGAGGGGAAGCTTTGAAACAATAGTCCTTAATACCTTGGTTTCCTCCCGTTCTTTCCTCTTCTTCTTCTTCACCTCCCTTCTCCACCAGAACATCTCCCCTCACCGCTATGGCTGCTTCTGCCCTGCTCAAGAGCCGCGTCCGCCGGCCCTCGTATCTGAACAAGCTCGCCAAGGCAGAGGACCTCATCGACCTCTTCCCAAATGGCTCGTACATCGGCTGGTCCGGGTTCACAGGTGTTGGGTATCCCAAGTGAGTATTGGTGTACTATTGAGTTCAACTATTGATTTGCAGAATCAATTGCTCATCCTTCGATCAGAAAAATCCCCGCCGCACTAGCCGACCATGTTGAGAAAAACAACTTGCAGGGACAGCTCAAATACTCGCTGTTCGTTGGGGCGTCGTCCGGCGCGGAGACTGAGAACCGCTGGGCGCGCCTGAATATGATTGAGCGTCGCAGCCCGCACCAAGTGGGCAAGGAGATCGCTAAGGGGATCAATAGTGGGCAGATCAAGTTCTTTGACAAGCATCTGAGCATGTTCCCCTCGGATCTGGTTTATGTAAGTTTTTGACTTCGGCCTGATGGGGCGAGCTCGGCCTGGAGGCCAAGCTTCCTACCCGCGTTTTTAGTGTCCACATCGCTGATCGTCACGCCCGTTCTTGTAGGGATTCTACACCCTCAACAAGCCCAACAACAAGATCGACGTGGCCGTGATCGAAGCCTCGGCCATCACGGAGAATGGCGGCATTATTCCCGGCGCCTCCGTGGGCGCCTCGCCCGAGCTAGTCCAGATGGCCGATAAGGTCATTATCGAGGTCAACACGGCCAGCCCTTCGTTCGAGGGGCTGCACGATATCGTCGGGTCCGACCTGCCCCCCGGCCGCAAGCCGTATCTGATCATGGCCCCCGAGGACCGCATCGGGACAACCTACATCCCCATCGACCCGGAGAAGGTCGTCGCCATCGTCGAGTCCGACTACCCGGACCAGACGCAGCCCAACGCCCCAGAGGATGCCGACTCGCAGGCGATCGCGAGCAATCTCATTGAGTTCCTCAAGCACGAGGTCAAGCACGGCCGTCTACCACCAAACCTGCTACCCATCCAGTCGGGCATTGGCAATATCGCCAACGCCGTGGTCGGCGGGCTGAGCAAGGGCGGTGCCGACTTCACCAACCTGAAGGTGTGGACCGAGGTCCTGCAGGACTCATTCTTGGATCTTTTCGATAGCGGAAACCTCGACTTTGCCACCGCAACCTCCATCCGCTTCTCGCCCGACGGATTCAAGCGTTTCTACGATGGATGGGAGCGCTACGCCGGCAAGCTGCTGCTGCGCTCGCAGCAGGTCTCGAACTCGCCTGAGATTATCCGCCGTCTGGGCTGTATCGGCATGAACACCCCCGTCGAGGTGGATATCTACGCTCACGCTAACTCCACCTGCGTGATGGGATCGCGCATGCTGAATGGCCTCGGTGGCTCTGCCGATTTCTTGAGAAACTCCAAGTACTCGATCATGCACACGCCCAGCTCGCGGCCTAGTAAGACCGACCCTACGGGTGTCAGCTGCATTGTGCCTTTTGCGACGCATATCGACCAGACGGAGCATGATCTGGATGTGGTTGTGACTGAGCAGGTACGTTTCTCTTATTTTCTTACACCTCATCTGTGACGTACTGACATTGCTACCAGGGTCTCGCCGACGTCCGCGGCCTCTCTCCTCGCGAGCGCGCCCGCGTCATCATCGACAAATGCTCCCACCCAGACTACAAGCCTATCCTACAGGACTACTTCGACCGTGCCGAGTTTGAGTGTCTGAAGAAGGGCATGGGCCATGAGCCGCACCTGCTCTTCCAGGCGTTCAAGATGCATCAAAACCTGCAGGAGAAGGGCACGATGAAGATCGACTCGTGGGAGTAATTCAAGTATTGTTTTTCTTTTGTAAAAGTCCGGGTTGTGTTCTTGGTCTTCCTTGGGAATGCGGATCGATTGCATGTGTACGATAGATATCATGGAGCGATTGATGAGTTAGCACTGACTGTTTGCTATGGGTGTGAAATACCAGAGGATTGATAAGCTAAAGTGTGTTTGATTCAGGTAGTCGGTCTCTGGACGACTGTAGTAGATAAAAGATATCGGAAATAAACTAGTGATAATAATTGATCCACCAAATAGCAACTAGTATCCGCTCCAATAGTTCATGGCGAATATGGACTTAGCTTCAATAATTGGCAGCCTTATTGCTCCTGGCGTCTGCTAGTGAGCATCGGGATCGATACCATATTGTATGAGCTACTACATGATATGAATCCACGCAAAACCCATTTAGTCTTTGAGAAACGTTGGTCAAAATTGGAAGAGTAGAAAATATACAACATAACAAGTAGGAATAGGATATCTCAAGCCCAAACACCCAGAACTCCAAATATCAAAAACCAAAGCCAAGAGCAGAGAGTCTTCTATCTCTCTCCTTCCACCAAATTCTTTCCTGCGTTTTCTTTTCTTGTATGCTTCGCTTGAAATCCACATGTACGCATAATGGATGCACTCAAGCAACCGTCGGCGGGTGATAAGCCCCACCAGTGACCTTGCTCCAGAGCGCATTGAACAGTCCACTCGGAGCTTCCCCGGACTTGCGACGAGCCCAGCCGTTCTCGACGTTGTAGTGCTTCACGTCTTGGAGGCCGGCGAAGAGACCGCGGCCCTCGGTAGAGTGCTGTGGTTTCCTTATTAGCTTGGTGTTGTGGCAGAAGGGTGGGTCAGGGAGATGGTAGACGTACGCGATATTCGGTAGAGGGGCTGCGAGTCCAGAAGTCTGCGCCGTAGTCGTTTTGGAGGCGGGGCTCGTTGATCATTGTGGTGGATGTCATGTTGGTTGGTGTGGAATTGTTGTTCTCGGGTGAGATGTAGATGAGGAGGATGTGGTGTGTTGATCTTCAGTAGATGCTTGATTGATTGTAGGAATGTAATTCTTGATGAACAGAACTGCAATCGAACCACCCTGGAGCAGCCTTATATAGCTTTTGATCAAAGACACAGCCACGACGACATCCCTCAACCTCCCGTGCCCTGCCATCTCCGCCGGCCGAATCCTCCCCAGAGAGCACCGCTCGGTTCCGAGGGCCTTATTCGTCGAGAGTTGTCACGCTCAGCAATATGATAGGTTATCATGTCAGAAAAGCCCCATTGCCAATGTCTGGATAGCATGATGATTGATCCGTGCCCACCGACTGCGCATCGACTGCGCACCGGATCCGGGGTGGTTGCTGGGAGTCGTGGTAGGCGTGCTCCCGGAGCCATGACGCATAGACTGGCTGGCTGGCGGGTTCGTCGGGTCGAACCACACGGAAATCCCGATGCCGAATTTTATCAATGGGATGGCGTCGGAGGATCCCGCGTGTAAATTTTTGAAGGATTTCTCTGCGTGGCGCTTGTGTGTTGGGGGGTTGTGGTAATGCGGCGGAGTCCGAAGTGAGTGGCATGATCGCTGAGCAGGGGCGGAGGGGATGAAGTTTTTTTTTTTAAATTTTCGATAGTGCAGACTGGGCAGGTTTCGTGGGAATGACTGTTTGGCTGTAGTTTATTCTAGAATGCCTGCCGAAGGTCTATTTGCGTGGTTGATCGATCTGGCAGGTCAGGTATGCATCTATCGACGATCTCCACGTGGTGAGTGTCTCTCACGCGTTGGGAATGCAGAATGTGCGGGGCTGCAGATATCCAACTGAGTGTGGAGAGAAAGAAAATACAGGTGATGCTTTTACGATTCCATTATTATGACGGCTCTTATCGAGTGGGATGTCCATATTCATGGATATATATCTGTCTTGGTTGTAGGCCCACTCACGTGGTTAGGGTTTCGGCCTCCCTGACATCCAACCAATGCTTCAGATGAGTGTCCATGCTGATAGGTAAAATGCTAACCAATTATGTACTGAAGTGATCTACTTCGATCTATCGAAGTGCAACTTTATCTCTTCAAACTGTCCTGCTCACACACAGTATGGGGACCTCCCCTCTGCTGACAATAGCCTCAAAAAAGGTCACGCCAAGCATTGCCCTAAACATGGTCTCGTCCGTTCTGCCCGAGACACTGCGACTATTACCGTGCACTCTTCTTGGCCACCGACAGGAATCCTCTATTGGAGGCCAGCCCAGCCAAACTCCAAGCGGGGGCCCCTCTCGATCACCCACCCTCTTCTTACATAGGACGGGAAACCCCCTGGTTTCCAAGACTCGAGAACAAGCATTAAGTGTGCGGGCGCACTGCGGCTCCCCGGTGCTGACAGCAACGATAATTGAACGCTAGAGAAGGAGGACTGCGCACTAGCGAGTGGACACATGGGGGCACGGGCTCCAGTTTAGGAGACGGCATAGTCCTCACGTCCCCACCAGACTCCCGTGCCAGGCCGCCGGCATGACTGAAAATGGGATCTACCCCATATGTACTCCGTGGAAGCGCAGATGGCGGGTCGTGATCCAGACCGTAGAGACCATTGCGATCAGCAGCGAGGCCCGCGGGTGCAAGAAGAAGCCAACGTTGCCCTCATCATGCCCTCATTACACCGCCAGGCTGGGTGCCAGTCTTGGGCATGGGTGAGATGGGAATGAAGGATCAGTCGACCGAGACAGGAACATGTAGTTCCCTATTTATTTACACCTTGTAAGCTCTCCTGCTTGCACACTCCCGAGCGGGATGATCGGCCTGTGAACGTGGGCTCAGGGCGGGTGATGGATCGTCAGGGGGGCGCAGAGGGAGACGAGCGTCAGTATCAATGGTAGGTCTTCTTGTGTGTGTATTTTTGGGCTTCCTTCTATAGAGGCCGAGCTGGTATTCCGATCGGCAGGGCGGGAAATTAGTGGGCAGGCAATCCAATGGCAGACCGGGCACGGCCCGCCGCTTATCCCGTTGTGGTCAAGGGCCGGCGCGCAATGATGGAGAGGACCCACATGGCGGTCTTTTTGAGCCGAATCGGGAGTATTGTTGTGTATGTGTTGACGAAGAGTTTTGGATGTGAGACTGAGCTGCTGGATGGGAACTGCAGAGGGAGGGATCTGGTTGACGAGGATAGTACACAATCTATATCGTAGTCGTGTAGAGCTCGATGCCCTCCAGCAAGGGCCCGGAAGTGAAACAGCCGGGCACCCCGTTGGCCCCAACTCACGAAATGAGGCCTGGCTAGTCCGTGATACCGCGGCCAGACTAGGCGGTACACAAATCCCCCCACTACCGCCCCTTTTCCCCCAATCATGCCCCTTTCGTCCCTGGACGGGCTCAAGGCCTCCCCGTACGAACAGGAACCAGGGGCTCACACTCGTTCCATACATAATATTACCTCCCCTTTTCCTCATCCTCTCCTGTTCCTGTTTTTCTCTTCTCCTCTACACTCTCCTTTCCTCCCTCCCACGTTCCCTAACGGCATTGACCACCGCTTCACTCGTTCAGCGGGCATTCATTCATTCCTTGGACATAATAGCTTGAATTCTTTTCTCTCACCATGAAGGGTGCGATTCTGGCCACCACCGCGGCCTTGATGGGCTCTGCCCTGGCCGCGGAGAACGTCCACCGTCGCCACGACGCTCTGCACAACCGCCGTGCGGTTGCCTACACCCCGTCGAGCGAGTCCGCTTGGCCCTCGAGCTCGGTCTGGTCCTCCGCTCCGGCTTGGTCGACTCCCTACAACCCTGGCGGTCCTGCTGAGGAGACCTGCGGCTGTGTGACGAAGACCATCACCTACCTGGGCTCGCCCACTCTGGTTCCCGTTCCGGAGACCTCCAGCACCGTCGTCGTTCCGGAGACCACCAGCACCGTCAAGCTCACCACCACCATCCAGTCGACTGCGTACAGCACCTACACCGTGACTGTCTCGCCCTCGTCGACCTGGACCCCGACCCCGAGCCCCGTGGTCACTCTGCCCACTCCCCATGTGACGACCTTCCCCTCGACTGGTACCTACACCATCCCGGCCACCACCGTCGTGGTGACTGACACCACCACCGTCTGCGGTGCCACCTCGACCTCTGTCCCGAGCGGTACCCACACCATTGGCGGCACCACCACCGTGGTCACCACGGAGACCACCATCACCTGCCCCTATGCCACCGTCAAGCCCTCCGGCAGCACCGTGACCAGCGTCGTTGAGATGACCACCTACACTTGCCCGGCTGCTGGTACTTACACCGTTGTCCCCGCGACCACCACTGTTGTGCCCAGCCCCACCGTGATCGTGTGGCCGACTCCCCAGACTATCACCCCGGGTACCTTCACTCAGCCCGAGCAGACCGTCACCGTTGTCGAGACTGACTACACCTACGTGTGCCCCTTCGCCACCCCTACTCCCTCGGCCCCGGCCTGGCCTTCGAGCGTCGCGGCTGAGACCACCACCGCTCCTGCTACTCCCCAGCCCACCGGTGGTTCTGGCTCCGGTGTTCTGACCGGCAAGGGCCAGTACGGCATGACCTACTCGCCTTACACCAACTCCGGCATGTGCAAGACCAAGGACGAGGTCTTCCAGGACGTCAAGACCATCCAGGACAAGGGCTTCGACCTCGTCCGCATCTACTCCACTGACTGCTCTGGTCTGATGTTCGTTGGTGAGGCTGCTCGCCAGTACGGCATGAACATGATCCTGGGTGTCTACATCGACAACACCGGCACCTCCGGTGCTCAGGAGCAGGTCTCGGCCATCGCTACCTGGGCCGAGTGGGACCTCGTTGAGCTGATCGTCGTCGGTAACGAGGCTGTCCAGAGCGGCTACGTCTCCGCCTCGGAGCTGGCTACCTTCATTGAGTCCTCCACCGCCATCTTCCGTGCCGCCGGCTGGACCAAGGACGTGACCACCACCGAGCCCATCGATGTGTGGCAGCAGTATGGTGCCTCCACCCTGTGCGGTGCCGTCGACATCGTCGGTGCCAACATCCACCCCTTCTTCAACTCGGAGACCACCGCCGAGCAGGCTGGTGAGTTCGCCCTGAGCGAGTACAAGATCCTCCAGAGCATCTGCCCTGGCAAGGACGTCCTGAACCTGGAGACTGGCTGGCCCAACGGCGGCGAGTCCAACGGTGCCGCCATCCCCGGTCAGTCCGAGCAGAACATCGCCATCCACTCGATCGCCAAGTACATCGGCTCCAAGTCGATCTTCTTCTCCTTCGCCAATGACCAGTGGAAGTCTCCCGGTGCCTTTGCCGTTGAGCAACACTGGGGCTGCTCCGATGTCTTCCATTAAGCGTCCACGCCTGTGACGGCTTTCTTGCAAAACATGTACAGGAGGAAATTTAGGAGTTCTTTTCTTATACCTTTCTTGTAAGGGGGGGTTTTGTGTTGCGCTTCGGCATAACGACACCCTTCCTTTGCTTCTTGTTTTCTCTTGTCCATTAACTTGAATGTCTATGTGGTAGATATACCTTTTTATTTGATGTTATCTACTGACCTGGTTGCGTCCAACTTTTTTTTATTTTTTTTGCTGTCCTTGTCCATGATTCTGTTCGAGTACATGTTGGTTTTATTTATGCATTTGAGAAATCTTTGCTCCTTGTAAGATCGTATTGTAGACTCACAAAGGGTATACTTTAGATCATTTTATATCGATGCTGTTGCTCTTGTTGCATGGCAATTGGCTAGTTACCCCTTTTTACATGCCATCCTATTCTGACGTGTCAATGTAGATCCTTCAAGGCTATTTACCTTGCCTAGCTTTTGCTAGGTGCTGATAGTTTAGATTGAATCATGGACAAAAAAGAAAGCCACTCAATGGAAATTGCAATATGTGATATGTACAGGCATCAAAATAACTGGATCATGCCGTGGTAATACTTACATGAGGCCTTTTGCACTGCATCTCTAATGTAGATCCGCGCAAGACCTAGGATACTGCATGGCATGCATGATCCGCTGCTTCAATCTATCACCATCCACCTGAAAGACATAGTTTACCTGACGCACTCCTGGGGGAGATAGTGCCTTCTGATAGACATGGATATTGCCGTAATTCGGACTTCCGTAAGATGTATCAACATCGAGATAAACTGGAGGGCAAGTAGTTAGATAAAGAGGACATGTATGGCATGAAGAATATTCACCTGAGGTTTGATTGGTGGCAAGTGATGGGTCAACCATGAGAGCAGCCGCCGTTTCGTCCCAGAAAGGGAACGATGGGTCGTAGTACTTGTAGAAGAGCTCGGTGTAGGGGTTGTGGACTTTGATCAGGTCTTTCATAAACTCTTTGTCAGGGAACACTTGGTTGGCAACATTGCCAGTGATGGTGATCTGCGGGAAGTCCGCAGTGAGAGCAATCTTGGAGGCTTCCGGGTCGATCATGAGGTTGATCTAGCAATGTCCCTGGTTTAGCAGACGTAGCTTCGCCAGCATGGTTTTGACTTACATCAGATTGAAAATCTGCCTGCAGGATACTTCCCGTAGCCTGGAGCATGTTATCATCAACATAGCCGCCCATGATGACTAGGTCTTTGGCAAGAGAGGCAAATTCCGGATCCATGCGCACCGCCAGAGCAACGTTCGTCAGGGAACCGGCAGAGTAAATAGACACCTTGCCGGGATACTTGCGAACCATCTCTACCATGAAATTGGCCGCCGACGTCGAATTGTTAGGCCTGCCCTTAGGGAAGCCTTCCTTGAACGCGGCCTTTACAATTCGGTTCGGGTTGCCAGAAGTAGGATCATTGCCCTCGGCTTCGAGTGTTTTATTCTCAGGTGCAAATGCTCCCTGCCAGGCGAGATCGCCGTGCATTGCCTCCCATGCATGGAACCGATGCGGCGTGTTCAGCAATGGCCAAGTCGCTCCAGGATAGACGGGGATGCAGCTCAGATTCCCAGCCTCCAGCGTGGCGACAGCATGTAGTGCGACCTGCGGTTGCCAGGAGTTTGCCGTGTCTAAGGGTTGCCATTAGATACTCGCAGATATTGTGCCTGAAACATAAATGAAAGACTTACCAGAGGCCAACGCCAGGACATCTATATCACCGTCTAGTGCAACCAAGAATGGCACAAATCCGGCCGTACTCCAGTCATTATCCATGATAGTATAGTGCTTCTCTGTCTTAGGCAACGCAAGGGCCCCGGAAACAAACAGGAAAAGAGAGCTGCAGAGCAGCGGCGCAGATGTTGTCCAGAACATAATTCACTGCCGCTCTATACTTGTTGATCTCGAAGTCAAACAATAGTTTCTGCTTGCGCCCTCCCATTTAGCACACCGGCACATCTTTATATCGCCCCAACATCCCCAGAGCGTATACTATATCGGCGTGTGCCGACTATGTAAATGTTGTTGACATCAAAGCTTCTCCACAAATACCCGCTCATCCCCCGCATCGACTTAACCGAACGGGAGGGACACTGGCTCGAATTTCCCGTAGAGAAGCAAACCTGAATCTCTCCAGTTCTGCACTGGCTCCCGTTTCCTCTCGTGGGCCTGAGCAGAACTCAAAATTCGCACCAAAACGGGCGACAGAGGCTACGTCGGGCCCGATTAGGCTTAGCGCTCGGACTCTCCCCAGATTTGCCGCCACGCGACTCGTCGGTTTCTGGGGACTCGGCAGGCCGAGAAGGGGCGTGTGTCAAGCCACACAAAGTTTTTCTTGTTCACGGCTATTTTTTGGAGGAGACCCTCTTTTTTTTAAGATTTTAAGAAAAGAATAAATATGGGGTAGATGTCGCTCGGGTTTTTGTCATTTTTCTTCAACTCCCTCTCGGACTTAGTTGCGGGCATTACGGCTTGAACTTCCTTTTCTTGACTTCAACATGGCGGACCGATCATTGTCCGTGGACTTAGAGTCCTCACCTCGCATGCAGCTGGTCAAAAAGTCCAGGTGGCAGTCGATCTTCGAGAACCCCAAAGTGCTCTTCATCGCCTTTTTCGCCTCGTCAGTCTCTCATCTATGTTTTATACTTATCGTTGTAGGCTAATGAAATGTTAGGTTCGGCGGGTTCGAGTATGGCTACCAGCAGGGTGTTCTTGGACAGTCCCTGGTGATGTACCGGTTCACTCACAACTTCCCGTCGGTGGTGGCTTCATCTACCGCAACAGGGTGGCTGACCTCTGTTTTGCAACTGGGAGGAATCTTAGGATCCCTGTCCGCAGGTATTCTGGGAGAGATATTTTCTCGCAAGTACACCATGTTTTTCGCATGCTGCTGGGTTATCCTTGGTAGCTATCTATATGTTGGTGCCTCGGCCGGTAACGCGTCTCTGCTTTATGCTGGGCGATTCTTCACCGGGTTGGGTGTCGGTCTGTTCAGTGGTGTCGGGCCTCTCTACAACGCCGAACTGGCTGCACCAGAGATGCGCGGCTTGCTTGTCTCGTTTTACCAGTTCGCGACTATCCTCGGCATCATGCTGTCTTTCTGGTGCGGCTACGGCAGCAACTACATCGGCGGAACGGGAGAGACGCAGTCCGATCTCGCTTGGCGTCTCCCCTCCATCGTCCAGGGGATTCCGGCCATTTGCTTGGCTTGTGGAATCTGGTTCATGCCTTTCTCGCCCCGGTGGCTGGTCAAGCAGGGCCGCGACGAAGAAGCCCAGTCCACGCTGGCTTGGATGCGCAAGCTCCCTGTCGAACATGAGCTGGTTCAGGTTGAATACCTCGAGATCAAAGCAGAAGCACTATTTGAAGAGCGCGCATTCGCCAAAGCCTCACCAAAGCTTGCGGATAAGGAGCGCCAAAACGTTTTTATGAACCAGATTGCCCAGTATTCCAACTGCGTTCGCTCGATGGACAACTTCAAGCGTGTGGCTACAGCTTGGCTGATCATGTTCTTCCAGCAGTGGAGCGGTATCGATGCTAGTAAGTGTTTTGTATCCGGATCGTAGTCATGCTGGCTAACAGAACTAGTCATTTACTACGCGTCCGACGTGTTTAAGAGTCTTGGTTTGACCAGTGGCACCATCGCCCTCTTGGCCACGGGCGTCACGGGTGTTGTTTTTATTGTTAGCACTGTTCCGGGAATGGTAAGCAGTAGCACGTTCTTTTTGGAAGGCTATTTACTAACGGAAAGAAGCTGGTCATCGACAAAATCGGCCGCAAGCCTATGCTGCTCGCTGGGTCTGCTCTGATGTGTTCTACCATGATCATTGTCGGAATTATCGTTGCCAAATTCCAACATGACTGGCCCTCTCATGTCGCTGCTGGCTGGACCGCCGTTGGTACGTGATGCTTCAAGAAGAAAGGAATGACTAAATCTAACACCAAAATCCACAGCACTTATCTGGGTATATATCGGGAGCTTCGGAGCCACCTGGGGCCCTGTGTCCTGGACTCTGATTTCCGAAATTTTCCCACTCTCCATTCGTGCCAAAGGTGCCTCGATCGGCGCATCCAGCAACTGGATCAACAACTTCGCCATCGCATTCTTTGTTCCTCCCATGCTTGAGCACTGGCAGTGGGGCACCTACATCTTTTTCGCTGTTTTCCTCATGGGCGGCATTGTTTGGGTTTGGTTCTTCTTGCCCGAGACCAAGAATGCTACCCTGGAGGAGATGGATCGGGTATTCGGAAGCCATTCGGGAGAGCAAGATGCCGAGCTTTTGCGGGAGGCCCAGCGCGAGGTTGGTCTGACTGCTTTTGTCGAGAGAATGGGCATAGCTACCGGGCGTGAGGTCGACTCTAAGGAGCCGGGTGAGCAGCTCGTTGAGAAGATCTAAGAGATATTCTCTGGCGTGCTGAATGAATGAATAATAGGTATAGGAGTTGGAAATGGGGCAGGGGAATTGTATGTCGTTTAAGTTGAAAAGATAGTTAGTTAGCTAATAGTGTACTTGCACTCTGTTCATTAATTTGTTTTATTTTCTTGAATTTATTTTTTTGTGTAGAATCTATTTACACTTGTAGTACTTCAGGATAATCAGTTTTCTAGATGACCCCGGAGTGCCTCAGTCGACAAACATCTCATGGCGTTTAAAGAGAGGAAATTTGCCGCGGACCCATTGCCATCCACTTTATTATGAACCAAATTTTTCTTCTAGGCAAACCTCGGGTTGACTGTCCCGATCTGACCCAACCAAAGATCCCGCGCCCCACGCGGGCCCCTAGTCGGACACCTCCGGTCAACCTCCGACTCAAGGTCTTGGTTACAAAAAGGGAGCATGGAGCCTCCACCCCGTCTTTTCGGCCCACTTCTCACACACTTCACCATGCGCGCCTGAACCTCCGACTCACTATGCCCAGAAAACCCACCCCGGCTGGTAAGCAACGAGTACGCACGGGATGCTTGACCTGTCGTAAAAGAAGAAGAAAATGTAAGCCACGAGCAACTCATTGAATCTCGCAAGAAATGCGGCTTACATCTGTATCTAGGTGATGAGCAGAAGCCGCGCTGTGCAAATTGCGAGGTGAAAGGGTTCGCCTGTAAATATGGCACCGATCTGTCTTTTGTGCCGCCGCAGTCCGGGCTTGTCTCGGGCGGGAGACAGGCCTACTCCAACATCACAGTAAGCAGGACAGGCTACGTGAAGCTAGCCGCTGAGACTGATTATTGCATCTAGTTCGTGGACGACACTCCCTTAGCATCCAACCAGACTGCGAATAAAGAGACGGTCAAAGATCAACAGCCACCACAACAGCCAGGCCCTAACGATATACAAGACTTTCAAAATGCCAGTGACACACCAACATCGCCCCCTGTTCAGGTGCAAGATCTTTTCATGCCCGATGCTCTTGACGATGATTCTCCAGGACCGTCGATTATACAGAGTGCCCCTGGTCTACTCATCGGCGACCAAAAACGGCAGACACAAGACAGTCGCCTCCTAAACAATCCCTCGCATCTGACCTACGCCGTTCCTACATTCAGTGACCAGCAAGGAACCCTGTCTTCACCGAGCGCGGGCGGCAGTCATGAAACATCTTTATTGAGACACTTCCGCTATCACATTTCCCCATGGATTGATGTGGGAGATCCCAGCTGTGCGTTTGGACTGCAGACCCTACTTCTTTCTCGAACCAACAGGCCAGTCCAGGCCGCCATTCTGGCTCTTTCAACCGCGCAAAGACTCGTTATCTCTCCATTAACAAGCAATCAAGATCTGGAGCACGGGCCCAAGTTTCGAAAGGAAGCTGAGACTAGTTTGATGATCGAGCCGGAGTCGAGTAGACATGCTGGTCGTGCTCTCCTCATGCTACAAGACTTCCTTACGGCTGGCCCCCAAAAATGGAGAGACTTATTAATGCATCTAAGAGGGGTTTATAATGGCTTTACGTTTCTTTCCCCGCTGGGAGATGCTCTCGGAGAGTCGCTTTTTTGGCTATATTTCAGAATAGGTACGTGAGGTATTCGATGGTTTGTCTCGGGAGAGCGGACTAACTTCGAAGTTTCACACCCAACAGACCTGGCGGCCTCAATTATGTCTTTGCAATCACCGGTCCTGCCCTTTCGCTCCTTTTTGCGACGAGATGGCTCACCTATACACTCATTGCTGCAACCACCACCGCAATCCCACTCCGTGCACCGAGTATATAAGCACATTTTATGCCTTCTGGGCCATTGCCTCGCCTTGATCTACGGAGGCCCGGAAGCAGCCACTCCCGCAGCTGCTGGCTCGCCCGAGTTATCCGCATTTCCTTCTTTACGCCAATCCCATTTTCTGTCTCAGTGGACATTCCTCTGGTCAGATTGCCAGAAATGGTATAACGACCGACCGGTGGATGCAGAGCAGATTGTAGACATCCGCGGCGGCGAGGCCGACAAAATCGACCCTGAACACTGCTCGTCCTTTCCCATCCTAATCTACACCACTCCACTTGCCCTCGCAGCCAATGCTGTGTATCATGTCACTTCCCTCCTGCTGCTCTTTCATAAACCGCGGCTTCTAAAGTCCCTTCCAGGACCGCGGTGCATCACTTCCCATATCTGGCACGCACAGTCAATTGCGGGTATCGCAGCTAGCAATGACTCGCCGGAGCAGTGGGATCCGATCCTTGTTGCTAGTCTTCTGCTGATAGCGCGCGAGATGACTCACGAGTCTCAGCAAACAGTGCTGCTTGAACGAATACGCAGAATCACCGCGACAACAGGGATTAATATGGATTCCGAGATCGAAGCGCTGAAGTCCGACTGGAATATGGCACGCTACGACGAGGATGGGGGGGATGAAGTAGGGTAACTCTATTATTTTATCAAAGTAATTCAACAAAACGCCATACCCGAGAGCCCATTTCGACGCTATGTTATGTTTATCTTGCGCTACAATTCATGCGCAAAAGGAATACTCATCATAGCACCTTGTCGTTGCACGCACTTTGCAGCAGCTAAATTTGCTTTCTGGACGGCAGTCTCAATCTCGGCATCGAAAGCAGTCAAGTCTAGGCCCTTGACCAGAAAACGTGAAATCGCCGCTGCAAAGTATCCGACGAAGGTATCTCCAGCTGCTGTGGTATCCATGACCTTGGCGACCTTCACACCCTTCACGATGCCGCACTTCCCAGCGCAAGTGGAGAAATACACACCCCTAGCCCCGAGGGTGATTAACACAATCTGAACCCCAGCGAGCTCATGGAAAGGCACAGCCAGCTCCTCGGGATTAAAGGGCTCTTGTTCTGCGATGTGGTCCGCATTACCCACAGGAAGTCCAGCGATGGACGCTGACATCTGCAGAGCCTCTGTTTCATTCATCACAAGCACCGCTGTCCCTCGTAACGCAGCGAGAGGGACCCCCTCTGGGAAAACAGGTGCCGGGTTGAAGATAACATTTATGCTCGAGGAACTGCGATTGAAGTATTCCAAGAGGCCCAGTACCGTCTGCCTCGGGATCTCACCCTGCATCACCACCACACTAGGCTTGGGTTGTTGATGCTCGACTGCTGTGATGATCTGTGGAATGTCGCTCATCATCCCAGCATGGTTGGCGCCAGGCACGACTAGGATGCGATTTTCTCCCCCGACACTTTCTTCAACGATAATGCTGGCGGATCCCGTTTGCGCTGTTTTTGACATCTCAATGCCCTCTGTCCTTATGCCGGACGCCTCCAATGCAGGCCGCATGAGCGTCGAGTAGTAAACATCATCGGCTCCAACTGCTCCGATCATGCTGACGGATACATCCTGTATCTCTTGTGTCACGAAAGATGCACGCCCGCATGCGACTGCTTGATTGCCGCCTTTTCCGCCAGCTGTCACAGAGAGGGATGTTGCGGTAAGAGTTTCTCCTGGTCCTGGGCAACGCGGGGTGGAGGTGACGAAGTCGATATTCAGAGAGCCAATCACGCAGATGTGTGGCATAGAAAGTGTTGCGGGAGGCAAAACTGTGTCTTTGATACCCATGTTGATAGGTGCAAGTCGTGTTGCTCGTGAGACAAGGAATCGGTAATCGACAAACAGCCGCTGAAATGGAGGGTGCAAGTTGAATGGAGAGAATGTTGTACAAAACTAAGATAAAGCACAGCGAGAGCAGATATTTCAATGCAATTTACTTATCGGTGATAACGTTGCCACTGCCTTTCCAGAATCTAGGTATAGTCCAGTCGGATTGTTGTGTCCCAATCGGGTAAATCGAGCCTATAGTCCCACAAACCAGGAATGGCGGGATCCACTTCGATCTCCATTGCGATCCACCGCCAGGCGAATTCGATGCTCACAAGTTAAAACCAAATAATATAATTGCAATGGTGTTGTCCAGCTTCCGAAACAAGCTCATAATGTCCAGGCGAGCGGATTTTTTCTTTGGCTGATCGAAATCCCGAGCCTGATGAAGACCAATCACGGGCGATTGAAAATCGAAACTCTCTCCACTTCCTCAACATCTTACTTGCGAGTAGCTTCTGTCGGTTCCTACACGCCTCTCGATTTTCAAGATTTTTCTTCTATTGCTAGACTAACGTATCACGTTTCATCAACCCACTTGCAGCGAAAGCCATTTTGAGCACCTTCGTCTTCAACGGCCTCCGGCGCATACTTTCCTTCAGAGCCTCCGTCAATGGCGCGTGGACAATCCGTCGTCGTGCTCTCTCAGGCCAAATATACCATGGAGGGCATCCAGGATACGTTCCAGGATCTTCTTCCTCCCCTTCCTGCACATCGTCGTCGTCTGAAAACTGACGCACAAAAGAAACCGACCTCTGAACATGCAAGTTCCGCAAACCCAAAACACACTTAAAATTTGACAAGAGACCAATGTCGATCTCGATATCGACAAGCCCAGTGAATTCTGGCAGACATCTCCAAGATAATGCTGGAGGCATCCATGACAGGCGATCGGGTTCGTGCTCATCTTCAGTATACGGCATGATCGTCATGTACCGGATCCACGACTTGATATGCGGCCGAATAATTTCCGCCAAGCCTGTCAGCTGGCTGAGATGTTCGAAGCAAAAACAGTTCTCATTCCAGAAGACATACGCCGCCTCGTCGTGGATCCGCTTGTTGACCAGCAACAGGTCTAGATTCTCGCGTCGATTGCAAATACAGGGAAGAAGTTTCAGAGATGGGTCTAAGCGGTCCATTTTGCGTCCCACCACATCCCAGTGGCATGTATCACATAAGAATGAATTCAGCGATGGTCGTGCCCATTTGCTCCGCAATGGTGACTCGTAGATAGTTGCTAGCTTTGCGCTCAAGTGACCCCATGGATAGTTTTGGCAGTTTGCACACAGCCAACCATTCCAACTTGGCATTTGATCAGGACCTGGTCCTGGGTAGAGCACGTTGTTTTCTGTGCAATGATTCAGATGGTACACATTGAATTTGCGTGGCTGGACCAATAGGAGGCGCCAGATGTGGGTTCTGATTTCGGTTGGTAGGGCGAAGAACCTGGCAAGGAAGCATTTTTGTTACACAAGCTCATCGATGACCAATGGAGATGTCCTCACGCGCCGATAAAACTGGTGTCTTTAGGCTCAGCTGCCTGTATCTCCATTTCTGGGCGGAGCGGTTGATGCTTGAGTCTGGCCATTTGTGCATTCTTCGGTTTTGAGCGGTAGTGCAACTGTTGACGTGGATCGCTAGTGAACGGTAGCATAAAAACTCCAGACTCGTAATTATTCGGTGATTTTTTGCGACTGTGTTTAGCCATAGCGGCCAAAGGAGACCGGCAGTCCAAAATAATATGAATTTGAAGATCAAAATTCCAAACTCAAGAGAGAATCAGGCTATCCTCGCCTCCAATACTTTAAGAGACAACGGATGGATGTAACTCCGCTACACGTGAGTCAGAGGACGACGGGTACTGATCACAGCCTTTCAAGTAAAAATCGGACCAATAAAATATAGTTTATTGTGAAACTTGGGTCTTGCTCAGCTCTCCGTAGTGGCCTGAAACCCTAATTTTTTGCGCAGCCTGGGTGGGCAGACGGTGTCTGAGGCTCCCGACGTCGCCCTGACTACAAATGTTCAGTGCTTGCATGGAAGCTTGACATGGGGTAAAAAAATCGAGTCTATGATGCTAACCAATTTGCAATCGGACTAGTCACTGAATTAGCAGTTATTACTACCGATTCCTGTGGCTTTGCTTAGTGTGCACCCCACACTACTAATGTGGGGGGAAATGCGCAGGCAAACGTCCTTTTTCTTCGAATCTTCCACGGATCCTATCGCCCCAACTCAAAAATGGCCACAAACACCGCAGAAAAGGACGAAATCCACGATCAAATCGCGCAAGAGCTGTCGAAAACCTCGTTTACTTGCTCGTCCCTCAGCCGCTTGTCTGGCGGCACCGCCAATTTTGTCTACCGAGGCACACCCTCCTCGGCGTCACCAGATTCCATCATCATCAAGCATACCAAGGACTATGTGGCTTCCAATCGGGATTTCAAGCTTGACGCGAAGCGTTGTGTTAGTTCAGTGCAAATTCGAGATAGTAGAAGACTATGATTATGCTAAACCCAATCCAGCATTTTGAAAACGCCATCCTACAAGCACTCGATGGTGGTCTGCTGTCCTCCTCTCAGGAGAACATCACTGTCAAAACACCACGGATCTTGCATTTTGATCAAGAAACAAACACACAAATCATGGAGGATCTCCCCAATTCACTCGATCTGAAAAACTTTCTCCTCTCGGAGCTAGCGCAGGACGTATCAGAATCCTCAGCGCGTTCACTTGGTTACTCCCTGGGATCCTGGCTACGATCATTCCACGAATGGGGAACCAAGCAGGAACAGAGGGAGACTAGGGAATTGCTTAATCAGAACAGGACGATGAAAGACATAAAGTTCTACGTCAACTATTCTATGCTGTTGGACACTATTGCAAACTTCCCAGGCATCCTGGAAGAGAGTCGAGGTGTTCTCGAGGAAGTTCACAAGTTTGCGGCAGCAGAGCTGAAGAAAGAAGATCGAGATGATGAATACGGACTTATCCACGGCGATTTCTGGACTGGAAAGTAGGTTCTCATGAAGGTCGACTCCTTTCTAACCTTGAGAGTCGGTGATGCTAACGTGATTATTGCCAGCGTTCTCATCCCGACCGCACCGCTTGTTGACCAATCCAAAACAACGTTGTTCATCGTTGACTGGGAACTGGCGCAAATTGGGAGCCGAGCATTAGATCTGGGCCAGATGATTGCTGAATTATACGAAACGAAGCTCTTCAAAGAGGTAAATTGTGGAATGTGGGTTATTGAAGGATTTTTGGAAGGGTACGGGCCTCTTAGCGACAGGATGGCATTTCGGACTGCAATCCACGTCGGGGTTCACCTGGTGTGCTGGGGAAGTAGAGTGCCTGGATGGGGCAGTCAGCAGCAAATAGAGGAGGTTGTGAAGGTGGGCAGAAACCTTATTGTGCAAGGGTGGATGGAGCACAAGGCATGGTTTGAAGGGGACAGTTTGAAATGCCTTTTCAAGCACTTTGCAAGCGAAAGGCCATAGTAAATGTCGATTTATTGAGATTTGAGACACCCTGATTCTTACTACGTGGTCCATTACAGAAGTGAGGTCTTTGACGTTCGCGTTAGAACTTCTTATATTCACAGAGACGCTTATACTACATGACTAGTTCCACCAATTCAGAAGTCCGGCTTCGTGGAGCTCAAGCCTGGATGATATCTGAGACAATCTTTGCAGCAGCCAATGTCTCCTCATCCTTGAAGTGCTTTCCAGTAAACTGCAGACTGATCGGCGCACCCTCAAACTTCTCCGGCACATACTTGGCAAACTCTCTCTCATCGTCTGGATTTCTAGGAACATAGCTGAGTTCCGCCTTATCAATCTTGGGGTCTTGGAATAGTCCTGTTGGAAAGACGGCAGTGGGCTGATCCAGGATGTTCCAGATGGCGGTATAGTTCCAGTATTGGGAGGTACCGAGCTCAGGAGCGACGCCCACGAACGTGGGACTGATTATAAAGTCAACACCACGCGCTTTCATCAAAGCATGATAGTCGGCCCGGTATTTCTCGCGCTTCACGTTGTACTCCCAATATTCATGAATTGTCAGGGCCTCTGGGCGTGAGTAATTAAAGGCCCACTCGGTGAGGGG
This sequence comes from Penicillium psychrofluorescens, assembly GCF_964197705.1. NCBI lineage: Eukaryota > Fungi > Ascomycota > Eurotiomycetes > Eurotiales > Aspergillaceae > Penicillium > Penicillium psychrofluorescens. The sequence goes on along the minus strand of NC_133439.1, from coordinate 3,974,533 downwards.
GAGCAGGGGCTCGCCGGAGTCGGCGACGATCTTGCGTTGGCAGGCAGCACCGTCGGGGAAGTAAAGCGTTGACTGCTTCGCGATGAGTGGACTTGTAGGGAAGGAAAAAGGGGCAGGGTTAGTACTTACGACAATGTCCCAGCCGTGGGCGTGGTCCAATGGCTCCCAGTCCACGACCTTGATCCCGGCAGCTTGGAGCTTTTCTTTGGCATATTGTAACCCACGGGTAATGGGAGGATGGGGGTGTACGATTCCATCGTCCCACAGGATTGCGACTGTAAAGTCCTTGGAACCTTGCACACGTTTCCATGGCATTGCCACCAAACTTGTCTCGATATCCCACGGCTCTTGGTCAATGACTGCTGACATGAAAAGATCCAGGTCCTCCACACTTGAACTTGCTAGAGGGCCAACAACACAGCGGATAGATTCTTGGCCCTCGCCCGCAAGAATAATTCCATCGTATGGATTCCTCAACGCAGTAGGACGGAAGCCATATGCTCCGTTGAATGCAGCCGGAGCACGGATTGAGCCACCGATATCAGTCCCAATTCCCAGAGGCGCACACTTGAATCCCATGGAAGCACCCTCTCCTCCAGATGAGCCACCCGGAGAGAGCTTTCGGTTGAAGGGGTTGACAGTCATTCCAGTGATGTTGTTGTTGCAGTCGAGGTGCTAAATACGTTCGTTCGTACGTTAGCAGGAAACAGACAAGCAGACTTTTAACATACCATGAGGGACTGAGGCTGGTTTGTTCGAACATGGAAGACGGCCCCGGCTTTCTTGAGAAGCTGGACCAGCAGAGCATCTTCTGGGGCAATGTTCTTAATCCTAGAACGCAACTGTCAGAGATAAGGTTGATAGTTTTCGCTGAGAATTGCTCACCATGAAACGTATCCAGTGTGGCAGATGCGCCCCTCCAGCCCAATATGCTCCTTAACACTAATGGGAACACCATGCTTGAAGCCGCGTTAAAACATTTACCTCATGTCCCGATGATCCAAATTACTCACCAAAGGCCCCACCAACTTTCCTGTCTTCTTGTAGTATGCGTCAAGCTCTTTCGCGCGAGCGATGGCCTCATCGGCCATGAATTCGGTAGCAAAGTTCAGCTGGAATTTGAAGAATTAGTTGATTTCCGTCACAAATTGTTCATTGCTTGGCCAGGACTTGACTTACAAGTTGTTGACCAATAGTTGCTCTCTTCAAAAAAGCAATAACAACTTCTTCCGCGCTGAGGGCACCTTTGCCCATCTTTGCGACGAGGTCGGTTGCCGTCGATTCAGTTATGGCCAACTCATTCTCTGACAATAGCCCGGCCTTGCGACAGATGTCTGCGACATGGAGCTCTTCTCCACCTGGAAGGGCACTTTCTGCAGCCACATATTGTTTTGGAATCGAGTTGGCGAGGATCTCCTTGCACTTGTGAGCTTCGATCTCCCAAGACTTAACAGCCATGGTGTATGAATAATAGGTTAGAATAGGATATCTTGATATGTGAAGGCTAGGAAATGATGTCAAGCTACGAGAGTGGCGAGCGGAGGGATATCGGACATATTAATAGGATGATCTCCCTTCATTAGTTCTAGAGGCTATCGTCAACCGGAATTCTTCCCGAGGTATTGTTCAGCTCCACTAGGAGCCCCTCCGGCCACATCAGCGCCGTAAATTAAGTGGTAGAGAATTTCATGTTTCTAGCTATAGAATAGGATCCTTCTCATCATTTTTAGTGTCATCCATTGAGCTCATTCGCTCTTAGTATTGCTATGCATATTTCTCTCCGACACTTCGTCAGCTAGCTAATCTACCGAAGGGGAATGGACCAGGAGAATCGAGAGTAATTCGACAGGACGGCTGAATGGAAGGAGGTTGAATGGATGGAGGGAAACCCGACAGAGTTCCGGCACTTGATTAGCTATATGCCGTAAACTGATCCGAAAGAAAGTTGGATGAAATGATTGATGATAGGTTGAGTATGTAATTTCAAGATAAAGTACAGTATTTCTTAAGACCGTAAGATAGATAAGCCAGTCGCTCAACTCATCAAAACGCTTTGGGGGCGTTGTTTTGCCGTTTTGCCGTGGGGTCCGCCAGTGGGGGAATGATAGGGGTTTGTGGGGGGGATGTACGGAATGTACGATTCGCGATTCGCCCGTTCTATCGTTGTCCTCAGTCAGTTGTCGTCACCTTAAATCACATTCCGTAAATTGGTCCGAAGTAAAGAGGAGCATTCAATGTTAGAACTATTGACGACAATGACGTTATACCGGTACTGACGATCTGATATCGTCGGATTAGTTAAATCAGTCCGTGGTAGAATGTAGGCCACCGCACGCCGTCTGGATTCTCGTCCCACCCTAAGTGGGGCGTTAAGTGACCTGTTTGTCACAGTAAGCGGCAATCTACCAATCGCCAGCATGCGCTCTATCTACGCCTTCTAGAGCATTTCTCGGATCAAGATACCAGTTAAGTAACTTGACGTTTTGGTAGGACCCGAAACTTTCCTGAAATCGCAGGTTCCTGCTCTCAAATCATCTCCCCGGTCTAGGAGGGTCTTTGACTTCGAGGAAGGCTGGGGCATATCTGCCGAGGTTAAGATACTACAACTTGAAGCTATATAGAGGTTGAGGATCTGGGCAAGTTTGAAAACATTTCAACACCGCACGATTCTTACAATATCCATTTTCTCGCCAAAATGGGTGTCAGCTCTCGCACTGACAGAGATGCCGTTCCTGGTACCGTACACTTAGTCGATGTCGATGGGACCTCGCATGCAATGCACTCCAAGGGTCACCAAGATATTATTCTCGTACCCGTTCCTTCGAAAAATCCTGACGACCCTCTGAATTGGTCGCCTGGAAGGAAAGCCTTGAGCACTTTCTGCAATTTCACGTAAATATACCTTAGTCGATTATTTCTGTTCCATTGCTGAAAAGTCTCAAGATATGTCATGACAGTTGGGATCTCTACCGCAACAATCTACTCTGTGATTGTACCCATCTCCGAAGACACAGGCCTTCCCGTGGGAACATTGAACTCCGGAACAGGCTACGTACGCAGCCCTTTGCAGCCGTTCTCATCTTTCATGCCACTTCTTATTTTGTAATCTACTCTGCCAGGTGCTGACTGCAGTTACAGATGTTTCTCTTGCTAGGATGGGGTCTGCTTATATGGCAACCCATAGCCCTTGTATACGGAAAACGAATTGTTTACCTAGTCTCGCTTCTGGCCACAGTGGTAAGTTTGGCTGGCTTCTGCTCACATATGAGACTTCACAGGCTGACATTTCGGGCGATAGGGAATTCTATTATGGGCTCCATACACTACGACGAGCAGTCAATGGCTGGCCAACAAAATCATCCAGGGACTCTTCGCGGCCCCCATCGAGGCGCTCTGTGAGATCTCCATTGCAGACATATACTTTAGCCACGAGAGAGGCACGTATATGGGGGCATATTCACTCTTCTTATTTGGTAGTAATTTCATTGCTCCAATCATTGCAGGTTTTATCAATGATGGTCAGGGTTGGCAATGGGTCCTTTATTGGTCCGCTATCATCCCCGGTATCGGGTTCATAATTTGTTTCTTTTTTATGGAAGAGACAAACTTTTATGGCCGCGGCACAGAACTAGACACGGCAGCAGGCGCGAGCACTGACGCGGTTTCAACCTCACAGATTGATTTAGATAACGACTCAAAGAACAAGGAGCTGCACTCGGATTCTGAGGCTCCCTCCCTCGGTCAGATTTATACTAGAAAGACATATTGGCAGAAGCTGGCTTTGATAGATCGTCAACCCAACCGCCCCAAAAACATCTTCCTCATGATGTGTCGACCGATTCTCCTGCTGCGATTTCCCGTGTTTGTGTTCTCCGGCTTCCAATATGGTCTGACTCTCGTCATGTTCAACATCATGAATGCTACTGCCTCTTCGATCCTCGGGAGTCCGCCTTATAACTTCCGCGCGTCTATGGTAGGATTATCCTACTTTGCTCCTTTGATCGGCGCCTTCATCGGAGCTTCTTACACCGGCTGGTTTGGAGATAAAATCGGGCTCTGGTTCGCCCGACGCAACAAGGGTATCCGGGAGCCTGAACACAAGCTTTGGCTTTTCAATGTATCTCTCATTCTGGTGCCATCTGCCTTGATCCTTTGGGGCGTGGGCGCATATCACCATGTACAGTGGGTTGGCTTGCTGTTTGGCATGGGTATGCTCGGATCTACGAATGCTATCGGGGCGACGACAGCCATTAACTATGCCGTCGACTCATATAAGGACCTCAGCGGCGAGGGTATGGTGACGGTGATCTTGATCAGAAACACCATGAGCTTTGCAATTGGATATGGTATTACACCATGGATTGCGAATACAGGTCTTCAGAACACGTTTATAGCTGCAGCCTTTATCGGTCTGGGGTTCACGGCTACTTTCTTCATCATGATCAAGTGGGGCCGGTACTTCCGATCATCTTCAAAGGAGACATATTGGAAGTACGTCGAGTCCAGTGTTTTGGCTGGTCACTAAAGATTTGGTGGGTCAGCCGATGGAAGTGAGGTTTTTACATACAGGCTTCATGTACTTAACTTCAGGAGGTAGTAGGAATACTAAACAATTTAATATCTGCAAGTTTTGGCTGAATCGAGCAAACGTTGACTAAGAAATGAGAAGCGAAATTCCAGACGCGCCATTTTCCCAGCAAGTCGAACACACCGATTCGATCAAGTCATTCTAATATATATGTTTGCCATGGAGATTTTCGACTCAGTTTTCCTTTCCTACGGTCGTGGCCTTCCTTAATTTTAGTATGGTTATTTTAGATGTCTACTTTTACTCTCCTATGAGTCTTACTTAGGTACGAAGTCCATCGCCATTATAGTGTTCTAAAAACGTATCTTAATAATGAAAACTTCCTTCTCTATCACTGCATTACATTAGCTGCAAAAAGGCAACTAAAGGAAATATTTCAATTGCTTCTATTTTTCATTCTGGTCTCCGAAATCGAATGTCATTTCATTGAAGGTAATGACGATAGCGATTATAGTCTGAAAAGACAGATACATATGCTGGGTTGTCTTGATAAAATCCTCTCTATATACTCCACATTCTATGCACGATAATGGAAATATCAACCAAAAATCAACGATACATCCAGTGCCCCATTTCCGGAAACTGAGTTCCCAACCAGAAGCGAATTGAACTAAAAGGGTATGAAAAGAAATTCCAGCCGCTTTTCGGATCCGTGTATTGCTAGAAAAAACATTGTCAACGCTTATTGCATGGGTCCAGTATCCGAAGTCGGGCAGAAACTTACGTTTGAGCAGCTCTGAGTCAAGACGGTCTTACTGAGAGCAGACTGGATGTTGTCGCACCACTCAATCTCTGCTTCGCTGGCCACCTCTACAACCAGTGCCTGTCGCTTGAGAATAGGACGTGCAATTTCAATGACCAGGTTGGCCGCGCTGAATTCAGAGTTAGCCTAAATTCGTCGCTGTAGGAAGGAAACCCCAAATAGATGCCTACCATTCAATTGAAAATAGAACAGATGTGTGGCCACTGCCCGAATTGGGGCCCAGCAAGTAGAACATGTTTGGGAACTCGTTGGTTGCGATTGTCTTGTAAGCGCCAATACCACCCATGGCGTCCCAATGCTGTTGCAGACTTTTTCCGGTTTTCCCAATCACTGTATCGGCTTTCCACTGTGTGAACTGAAACCCTGTTGCTAAAATCTAGTTCTCTAATCAGCATAAGTGACATGAATGCCACTTTGAGCTCAACTCACTATAAATTCCACTTTGTGTTCCTGGCCTGAGGCCGTGGTCAAGCTATTCGGACCAATACTGGCTATCGTGTCTTTGACAAGGTTCATTTTAGGGTTATGAAGAGAGCGAATATATTGATTGTCGAGGATCCGTCGCTGATCGAACATTAGTTTCTACCTCATATCAACATCACCAAGGGAAAAAACTTACTCGACATCCGAGATCATGCTTTGGGGTAAGCAAAGGCCAGTATTTCTCTACATAAATAAGATTAGAGAAGCACGAAGATATTATTCTTCTTCCTGCAATTCATACCTGGCGCATTATCTTCAATGTACTTCTGGCTGTAGGCAAGCCTGTCCTCCCTTGCTTTTTGACCTTGTGAATCGTTATAGAACTGACCCAGGGACGAATCAAGAATCCAAAAGACGACCCATCTCAGGAGCATCAAGACAAGTGGCATGTAATAGAAAACAGCACGGTATGTCTTTCCAAATTGGTAATTCCCGACGGCCATAGGTACGTAGTGTTGTGGGCTCTGTATTCATGTAACTGGGTCAGGGACACATCAGTTTGACATAAGGGAAGGTGCAACCTACTCGAATAAACTGCGTCAAACTATTGACCTTATCCATAGCGGCCGGAACTACTTGAGATCCGGAACCTAGAAGACTGTTTAGTGATGGTCAAATAATGGTGTGGGATATGAGACTGACATCCGTTGCCCACTACGGCCACGTTGCGGCCTCGCAAGTCGTAGTCCCTGTCCCACCTAGCTGTATGAACCACGGGACCTTCAAATTTTTCAATTCCAGGCAACACGGGATATTTAGGGTTTGTATAGCCCCCAACGGCAGAAACTAGCACCTTTGCTTCATGGACAAAGTCCTTCCCGGTCTTCAAATCGTTGAGGTATACATGCCAGGTGCTAGAGGCTTCCATCCATTTGGCACCTCTCCATTCGGTTTCAAGTCTTGTGCGTTCAGGCACACGATATGCAGCAGCGATACGCTGAGTGTAGGCTAGGATCTCCGATTGGGATGGAAAAAGGCTGGTGAATTCGGGATTGGGGAACCACGATAGTGAGTATAGAACCCCGGGAATGTCAACTCCGCATCCTGGGTCTGACAATTATTAGCAGTTATCAAAGCGATTCACTGATGAGGCATTACATTTGTTCGCTGCCCAGGCTCCGCCCAGCTCTGACGCTCGGTCATAAATCATAAAGTCGCTGACGTTGAGCTGTCGCTGGAGCTGACACGCCATATTAATGCCTGATAGGCCGGCTCCAATGATGACAACATCGCTTTGAAATGTCTTTGGCTTCTCCATAGTTGACATGAGTTGTGTAAATGTAGAAGAACAGCTACCGGGGGGAACATACCAACGTCTGCGTCCTTACTTATAGGGCTTGAAACAATTTATTCCTGCACACCCTGATTTTTCATGTTTGGGGCCGTCCAAATTCAGCAGCTGTCCGTTCGGCAGGAATCCTCGTCTTTGCCCTGTGTACGAAATAGTACTATTCCATACGATCTAATACTCCATAGTCAAAGGATAAACAATAATAAATTACGCAGGTGAGTAGGTCCTTCCACCAGATTGGTTCGGCAATCTCCTGCTCGACAGCCGACAAAGTTCGCTCCATGGTCACAGGATAGACATAGTGATGAGGCGAAGGAACGTGTTCGACTTGCATTCCAAACCCAATCCCTCCCCCACCCGTTATCGCCACCGTTGCAAATTGAACAGCCGGTGGTTCGGACACGCATATTGCCCCAATGACTACTCCAGTCGCAGGCCCACACCTCGGCATCTCAGCGTTAGCTCCGTCAAGAGCATCCAGCTCCTCTGTATGGCTCTAGGAATAAAGATGTCGACCAACGTCAAAGGACAAAGTGGCTCGGGCACGGCAGAGGGCGCTTACCAACCCGCCCAGGAGCAGGAGTGCAGGATACGAAGTACCGCATCCGATGTTGTAGGATTGAAGTGTATTGATCCGCCGAGTTGTAATTCATATTTTGTCCAGTCTCTGCGGGTCGTCTCTGTTTCTTCAGTCCTTCGGTACCGGCACCGAAAGAGGCAAAATCCCCTTGATCCTTCAAGGAGTTCGGTATGCCGCAAGCTCCACACCTACAATGCCGAGCGAAAGAACAAACCACCGCTAGGAGACCCACCTGTCATTATACTCAATTAGGATAGGCCTTGTTTTGAAAAATATTACTAATATTATCTGATTATGATAGACTACGCCCAAATCGCATGATTAAATATTAGGGAACAGGTAATGATCAATCTCGCGATGACAATACCGCATTGCGTGCAAGCAGTGATTGATCCAAATGGATGGTGTATTAAATAACAGGTGATTTTGTATGTAATTGCGTGTAGCTTAATTATTATTTATCTTTATTATACACTAGCGCCCTAAGAATGCTTGCGCTGGTTTAGTCTTCTGCCGCCCCACTGTATCATTTGGGTAGTTTTAGGCGTTTGGGGGCCGTTCCATCCCTGAGACGATCTTATCTTAGTAGCCATGTGCGCGCGCCTTAGTCTACACAACGCAGTAATGATAGACGCCGACGGCGCCCGCGTCTAGACATGCTCAAAATAAAGCTATTAAGGGCTAGCTTGCTAACAACCCGCGCAACCTCGGTTCTAGGCTCTCTGCGTCCCGCTGTCGCAGAACCGTTACACTATTTGGTCCCTAACTATGGGATGACGTGCTATCTAACAAATAGCCCCTGGGGCCCTGATTGTCTGCTCAGGCTAGCGCCCACGTTGCATGGCAGATGCAGGAAACTGTCTGCTAGATTCACGCTAAGCTGCCCTTGCAATTTGCTAGCATCTGCTAAAATCCTTTAGACTCCATCGTTAGAACCCGACAGCCCGGGTCCGACTGAAGCATCCTGGGGGCCGTTAAATGGAGCGCAAAGCTTCTTCCGGCCGACAAGGTCCAATAAAGATGTGTGGATCTAGTTGGAAATTGGAATACAGTCCAGAAATCTGTTCTTTAGTTTCTATCTTTCATGTGAAACTATTTCAATTTCTTGGCTTTTCCATAAATTGAATCGTGCTGAACTCTCAGTTCAGTGAGAGTTGTCACTCTGATCTTATCACTTATTGTCGTGTTGTGTCTAACCTTCAAAATGGTCTCTTGGAGGGTTCTTCTTTTCTTATTTGGCTTTCTGCCGTTCCGCCAGGCCTTGGAAAGTAGAGCTGCATTGAATCTGGCCGAGAATCTTTTCCTTGTCATTCTCATACAATATTCCGGACTCTCCTGGACAAGTTGTGCGATTATCCTGGTCTTCTTTTTCGGCTCTGCATTTTTTCAGTTGCAAGCCGAGTATTTCAATTGGGATCAAGAGACGAAGAGCAAGTGTACGCGAGCAGACCAACTGAGCGACATATCCAAGACTCAAGAATCTCGTTGCCCACCCTCTGCTGTTACCAGCGAAAACCATGACCTAAAAGCCTCAATTTTCAAAGACGAGGAGATTTCAAAATTGACTGACGAGTGGTCAAATGAGCGAGCCATTTATGGGAAAGCCACAATGTACCCATGTTCACTGCGGCACCTTCGCGTGGGTGGTGGGTTCAAGGATGACTATACTCATTCTTATCTCTACATTGGAATTCCGGTTGGCCTCCATGCTAGTTATAGCCCATTGCTATCTGTAGATTCGCCCACCGAGTCTCGCCCTTGGTATAACAAGACGGTCTTTGGCATTCGATCCCACGTCCAATTCTACAGAGGCGGAGAGACCCTCTCTTTGCGCGAAAAGCTCGATGAGTTCCTCCTATCGGTGGTTCGTTATCAAACTCACTCTGATCAATGATGATATCCTGTCTCTAACAACGAACTAGGGAGAATACCCTAGCGAATGGGCACATTGTTATTTTCTTGGCCAACCAAGAGTTAATCGCCAGACATTTAGCCCGCTTTCCTTCTTCTATCTCTATAACTCCAAAAAAGAGCTGGGTGCAATGATCATCCAGCTTGATACATCCTACATTACGCGAAGACTGTGGTTTGCGCGAAATATTCGAGAATCAGGGGCTAGCAATGGCCCTTACACCTTCCGCTGCACTTTCGATAAGGACTTACAAGTCTCTCCTTTCACGCCTGTCTCGGGGGTCAACTATATCATCGACAGTTCTGATCCTTTGTCCAGACCCGACCGTCACGTCTTTCTCTCGGTGAATATGAGAAAGGGCAATGCTCCAATCATGGTGGCTCGAGTCGCTTCAACCGCAGAGCCTCTCGAAGTCGCAAGCGCGAGTTTTGTCTCTCGACTACTTTTTCTTGCGAAGTGGTGGTACATCCCAACACGTAGCTGTGTGAGATTTCGAATTCTCTCAAAAGCCCTCAAAATTTATTTGAAGCAGCCTAGGGAAGCTCTTCAAATTCAGACAAGAAGAGAGCAGATCAAAACATCCATAGCACAGCCCGCCAGAATATCTGAGAGGTGCGTGAATCTCTTGTACTATGTGGGATAACTGAGCTAAAATCTCTGGTCTTTCTGCAGATTGATGGAGACATGGTTTTTCATTATCCTATCCTCCATGGTCAGCCGCCAGGATACCGTCACGAGTGTCAAATATGAAACTGCGGGAGACCACTGCGAGAGGATACGTATTTTGTACTCAGATCGTTACAAACCCTCAGAGAATGACAAAGGGTGCACAACAGAGGACGAGAGGCATGAGCAGATTACATTCAAAGTTCTTGACCCTAAGTTCTTTGTTCGGTTTTTCCACTATAATTCGCCGTCGGCGGCCATCAACCGCGAATTACTCGACCCCGACGACCGAACTCACACAGCGTGGTGCTCACATCCGGGGAAATTTGGTTCATTGTTCTCTCACACACAAACCGATGAATATCTCAAGTGTCCGGACTGGCGTTGGAGAATTATTTCCAAGCTCCGCACTGCTCCACCAGAGACCAACTTCCCTCATCAAGTGCCCTGGGAGCCATGTAGGGACATCTCTGTGACAGACTGTTTGGTTCTGCAACTCTGCAGCAAGGATCAAATTGATCAATACAGACGCAGCCTTTTCCGACTTTTCCTCAGTCACTGGCTGGGCGCTATCCCATGGCCTGTTGCAACAGATTTCGAACTTATTGACCTTAGTCGAGATGCCGTGGTCATGATCTGCGAGGCGTTCCTCAAATCGATTCTTGCAATCCTGGTAGTGGTCACATACGGGGTCGTGAGAGATCCAATCAGTGTCCGGTACCTACCTCTTGCGTTCTTGTGTATGGGCGGACTGAATATTTGGGCTTGTTTCAAATCCATACTATAAGTATTAGTCTTGCAATCTAACATGGTACATTTTGGTTTCGCCCCTAGTGCAATGGCTAAACTCAGGTCGAAGTGCCGTTTTGTCTGTGAACCAGATACCATTGCATGAGAGACCGCGCGATCTACTTGAGATGAGGCTCTGGAGAGTGGAGGAAAAGGTTGGGGTTGAGATTAGTGGTTTTCAGGATACATGAAACAGCACATCTTATGCAGAAATCATGTGGGGAGGGCTGCCTATTGCCGGGTAACCTGATGACTTTCTGGGCGACTTCAGTCCTCCGTCATCCTGTACGGTCCTTGCTAATAATCACTTGCGAGGGTATCCCTTTGGCCCTGAGAACCTCAAACAAGTGATACTAGCGGCCAAAACCCATTCTGACCATTAAACGGTTGTTTGTAGGCGAACATATTTCAAGGGGCAATATTCAAAAGAATAGGAATGCACATAGAGCAGAAGGCTAGGGAAATCAATATATAGCCCCGACCAAAGCACCTCGTGATACAAATGTCCTAGCGAAACAGGGCGAACACGCTGCCAAAACTAGATTTCGCAAAGAGAATCAGTCGAAAGTTGGATCGCTTAATTTTAACAGCAACTAGACAAGACCGGACATTGCCTGCTACGGGGTATGTAGCTCGATACGCATCCAACCCAAACCGTGTTCACATAGCCACTTTTTTGTCTACTCCTTGGCATTGTTTTCGATCTCATAGGCAGTATCACCGTCTTTGGTTGCGGAGAGACCGGCGTCGGAACCCTCTTCAAGAGCGTGGATGTCGGTGGTACCGGACTGGTGGACCAATCCGTCTCGCCTGACAGCCTTGGAGACACTGACCAGATCGAAAGCGCCATTGGCGGTTCTGAAAATGTGGTCGATGTCTTCCAGAGTGTGTCCGGTGGTTTCAGGGAAGAAAAGGTAGGTGACTGTACAGCCATTATTAGCATCATGGCGAAAAGCAGAAAGGGAAGGCGGAGGGGGAAACAAGAGAGAATTTGTCTTACCTGGAAATAGGAGACCCAAGCACACAGCAGCCCAAATGATAAAGAATTTCCAGCCCAGGTTGTTGATGCCCAAGGGCGTGACTTCGACGACCATAAAGTTGATGCCGAATTGCGTGGCGGTCGTCAAGGCGTAGATCTGCGTCCGGTAGGCCAGGGGAGCCACTTCTGCGGGGAACAGCCAGTTGATGCCGTACGAGACACCGAAGAAGAAGGTGTAGAAGAAGAGGGCAACGGCCGCGACGACAGTGCAGGCCTGGTTGCCGGGTAGCTGAGACATGGTGCCGGACAGGACCACAAACACAGCACCCATGCCTCCGGCACCCAGGAGCAAGAGGAAGCGACGGCCGACGCGATCGACGAGCTTGCTGCATAGGAAGCAGCATGGAAGCTGGAAGACGAAGATGCAACCAGCTAGGACGCGAGTGACAATGGGCGCGAGACCAAGCTCTGCGAAAATGCTGACAGTATAGAAACCGATCAGGCCGGCGCCATTCATCTGTTGTGAGAAGGTCGAAAACATGGCCAACAGAGTCCGAAGCCTGAGCCTGTTGCCCTTGTCCCTGATAAGGCCACCAAAACTGCCGGCGCCCATAGTCTCCAAGGATTTCTTCATGGCAGTAATGTCGTTTGCGATCTGGGGAGAGTCGAAGCTCTGGTCCTCCAAGACCGCCATGATTTCCCTAGCTTCTTCGATGCGACCCTTCTTGACGAGCCATCTAGGCGATTCGGGCAGGAATGGGAGAACACTGAGCATGGTGAAGTTGCAGAGGATAGGGACCGCCAGGGGTAACCGCCAGGAAAGACTGGTTTTGCTGAAGAAGCAGCCCAGGTCGATGAATTGAGACGCGGCGAGACCCATGGTGGCAAAGGCGGCTTCGAGGGTCACCAAGGCGCCACGGTTTTTGGCGGGTGAGCATTCAGCTTGCCACGCCGGGACGGTGGATGCTCTACAACAAGCATCAGTAAGACATTCCACCAAGGACAAGGGTGTAGCCAAGTATTTACACGGCACCCAACCCCAGCCCCAGGATCACACGCCCAGCAATCAGCTGGCCGAGCGAAAAACTCGAGACAATGATAATGGAGCCACACATGTTGACGATATTGCCAATGATCATGGTCCTGATGCGACCGACCTTGTCTCCCAGCTTCAGGCAGGCCAACGCCCCCAAGAAGCAGCCGACAAGGTAGATGGCCACAGCAGTGCCTAGTGGTCAGTTAGCAAGTCGGGCCTGTCGTTCATCCTTGGGGCCGCTCTTACCCTGGATACGGGCAGCCTCGGCTTCGGCAGCGCCCTTTTTGTGCACAGTATCAATCTGAGGAAAGGTCTCTACCCAGGAGTCCAAATCCAACAGTCCTCCCGGAACGGCATTGCTGTACTGCAGAGTCCATGTCAGCCACACCTCTGCCGGGCACGAGGGCGGATCATGCCTACCCCAGCCAAGAAGTAAGCCGGCAGCACGACAGTGACGATGGAGAGCCATGTCAGTTTCTTGCCGCGAGCGCCAAGGTATTGGTGCTTCATTGTGAAGAGGTCAAACGATCAGGCCTTTCTTCTTTCCAACTGCGAGACACTACCAGCTGAGGGTCGTAGAGCTTGCATGTTACAGACAAAAAGGAACGGGAATGCCATGTGTTTTATCTACAGCGCGGTGCTGGGTCACTGTGGAGGAGTAGTAGATCGTGGGGTCCCCGGTCTGGGGAAGGTCCACTACGCGCTAAAGCGAAAACTGGCAGCCGGGAATCAGTTACCGGCTTGGAAAGTGGATTCAGATTACCCCGGCATTTTTAAGCGGGGAGCAGGACAACGCGATTCCGGACAGGTGCGAGGTCCCGAGGACAGACCCAAACCCAAAAGGGCCATTCGCTCCAATCCCGCTGGACAAATGGGCTATCCGATTACCCGTTACAGCATACATTACCCGGGGCTTATTTCCCTCAGCTAAGCCCCGCGGTTGCTCCTTAACCCAAATCTTCAAGTTCCCGGATTATTAAGACCGCCGTCCAGAACCCGACGTCCAGCCTTGTCCTCATCATGGCAGACTACTCTCAGTACCAAGGTCCCTCCGCCGAATGGGTGGAATTGACCAAGACCACCGTAGTCCCAGCCGCGGGTCCGGCCCCTGGCCAGAGCATCGAGGACTATCAGAAGGCCGCCAATGCTGGCCGCGAGAAAGCCTCTGCGTTGTCCATGGAAAAGTTAGGTGAGTACCTCAACCCCCTCTTCGCCCTCTGTATCTACCGCTGCATGCTAAATTATCAATTTCGCTTCGATTCATTGAGGCCTCCGCACCAAAGTATCACAGAAAGACTTTCAAGTTCCTACTCGTGATGGCCAGTCAGTCCGTGCTCGGTTGTACCGACCAGCGGATGTTCCGTCCGAGGAGCGCCTCCCCTTGTATATCTTCTTTCACGGCGGAGGATACTTCTTCGGCACCTTGGATTCTGAAGATGCACGCTGCTGCAGGGTAGCGCTGGCTTGTCGCATCGCAGTCCTGAATGTCTGTTATCGCCATACTCCGCACTTCAAGTATCCGACCCAACATCATGATGCCTGGGATTCTTTTGAATGGGCCAACCAACATCTGGCGGACCTGGGTGCCCAGGAGGGCCAGCTGATCGTGGGTGGCGTTTCTTCGGGAGGCAGTCTGGCCGCGGCTACGATGCTGAAAGAGTATCGATCATCTGCCGAATGCCGGCTGCGTGGACAGGTCCTGTGCATTCCCAGTCTGTGCCCTACGGAGCTCTTCCCGTTCGACCAGTTGGCCTCCAAAGAAATCAGTTCCTTACATCAAAACGCCGACGCGCCAATATTGCCGAGGGCGCAACGAGCCCTCTTTTTCAACATGCTCGACGCCAAAGATTATTCTGAGTTGCCCTATTCCATGTATGGAACACAAAAGATGGATCTCTCCAAGTTGCCCAAATCGGCGTTCCTGGTTGCTGGCATGGATGCCTTGAGAGACGAAGCTTTGCTGTATGCGGAACAGCTTCAAGCTTGCGGGTTAGTTTGTTATCCTTTCAAAGCGAAACATCCACTCACCTCGCCATAGCGTGCCCACTGATGTCCATATTTTCCCGGGCGTCCCCCATGGCTTCCACAGATATGAACAGCTATCTGCCACTCGCAGGTGGGACGAGGTGGTCAACGAGTCAATCAAATGGATCTTGAGCGATGCGAAGGAAGCACCGTCTGCCAATGGGACACCTGGAGCTTTTAAGGTCGAGTCCTAGGCTACAACCAAGGTAGGACATCCCGCCAACGATGCACGAGCCCGAGTTATTGACAATCATCTCTTCAGCATCGGATTACTGGACCTTAGAGGCCTCATTTAAGCCAACGACTTCCATCCTGGCTGGTCGAGCCTGGGCTCTATAGACAGAGGCTCTTGACGGTGCGAGAAGCGCTTTCACATATGAGGATAGCCTTTCATAACTGGTTGTTGAGAATCCATTAGACCAATCAAAGAATCATCAATTTGGCCAAACTCGTTGATCATCGTATCCAGCCAATCCCCGGTTGGCCAGTTGCCCTGCTGGGCATTCTGCTGCAAGAAGGCCTCCAGTTCCGTGGCAATGGGGTAATCAAATATTTGCTGCATCTGGTCGACGTTGCCGTAGTTGATCGGTACCGTGAAGCTTTCATTTGCCACGCGGTGATCTAGTTGGGATGGAACATCTTCGTTCTCGCGCGGATCCCTGTCGGGCATGACTTTGCCGACCCGATACATAAGCCCTTGGAGGATCTGAAGTGGTTTTCGCAATCCAAAGTGTGTGCCTTTCTGGATACGGAGGAGTGCGAACCAGAAGAATCGGATGCATTCCTCGTACTCATCTCCTTGGGTTTCTTTTTGGTTCAAGAGGACAACGATCGCGCAGTATGTGGCGTAAGAAAGGAGATAGGGTGCTCGTCGGAACGTGAACGCTTTCTGATAGGCGTCCAACAATTGCCAGATCTTGAAGGCGGATTCTGTGCACCGTTTCTGACCCAAAGCCTGAGACTCCGGATTAGAAGCGGATGACAGATGGCCGCTCGACAAGAAAGGCCGTTCGAGCAATATAGTAAGCGTGTGATAGAGGGCGCTACAGAGGGTCAGTCAGAAACAACATCGCTCAGCATAGCTTACACGTACTGCGGGACAAATTGGTTGGGCGGTGGAGGGGAATCAACAAGAGGATCAAAGCGAAGATGAGGCGGGATGTTTTCCAGCCAGACATCAAGCTCGGCTCGAATCTCTTGCTTCTCTGTTATATGGAGCTCGGCAGGAAGCTTGACGCAGCCTATGGCATAGAAGTTGGTGATTCGCGAGGCGATCTCGCCCAGCGCGGTGAATATCTTGAAGGAACTGATAGCGTACACCGGTCGGGGCTTATAAGATCCCAATAGGGTATTCATGCCTGAAGGGGCTTCCTCGGGATCAAGGTAAGGTGTCCAGTTCTCGAGCTCTTCATAGTAGTCATAGAAGTCTCTCGAGATACGTGCGTTTGCAGCGCGAAGGTAAGAGGGGCGTCCCAGATACAGCGACTGATAGTTATCGATCATGAAAGAAGCCCAGTAGATGCGAGCCCTCATTTCAATTTCAATGGGGGTCAGGTTTGTTTCCGGAACACCGTCGTCCTGCCAAGGAGCAGTGCTCAAGTGCAGGCCCATGTCAATAATCATTCGGTAAGCGGTGCCACACAACACCCATCCAGCATTTGGCTGGCCGGTCGAGACAAGAGTGGTCCCGAGCACGACCAGCGAAACGATGGTGGGCAAGCTGGGCTTGTCGATCTCGTCCATCAACAAAGCCTTGCATCTTGAGTAGAACCGCTCGCCTCTCCTGTGGGGCTCGTTGATATCCGGCTTGAAGATGAAACGGTCACTGTCCAGACAACAACTTGAAAAGTAAATAGAATTGAGCAGCAATTTGTGGGCATACGGCCCGTTGTTGGCTAAACTGTCGAAGAACGCAGGCCGATAAGTCATGAGATAGAGGTAATGCTGCCGGTTCCAGTGCAATTCTAGGAGGTGCAATGCCAGCTCGGGTGCCAGGCCATCAAAGTCGATTCGAGGTCCCAGGGACCTGCCACTGCCGTAAACCAAAGAGGCTTCACGTTGCCGCTGATAAGCCGCGTTGGCAAAAAGCCGGTCTTTGACGGCTTGGTACTTAGGGCCGTGGAGATTTCGCGACCCAGATCTTTCGCGAGAAGGGCTCTTTTGCGCGGAAGGTTGGTAGAGGTGACTCGAGATGCCGTGTACATAGATACTTCCGTCTTCTTCGATGGCACAAGCAATCTGCGTGTCATTCGAAGCCAGACTATCCGGGTCCGCAATGGGATGCGAACTTCCCTCTCCCTCAGTTGAGGCGGCTCCCTGGGCATGAGCGAGGTGATAGTCGGCCAAGTTGGTCTTGAGGATGGAGCTGTCAGGCCTTGGATCTGTGCGCCGGGATGATTCCCATTCGGCCACGGCCATGTTGGAAGCTGTCGCTAGCCGAGAATCGGTAGCTCTCAGTCCTTCTTCGCTAGCGTGTGTTGACGGAGTCTCAGGGTTGGTCAGGAGCTGCCGAATTCGATTTAACTCGTTACGCAAGGCGTCGACTTCGGCCTTGGACGGCCGACTTCCCAGCCTTGCGTCTTCTGGATACTTGCACACATGGCCTGACACGGCACATAATGAACACAGAGGTCTCTTTCCGTCGCATTTTGCCTAAACACGGCTAGGTGAGCCAGATGGTGGTTCATTCGAGTAGGGTCACCCACCTTTTTCCCACGGCACCTAAGACAGGTCCTGCAAATGGGCGTTATCTTGGACACTTTGCGTTTGGCGTTGCGTGACGGGAGACCGTTGTCCGAAGGGGCCTCTGAAGCCATGTGGACATCTGTAACGAGATCGACGGCTATGTGCTGACGGTACAACGTCTAGCGGAGGGAATCGATTGCCTGGTGGAATTTGTACAGTGAACGGCATTAGAACAGGTTGTTTTGCATCCGAGGTCTGACTACTCCCGTCAGCGAGACATTGGTCCATTCCACCCCCGCTCTCGGGATCCGGTGCCGATATCTCGTCCAATTCCGGCCAATTTTATCCAGGTGGGTTGGCGATCAAGCAAATGAAACAATCAAATTGACATTCTAGGCCGTCTGAACCTTTGTGATTATGCGGGGACCCCAAAACCATCGTTTTGGGTGATGATCCCCACACCCGGCGATCAATGACCGAGGCCGGATTCCTGTGTCCGGGCGACTACTGCCGCTCGGAACGATCCACTCGGCAGAACCGTCTGCTCGGGAGGTGGGTACAAAGTCCCTCTGCCAAGCGTGGTCAAAGAAGCATATAAGACGGCCTTGACTGTCTCTCGTAATGAGATTTATTTAAATTCACGCTAGGACACCACCCAAGTCTTTCTCTTTGAATCAAGCTTTATCAAGTATTATCAATCATTATGGCACCGGGCAATGTAGAAACACAGGTCGCCCCGGCCACCCCATTTACCGAAAATGGACAAATCAAAACCAAGGAGCCAGTTGTCTCTGTAAAGCCTGTGCAGAAGGAGACAGTGGCCCCTTATACTGTCACTGAGCAGCCTATGAACACTCGTCGCCCTTTCAGGACAGTATGTATGGGCGCCGGTTACGCTGGGTTGATGCTGGGCATCATTGCAAAGGAGAAGATGCAAGACCCCGCCAACGAGTTTGTCATCTATGAGAAGAACTCTGACATGGGAGGTACATGGCTCGAGAACAGGTCGGTACCTTGGTCATCGAGTCGCAAAGAAACCGCTAAAGCTTGACAGGTATCCCGGCTGCCAGTGCGACATTCCTGCCCACAACTACAGCTATAGCTTTGAGCAAAACCCGGATTGGCCAAACTACTATGCCACCTCGTCGCAGATCTTGGAGTATATTAAGAAGACTTGTGCCAAGTATGGCGTCGAGCCCTTTATGAACTATAACCACCAGATCGTCAACGCCGTCTGGGACGAGCAGAAGGCCAAATGGCTTGTCAAGGTGCAAACCGGTGACAAGGTCTTCGTTGATGAGTGTGACATGTTCATTTATGCTGGCGGCAACTTGAAGTGAGTGCCTCTTCATCCATGCTTGAAGGCACCATGCTAACGCAATGAAACTAGCAACTGGAAGTGGCCCGATATCAAGGGTCTGCATGACTTCGAAGGCAAGCTGCTCCACTCAGCGGCGTGGGATGAGAGTTATGACTTCACCGGCAAGAAGACGGCGGTGATTGGCATTGGTTCCTCTGGAATCCAGATTTTGCCCAAGCTCGCTCCGATCTCTAGCCATCTCACCACCTTCATCAGATCGAAGACGTGGGTTTCCCCGGCTCCTGGCATTAACGAGCCCACTAGCGACGACCCCGAGGCCGACGAGCACCTGAATTTTACGGAGGCCACGTTGAAGAGATTCAGGGAAGATCCCGAATATCTCCTTAAACATCGTCGTGACGTGTCGGACCGCCGAAACGCCAACTTTGACAGAGCGTACACGGCTTCGCCTCAGCAACAAAAAGCTCAAGATCTTTACAAGAAGACGATGAAGGCGCGACTCGGTGACAGTGAAAAGGGCAAGAAGATCTATGATATGATTGTGCCCGATTACGCCGTCGGCTGCCGTAGACAGACGCCTGGTCAAGGTTATCTGGAGGCCTTGTGCCGCGACAATGTCGATGTGAAATGGGACGATATTGGTTACGTTACCAAGAAAGGCATCATGACCAAGAGTGGGGAAGAAATCGAGTTTGATGCCATTGTTTGTGCGACAGGCTTCCACACCGATTTCAAGCCTCGATTCCCCATTGTCGGAAGGAAAGGTGTCAATTTGCAGGACCAGTACGCTGATATCCCGGAGGCATACTTTGGCTTGACAACACCCAACTTCCCCAACTTTTTCAGTGAGCCAACTCGCCCAGAAGCCCCATTGGAATCCTGCTAATCATTGAATAGCTTTCATTGGCCCCAACTCTCCCATCTCGAACGGCTCTTTGATCCTCGCTATGCAATTGACGGCGATTTACATCTACAAGGCCATCACCAAGATTCAATGCGAATCAATCCGAACAATTGAAATTAGCGAAGAAGCAACCCACGACTTCAATGAACACTGCCAAGAGTTCTTGAAGCGCACTGTCTGGACTAGTGGATGCCGAAGCTGGTACAAGAAGGGCACCATTGACGGGAGAATCGTCGCCATATACGGCGGTACAACCTATCACTGGATGGAGGCAGTCAAGAATCCCAGGTTCGTCGATTCTCATCCTTTTTCCTTGTTGGTAATTTTCAGGACTAACGAGCTCCACAGGTGGGAGGATTGGAAGATCGAATACAGACAGAGCGAGGGCAGAGGTCCTCGCAATCGTTTCGCTTTCTTGGGCAACGGCTTCACCAAGAGAGAAGCCGCGGGAGGCACAGTCGGTGAATCTCAGACTTTGGCTTTTGAAGAATTCTGGGATTTGTTTAACTTGCCAGATATCTTTGATTCTGAGCGAGGCGGCGGACGAGGCTACAAGCCTGTTATGAAAGACCTTGGCGCTGGCCCGGCGGCCACGTCCTAGAGAGCGCATGAAGACATTAGATTAACGCGACAGAGCTTAGCATTTGGTAGATGCATTCATAGAAGGACGCCTTCTGTCCTAGCGATACCATTGACGGGGGGAAGTGAGGTGAGAGTGAGGGCAACGCCAGCTTTAAACAAATGTTCAACGGAAGGTACACTGAGCCCTATGGCTTGTTTGATAGTTTGAAATAGAAGAGGTAACGCTGTCGAATCTGGGCCACATCGTACACAATGTATTCGTTGTACTGGAGTAAGGCCGCATCGTCGTTGCACGTGGGGATCATCACATCTGGCATCTTGACGCCCCCCAAGTCCTGGTACACACAGCTGGCATCTTTCCAAGCGCCTGGAGTGCTGGTCCCTTTCCCGAGAGTTGCAACACAGCCCGTGACGCGAGCTTTCTCGCCGGCCAGATAGTCATTCTCATACAACTCCAGCATGGGATCTCCAAGTTCAACCTCGCACAGCAGAAGCAGGCCCTTGTTGTTGCTGTTGTACGAGTGGCAGTAATTGGCAGACTTACTCGACGTATCTGCCAAGTAGACTCCCTTGCCGAACATGTATCCGTTGACGGGTGCTTCAGGTGGTGCGATTCGCAGGCCTTGACTCAAAATTCCGCCGAAATTGGTGCTCCGAGATCCATGCCAAAGAAGTCGACGGTTGGTGTTTTTCATCTTTGCGAACCGCGATGACGACAGGCGATCAATCTCCCCTTTGCGGTCAATTCGGAAAATATCAATGATCTGTCAATGTTAGATCCAAGGTCGTCGACATCGAAGCTTTGAAGGTACCTGGTAGTTGAGAGAGTGCGTCGCCCCTCGAGAGATTGAAAGATATTTTTCCAGTTCTTTGAACTCTGCAGATTGGTGGTCAACTGTCCTGGTTAGTTTCTTTGGACCAAACGACAATGAAAGAGGAGCATTACGCTGTGCCATTTCCTGCAGCCCCAGACCCATAAACTGACGGTCTAGCTCGTTGACTTCCTCGTCGTCCTTGGACTTCTTCATGATGTCATTCGCAATGTCCATTTCCGTCAGTGTCTCAAGAAGCTCAATCTCCTTCTTGATTTGAGCATCTGTGTTCAGCATGGGGGGCCTGTTGCGTCCAAAGACGTGAGGAATGGTTGTAAAGTATCGATTGCTCAGCTCTTCCATAGCCTGTGCAGAAGATGCCGATTCTGGGCCTGCGATCAGCTCCGACAGTTCATTGAGGATCGAGAAGCCGGCCTTGAGTGTTCGCTCGCTCAGCTTGCCTAGGGGCAGCTTCTCCGGGTCGTACGACAATTCCGCCATCGTAGATAGCATGTTGTCGGCATCAAAGATGAAAGATAGCAGCTCCTGAGTAGGTTTTGGCAAGGCACTCTCGACCTTGATCTTGTCCTCTGAGGCCGCCTGTGGCAGATCTTCGTCGTCCTTTTCATATTCACGCTCAATGAACGTGTACTTTCCGTTTTTGGGGGTATCGAGCCGATCTTCCCACTTCAAGCCCGATTTGTCCTTGAACTTTCGTTCAAACAAGTTCCTTGCATAAATCAAAGCTCCGTTCGCCAGTATGCTAGACTGCCCATACTCTCCCACACGGCCCCAGTGAGTCCAGGTCACAAACCTAGTTCCCGTATTGTCGACCAGAATCTGAATGCGGTAGAACTTGTTCTTGTTGGACGACGCATTGGTCTGGTTCAGAGTGGCATCCCAGATCAGTCCAGATTCATCAATGTAGACTTTCGGGTCTGTGTAAGCAAACACATTAGTTTCTCGGGTATCCTTTGCAACGAGGGTCCCACATACTTGAGAAATTGGGCTGATGAACAAAGGCATTGTCAGCAGGAACCTTCAATGACTTGGAGCTGGCGATTTGCGCGTTCTTCAGCTTTTTGTTGGTAGGTTCAACTTCGCTAGCTTCATTGGTAGGTCGTTTCTTGTCTTCGACTTTTTCGGCGGCACTACTGTTCTGATTGCCGTCTTTGGTGGAAGGTTCGCCGGAAGCAAGAAGATAGGACTTCTCGGGAAGCGCCTTCTTGGCTTCCACGGAGTCAAGGAGCCAGTCGAGAGACACAATCTGGCAGGTAGAACGCTTGACAGCTTGCAGATCTGGAAGCAAACTATAAGCACTGAGTTGTATGCAGGGGAAGATCGCAGATCCACGGCGTCTTACATTTGGTGGACTTCTTGTCCACGTCTTTCTGGGACGTGATCAGGTGTGTGCAATCATCTGTGACGGTGGAGCAATTCCTCCCACCGTGGGCTTTCACAAACTCCTTCACCTCGCCTGTGAAAAGTCGCCCGGGCTCAGTGTCAGTAGATTGACGGCCACGAGTTCAAGCTGTTTGGAGCCATCGGTGATGCCAGAGGGAATGGGGGCGTACCGTGATTGTATTTGGCAAAAGAGCCGCTGACGACAACAACAAATGCCTTGAAGAAGTTTGCGTCCATGGCAGACATTTTAGGTGGTATGGTGAATAGAGACAGGACAGAAAGCGTTGGGCAGAGAGAGATGAGGAGAAGAGAGACGAAACAAGAGTGATCAATTGGAGCCGATGAGGGTGATACTAAGAGAAAACGGATGATGGAGATGAAGACGGAAGAAAAGAAGAAGAGGAGGAATGAAAGAGAACAGCTGTGGTCAAATAGGAAGGTGCGACTGTATATACGCAGGGAGCCTCAGGCACACCACCCACTGCTGCCTGTAGGCATCTACATCATTGCATTGTATACACCATCGCCTCTCCCGCCTTCACCTGTCCCTGACACAGTGCGTCCCAACCTCCTTTAAGCCCATCTACACCAGATACCCCCTTGCCCCACACAAGATTCATGTCTGGTACACTTTTTGGGCGATCGGCAAGCCATTGTCTCCATGCTTCATTCAAAACCTCAAAGAACTTCGCTCGAGACATGTTCTCCATCAGCGTGTCACGAACACCGGAAGTGTTAAACTGAATCTTCCCCAGCTGAGCCATTCCCTTGCCGACTGCCTGCATCTCCTCGCTGGTGTATACCTATTTTTGTCCGTCAGCAAACCACGACATGACCACTGCGCACGCCGAAAGAAAAAGGAGCTTTACCTTTTGCTCGAATCCGATTGATACAATCACCACCTTGCAAGATTTCAGGTCAGAGTGTGTCCTGACCAGCTCCAGCAGCTGCTCCAATGCATTTCCGCGGGCGCCGTAATCGAGAATGACGATCTTTGAGGGCCTGAGGCCGTTCAGCCAGTCGGCGGTTCCTTCAGCCTTGATGTCGGAGTAGTCAATCGTGCGCGTGGGAAATCTGGGGGACAGATTTTCCATGGCCTGCGAGAGGCCTGTCACGGCGGAGGTCACTTCCAGAAGCCCGAGGGGTCCGACATCCTGTGCTCGTCGCGAGGCATGGTACGTGAACACACGAGCTGTCTTCGTTGACGCGCCCAGATTGACCACCACGGCCGACGTCAGGTCGCCGTCGTCGGCGGTCCAGCTTAACCCTGCCTGATTACCGAGGGGGTGGATTGAGGGTTGAGTCTGCGGGTTGGCCGAGAAGACATGCTCATTGAGCACATACCCAGCCGACCAGATGGCACGGAAGACAGATGACCACCCCAGGCGCTCGAGCGCGTCTGGCGTATTGAAAGTATCACTGCTGGAAGGCTCTACGCAGTATATGTTATAGATGGTCATCAGCTGCTTGCGGTGCTCGCTGACTTCGGTCCAGTAGCCCTGCGGCTCAGATGGTACCAGCTTGAGGTCTGTCAGAGCGTTCGACGTCGGCCAGAACCCATAGAGCATGGTTCCGTTTGGCAAGTCAGGAATATTGCTTTCCTGGATTGTGGCAAATCCCCAAGCAGGAACGATGCCCCAGGCTGAGCTGTCATTGTACGGGGCTGGATAGTTCTCAGAGACCGGGTACGTATCCCACCTGCATAGGAAATGTCAGACATTTCTCGAATTCTACCCACGGTGTTCAAATACGCTGTGGTCGTGAGCCTTGACAAGCATACCAGTGAGCCATATTACCCATTCCCGCATACGTCAAATTGTTCGAAGTCAGGCTAATGACCGCCGGGCGCACGCGAATCGAAGACGCAGCCAGCTCTGGCAGGGAAGCTTCGGGGACGGCAAAGGTCGCATGTTGCCGGTTGTCCTGCTTTGAGACTACATGAACTTCCATGATGAAAATATATGATAAAACACCAACCAACACACCGAGGCTGCGCTATTATATACGACACAGCCACAGTCTGACCGGAGTTTCTGAGGCCGGCGGGGAACCCCCGCTGCGGCTGAAGTGGCTGGATTGGGCCCAATGGGCGCGAGAAACTTGTGGTCGCGTTGCGTAATCGACACCCTTCGTCTTGGCTACTGCATCACGTATCGCCATGCCAAGAAGCACAAGGACTGGATTTGGATAGGCAGGATCCAAGCCAAATCCTATGTCCGATTCACCCTCATCTAGATAGCCGAGGAAAGTGGCCGATTTGAAGTAAACAGGACCCTCAATTAACACTAGTGCATCCTATATACATATATTCGTATGTGTTTGAGATCTATAAATATGAAACCCTAAAACCAACAATAGAAATCTTACCACCCCTTCACCATCCACGCTAAACCCTAACCATCAAGACAATGCCAAGCATGACCGACACCCGAGCAGTTACATCCTTCCCAATCCTTTGCAACGAGGTCTCCACTTTGCAACAGGGGTGCTCTACGAATAATCCCTGTCGCGCCAACCAGGATTGCTCGCCCCGCATGGGGGCCAATGCTTAGCTTTCGAGTGAGGAATCCTTGTTGGATGGTGTGATGTCGCATTGAAACGCGGGTGGTGGTATTCAATGACGATGGATGAAAATGGATATTATGCACGGGGATCTACCTTCATAGGTAATAGGTAGAGTTCGCATGTTATGCACAGCTAAGAATGTTGGAAACAAACCTGAGAAGTCGACATACAGTCGGACAGGCCAAGAAGAACTTAAATATCTTGCCCTTGGGCGCTACATGGAGTCCATGCTCGAGCTTCTGTAATACAATCCGTAAACGACGTATGCCACAATGGTGCAATTCTTCCAAACAGAAGACCAGAAATGCGAAAATTAGCACGATCAAACAAAGATTATCATAGTCCAATATCAGAAGGAAATGAACCAGGACGAGAGTTCCCATAAACGCCTTGCAACAGAAAGACCAGAAAGTTACGAGTGTGCGGAGGTACAGGGAAGAGCATGATAACGTCAGACATAAAGCCACGCCGGAAAGGAAAGGAAGAGAAAGGATATGTTTTCAGCACGAAGCTGTATCACTGACAGACGTTCTGTCAGGGGATTCATACATTTAGGTTCTGCTCCGAGGGAATGCCGTATATGCAATGATCGGCTGAGATCAACAGTAGGTAAACACACATGCATGGTAAATCGACGCGACCAAGCGCGAGAATTCACAGGATCGAAAAAGAAAAATAAGAAATTCAAAAGATCAGACGTGGGAGAGTAGGTTGGGTTGGTATAAACATCGGAATCAACCCGAGTCGCTCTGAGGGGATATTGCAATGCTTTGCTGGTGCAAATGCAGACATGCAGAATTATGCATTATTATTTGTGGCTTGCGACTTCTCCGCGCAAATTGAGGGGGTTCATAAAGGTTGAGATATGGATGTGACTTGGAAATCGCCGGGGTATCTGGGTTGGGAGTTTAAAAGATGACGAATCGCTTTTTGACGCCCTTGTCAGAGTCTTTTAAGATACCAGTCAGCAACAATATCTCGGGCCAGTCAGTATAGACACTCACCAGGGCCCTTTCCGTCCTTCTTCACACGGCCTCCATTCCGAGCGACAAAGGCGGGATTCCCTCCATCTGCGGCGGCCCGAATAGCAGCAATTCGGTGCTTGGCCCGCTCGTCGCCCTGGTCTGCTGCCTTGACATACCAGACGTTGGCCTCGAGGGGATCACGGTGGCACCCGATGCCCATTTCTGTGAAGTAACCGATGGCGTACTGCGCTTTTGCGAGACCTGAGAGCAAGTTAGCAATGGTCAACAAAAAGGATTGCCAAAACTCATACCAAGGCCAGCAGCCCGTGCAGCCCATTCGTACGCCTCCATCTCATCCTTGTCAAGAACAGGCTCGGCACCAACCAGGTACCAAGCACAGAGAGCCATCATGGCTAGCTGATGCCCGTTTTGCGCCGCGTTGGTGTAGAAGTGGATGCTCAATGCCGGGTCTCGCGGACAGTTCAGTTTCCCGTGCTCGTAGGCGTCTCCCAAACGATACGATGCCTCCACATGACCCAACTCCGCGGATCGGGTGAAAAGCTGCGCGGCGTAGGATTCGTCCTTGAAGATGTCGCCGCCGTAGCCGGTCTCGTGGAGCACGCCCAGTTCATACGGAGCCGAGTTGTATTGCGCATCGGAGGACTCCGCGGCGCGCTTTAGCCACTTGATGCCTTCTCGGTACCGAGTGCCTAGTCCCATATCACCTCCCAAGCATGCCTTGGCCATGCGCAGCATGGCACCCGGGTGGTTCTTGGACGCAGCCTGGCGGTAGAATTGAACCGCACGCCCTCCTTCGACTCGACAGCCCCATCCAAATTCGTAGCACAGAGCTACACGGTAACAAGCCTCGACGTGGCCGTGTTTGCTAGCCGCCACAAAGAGCGGGAATGCCCGGTCGTAGTCTTCTCTTCCTTTACTGAACAGACCAGATGCATACCCATCTCCAAGATAATATTGTGCAAATGGATAGCTGCGGTCAGCGAGGCGCTGCAAAATCGATCGAGCTTCTCGGCCCAGTCTGGCACGGGTAATGGTGTCTCCATCTTCCAAATCCACATTGGGCATTTCACGCATCGAGTTGACCATAAACACTGCAAACTCGTATTGAACGGATGGCTCGTCGGTCTTCTTCACATTGCCTAGATACATCTCAAAGGTCTGCTTATTGGTGAGCAGCGATGCGTTGTTTCCGACAGCGCTTCGAAGATACGAGTTATCGAGCTGGGCAGGCACGGGGCCAGGCTGGGGATACGAGGTGTTCAGAAGATCCAGGAGTGAGAGCGATCGGTTATCTGGCGATGCAGTTGAGTTCCGTGATGAAGAGCGAGCATGCA
This sequence comes from Penicillium psychrofluorescens, assembly GCF_964197705.1. Lineage (NCBI taxonomy): Eukaryota > Fungi > Ascomycota > Eurotiomycetes > Eurotiales > Aspergillaceae > Penicillium > Penicillium psychrofluorescens. Next base: position 3,946,828 of record NC_133439.1, on the reverse strand, counting down.
TATAAGGCGATGCGGAGAGATTGCGTCGATGGCCGCCAAAGTCGGAGACCGAAGAGTACGCAGAGAGCGGCCGCGCAATGCGAGAACGCTGGGCGACTAAATTACCCGTGGATCCGGACCTATTATCCGTTGGACTCAAGGCAGATACCGATCGGAGACCGGTCCTGGAATTCTGGTATTGTTGGTGGTGGTAATGGAGCGGTTCATAGCTGTCCGAAGTCTGCGCCAGGCTTTCCAAGCTGCCACGAGAGGAGCTGTTGTGGCTTCCACTTTGCGCCTCTCGCTCAATGAATGAGCCGGCCTTTTGGGTGTTGCCATGGCCATCCTCGCTGCTGGAAGGAGTCTGGTCGAGCGGCTGCTCCGACTGCAAATACACCTGCGGTCGCATGGAGCCTTTCCGTTGCGGGTACGACGGATCCCAGAGCTGTTGTTGTGGTGATACTGGATCCTCTAGCGACATGGCTGCAACGTCGGGCAGCTGCAGCTGCGGCGTTTCGGGGCCGTTGTCATCTTGCGCGTTCATGATCTGCGCGCTTTCGGGCTGCGAGAGGTCGGCCCCATGGTCGATCTGCGGCGGCGAAAAGGGCGCATTATGGCCCGTTGATGTCACCGTCTGGGACGTCGACGATCGCAGGGGTTTTCGATTAATGCTCAAACTCGGCTGCGGAGGCACCGTTCGTGGCGTGTCGGGTTGTTGTGATAGAGAAGAGGAAGGGTTGTAAGCGGGTGGAGGGGAAGCGAGTGGCTGCTGGCGATAGTTGTTGGCTGCAGAGCTCGCCATGATTGCCGGGGAGAGCCTGCAATGCTCTCGGTGTGGGCAGCAGGCTGGTGGACACAGCGGTGTGAGAAGAAAGAGAAAGAAAGAGAGAGAGAGAGCGGGAATTATGGAGCCTTGGTTGGTGAGGAGAAGCGGAGAAATTGCGCAAAGAAAGAGGAGACCTCCTTATCGCTAACAAGGAGGGTCAGTAACTAGCGCCAGGAGTGTTGTGGATATGCTGGAGGTGGACCAAACACCGCTCGAGGGTGGCAAAAAAATGGGTTGTTGTAGTAGCGGAGGATCACTATAGTTATGAAGCGAGGGGCGATCGGGGGGGAAGAAGGAGAAGGAGAAATCCAGTCGTGATTGATAAATGCGAGTGTGCCGCCTATTAATACCCCCGTCAGGTTGCATTATATGTCTCGAATAGAGAACGACGAACTCATTACTGACTTTGGTAGTGACTGAAGGATGGCTGAGTATTACAGACACGCGGATGCAAGTGAGACAAAAATCGTCCGGGTCATCATCACGCCAGGTCGTTGCTCGCTACCCGTTGCCCTTCCACCTCCACCGCAAGTCGCGGGAACTGAAACGGAGCCTTATCTCCTTTTTAGTCTCATCTCCTTTTGAGCCCTAGCCTCCTTCTCACAAACAGACAGACAGCCAGACAGACAGACAGAGCCCCGATCGGTGGATGAAGATCGATGTTGCTCTGAATTTCTCCACTGCGAGACGCGGGGGCACAGACGGCACATCAGACTAGTAGCAACGGGGACTTGGGTGCAGCGCACTAACTCAAGTTTTTTTTCTTTCCTTCTTCGTCCCGCGCTTCCGACTATCCGTGCGTGGCCCAATGAAACCTTTCTTTTTCATTCTCATCTCTCCCCTGGGTGGAAAACGAGGAGGCAGTTAAAGGGGTGTCGCCGAATACTGCCTTGAATAGAACCCTAGCAAGGCCCTAGCTACCTTGCTCTACCCGGAGCCAGGAGGCTTGGGCCGACTCGGTTTGAACGATATCTGGCCCTTCATGTCACCTTTTTTCTTGTGCTTACGCTGGTCCTCTAGGAATGTCGGGCCGTGCATAATAATACATAAACAATGTAAACTGATTGAGTTTATCGGTCTCTGGGAGGTGGGAACTCTCGCACGGCCCGTCCTAGTACATGTCTATTTCAGAAGCTCCTTGCGGTCATGAGCCCTGTCATAAAATATATACACATAAAAGTAGAGTAGCATACGTGGTTCGCGTACTAGGGTCACTGACGAGTCTGCCCTATATGACAGGGCTACTTCGAGCTCGAATATCTAGTCCCGTCTACTCCCTCGCGAATCAGACCGTGATTGGTACGGAGTAAGCGAACTGCTGCTTGTCCTTCTGCCTCAAACCCATTCTGTCCGTGCTCCCTCTCGGCAGTGCTTCCCGATAGCTCCACTTCTGCCTTCTGGTGGTTTCAGCCAGGGAACGTGGCTCGACAGGGGGTGGGATGGTCCGTCCAGAAATCATAAATAAGCAAAGAACCGCGAGTCGGAACTGGCAAACCGGCAACCCAGGAGGGACCTTGCTCCACCGAGTGGCGTGCGTGCTGTGATTGGTGTATAGGTCGCCTATTGCATGAACTAGTCGCTTGGTATACCTGCATCGACGGGCTTGATGGGCGGCCCATCGGAGATGATCGTCCGCCAGCGTGTCGATCACAGACACTCGGTACGAGTGCGATCGGCTGTGGATCGGCTATCAAGCCACACTCCGTGAAGGGGAGCCTCAGCTTATGTAGGCATCCGTTGCATTCGAGGCTGTTGTGCACTAACTATTTCGGGATCTTAATCTTTGGTAACATTCAAGGGAGGACTCGTGTCTTAAGGACAAGACTTGAGTAGATGAGGTTACTCGAATCAAAGTATATTTCAATACTTTTTCAAGGTTCAATGCAAGAATATGAGTTGGTGCTTTGGTGCTTCGTGGCCTGCACAAAGATTACAGCCCTAACTAATCTACCCAGTAAAGAAACCACTCGCAAATTGACTGCGCTTGCCAACACAACTGCCTCACCAGAGGGAAGACATATCCGTGCTAAAACCCCTGCTCCTCCCAGACCGACGATGCGAGTTCACTGAGGCCCTCCTGGCCGATCCGAATGTCTGATTCCATGGGCGGCTCGGGGGCACGTCGAAATAGCTTGTCGAATTCTATGAGAAGGGGGGCGCCTGACACGGTGATCTCCTCGTCACCCTTCTTCCTCTTTGAAATCTCGACGACCTGTGTGCGGTTGATGCGATCCTCCGCCATCTCCCATTTTTCAATCGTGATCATGGGTCTCTTACGATCAACCCGAATTTTCAGGACGATGTTGACTTTGCCCTCCGATTTTCCGAACCAGTGACGAATGTCGCTCGTGAGCTTAGATGCAGGCTCGGAGACAGCCACCTCCAAAACGACAGTGGGCCAGGATCGGTCATACCCTCGCGGTGGGCGACGAGGTCCATAGGCTTTGTCGGCTTCTTTTCCAGGGAGGGTGGCATTCCCAAAAAGCCTCACTGTTTTAACCACGCCCATAGGCCGTATAGCATCCATGAGGATCACGTTGAAAGCCTCGGAAGCCGCCGCATGCTCGTCAGTCACCATTTTGACCAGGAGTAACTGCTCGGATGCGCTGTATGAAGTCCAGCTCACTGTTCGCTCACAAAAGTCGCGCCCAAAAGTTTGTTCGTCGATGTTGGAGAATAGCACGAATTGACTGAGCTGTCCAGTTTGGTCATGCGAAAATCGATCGAATTCCCGGTTGTAGACATCCTCCAACTGCCGTCGGCCTTGATAGATATATCGATTGATGGGTGCTGGCAGATCGGCCAGGAAGCTGTCATTGGTCTTATTGATGCTATTGATCTCTCCGCCGCTATTGAGCCCATCATTGTTCGTATGGTTGCTCCTGAACATTTTGCGCAAGTATACCATACCATCGTGGAGCGGTGATTGAGACAATGGGCTGGAGATTACTTCATGATGACCATAGCCAGCCCTATCAGACGCATCGGAATATTGATCGTGTAGTCAGATCCTCACTAGATCGGCTCCCGACTCCCGTCGTATTTTTACCCTGTCGTGGCCACTGCTATTGGTGGATCCGGCCATCCCCCTAACCTAAGCCAGTCCCCAGTGGTGCCAAGCGAGAAAGGAGAAAAATGCCGGGTGACTCTGGGGGACGATGGCCCGGACCCTGTCTCTCTCTCCCTCTCTCTCCCCCTCAGAACCCTTCCAAGTCCCTTTCTCCCTCGCACCCGGGGTCCTCTCCTTCTGTTGATCACTGTTCTCTCGTTACATTTCCCCGTTTTCATTTACCTACACTTTCGCTTCTCGCCGACCCGTCGCCCTGGGGAGTGTGGAGCGGACTTTGTTTATTCTCCACCCCGACCGTCAGCTTGTCTGTCCTTCGCGACAACCCACCACTTTCGTTCTCGCCCGACCTGCGATTTGCTCTTGGACCGTCGGAATCCCCCTTGGAACAACCTGGAAAGATCCTGTGATCCTATAATCAAAGCAAGCCCGTGTTCCTGTCCCAGTAGCCCAACTCGCGTCGCATCACTCGGAAAATCCGGGGACTTCAGCTGTTGATCGCATTTGATATGTTTCATCGCACCTCGGTCTCATAAGTACTTGCACACATTTCTTTGGCCTGGTTGGTGACCAGGACCCTTTGACGGGTGAGTGCGACCCCCAAACATCCCGGCAACTACGTGGCCCCTCTCCCGGGGATGGACCCGTGGCTGACCCTGAAACCTACAGCAGCGCCATGTCTTTGCCGCAGAGGCCGGGCAAGTCCTCGCCTCGGCGAGAGGAGGTACACGCGTTTCGCGAGCCGTCAAGGCGACGCCGTCGCGACATCGAGAGCGGTACCTACAGTGACTCTCCTGCAACCCCAACTTCCCACCGTCACCGCCGCCGACATTCGCACAGCCAGCGACGACACGCCGAGACCGATGATGAACGGATGGAGAAAGGGGGAGGAGTGCAACGAAAGAGGAGTCTGGTCAAACCAGAGCGCCGACGGATCGATCATGACGACCCTCATTACCACTATCGCCAACGCTCGCAACGCTTGAACACGTACCCTACAACAGACCCATTACTGGATGCCGATGGTGAAGCCGAAACGAACAGCTCGCGGAGCATGGATCTGAAGGATAAGAACCAGCTCTACGGGGCGCGCGGCAACGTGAACAAGCCGATGGAACGTGCTCCCAGCCGGCATCGCGCCTCGAAGAAAAAGAAGCGCTCCTCACGACGTACATCGCGGGGAACCGCAGAAGAAAAACGACGCCAAAAAGCTGTGGAGCAGGCTCGTCCGCCCGATTTGTGGACTACTTATTGTGCACTAATCACCTTTTTTATCCCCGATTTTGTTCTCCGCTGTTTCGGCATGCCTCAGAGGGAGCAGCGGCAGGCTTGGAGGGAGAAGATTGGACTGATTAGCTGCATCCTCATGGTCGCCGCGTTTGTCGGGTTTCTCACGTTCGGTTTCACGGCTACAGTCTGCGGAACGCCGCCTGTGCGTATGAAGGTCAACGACATCGGGAATGGATACATGATTTTCCATGGACAAGCCTACAATCTCGAGGGCTCGACTCACCCGGCGGCGGCCGGCATTCCGGCTGGAAGTGACGTCTTGTACGACTTGCCGCACAAGTATGGCGGCCAGGATGGCAGCTTTTTCTTCCAACAAGTCAATGGCGCCTGCAAAGGGCTTATTACTGCTATTCCCGGGGGCGACGTTCCCACAAATGACAACGGTGATCTTGGATGGTACTTCCCCTGCGCGGCCTACAACCAGGATGGGTCATCGCAGCCCAACTTGACGGTGGATTACTACCTGGGTTGGGCATGCCATACCTCCGGGCACGCCCGGAAAGCCTTCTACGGTCTCTCGTCGTCCGGAGATGTCTACTTCACGTGGGACGACACGAGGAACAAGAGCCGGAATCTTGCGGTGTATTCGGGAAATGTTCTTGATCTTGATCTTCTCCGCTGGTTTAACAAGTCCCAAGTGACATGGCCCTCCGAGTTCGATGCCCTGCGTGAGAATCCTGATGTCCGCGGTGTCGACCTGACCTACTATCTCCAAAGTGGACAGGACAAGAAGATCGGACAATGCCTGTCCCAGATTATCAAAGTGGGCAGTATTGACACTGATACCGTGGGGTGCATCGCCTCCAAGGTTGTGCTCTACTTGGCTTTGATCTTCATTCTATCAATCGTGGTTACCAAGTTTGCTTTTGCCTTGCTGTTTCAATGGTTTCTGTCTCCCCGATTTGCCGCCCAACGGACGAGCATGAGCTCCGATCCCAGGACCCGTAACCAGCAAATCGAAGATTGGTCCAACGACATCTATCGACCTGCCCCTCGAATGGCTGATCCCCCCGTGGCTCCGGATCGCGGCTTGAATAAGCGGGCTAGCTTTCTGCCGACAACGTCTCGTTTCACGAGTCCGTACGTCGTGGGAAGTAGTAGCAGCGCCAAGACCAACCCCCAGTACATCACGATGGCAAGCCAGAACTCGACTTCCCGACTCATGCCGGCTTCGACTACGAGTGGTACTATGTACAAGTTGAGCCACAACAGCAGCCGTGGTACTCTCAGTGCTGACAATTCCCACTACAATGCTGCTCCCACTGCCAGCCGCACCAGCTTGGTTCCCCCAGGCGCCCACCCAGAGCAGCCTTATTCAACGCTCATCTCGGAATCCGAGGGTCCTGGTCCGGCTGGGTTTATTCACGAGGCTGTTGTGCCCCAACCGCCGCCTGAATGGCAGCCATTTGGATACCCCCTGGCGCACGCGATCTGCCTGGTGACCTGTTACTCGGAAGGTGAAGACGGAATTCGGACCACGCTGGACTCGATCGCCATGACCGACTATCCCAACAGTCACAAGGCCATCCTTGTGATCTGCGATGGTGTCATCAAGGGCAAAGGCGAAGAGTTCTCGACACCGGATATCGTGTTGGGTATGATGCACGACCATGTGGTTCTGCCTGAGGATGTTCAGCCATTCTCGTACGTGGCGGTGGCTACTGGCTCCAAACGACACAACATGTCCAAGGTCTATTCTGGGTTCTACGACTATGGCGACAACTCTGTCATCCCTCTGGAGAAGCAGCAGCGCGTCCCCATGATGGTGATTGTCAAGTGCGGCACACCGGAGGAAGCCACCCAGTCCAAACCGGGCAACCGAGGCAAGCGAGACAGCCAGATCATTTTGATGTCGTTCTTGCAGAAGGTCATGTTCGATGAGCGAATGACCGAGCTGGAATTCGAAATCTTCAACGGACTCTGGAACGTGACTGGAATCCCTCCTGATTTCTACGAAGTGTGTCTGATGGTCGATGCCGATACCAAGGTGTTCCCGGATAGCTTGACGCACATGGTTTCGGCCATGGTCAAGGATCCGGAAATCATGGGTCTCTGCGGAGAGACCAAGATCGCCAACAAAACCGACAGCTGGGTGACGATGATCCAGGTGTTCGAGTACTTCATTTCGCATCACCAAGCCAAGTCGTTCGAATCCGTCTTCGGTGGTGTCACCTGTCTGCCGGGCTGTTTCACCATGTACCGCATCAAGGCCCCGAAGGGTGGCCAGAACTACTGGGTGCCGATCCTGGCCAACCCGGACATCGTCGAGCACTATTCGGAGAATGTTGTCGACACCCTGCACAAGAAAAATCTGCTGCTTCTCGGTGAGGATCGGTACTTGACCACGCTCATGCTCAAGACCTTCCCGAAGCGCAAGCAGACTTTCGTTCCCCAGGCTGTGTGCAAGACGGTTGTGCCCGACAAGTTCATGGTTCTGCTGTCTCAGCGCCGCCGCTGGATCAACAGTACCGTGCACAACCTGATGGAGCTGGTGCTCGTCCGCGATCTGTGCGGGACCTTCTGCTTCAGCATGCAGTTCGTTATTTTCGTTGAGCTGGTGGGAACGCTGGTGCTCCCCGCCGCCATCGCGTTCACTTTCTACGTTGTCATTCATTCCATCGTCCACCAACCGGTGCAAATCATTCCCTTGGTCCTGTTGGGCCTCATTCTGGGTCTCCCGGGTCTGCTGATTGTCGTGACCGCCCACCGCCTTGTCTACGTCTTGTGGATGCTCATCTACCTGATTTCGCTGCCCATTTGGAACTTTGTCCTGCCCACGTACTCGTTCTGGAAGTTCGACGACTTCAGCTGGGGCGACACGCGCAAGACGGCGGGTGAGAAGGACAAGGGCCACGGGGCGGAAGAGGGCGAGTTCGACAGCACCAAGATCACGATGAAGCGGTGGCGTGATTTCGAAAAGGGTGAGTCTACCGCCCGGTCGTCTTTTTTTTTTTTTCTGGTTTCCCTGCTAACGTATTTGTAGAACGCCGCCTGCGCACCCTCAGTGCCTACCCACCACCGCATGCCCCGGCCAACGGGTATCCATCTCACTACGAGACCTACTCGGATTACTGATTGTTTTGTTTCTTATTCGATGTGATTTATTTGTACCATTTACATACCGAATCTTCTCCGGGCGGGCGTCTGTGTGTTTTTGATCATTTTAATTTACTCCCTATGACGAGCGTCCCTCCTAGTTACTTTCCGTTCTGTCCGGCGAATGGAATCCTGTGTATTGGGGGCCCGATCGAGCCTCCTGCGTAGCTCGTAACTGCCCAAAGCCCAAAGCGCCGGTCATCCGGTTTGGATCTGCGGTGCATGCATGATGCTCAACCGGGCGATTCGGGCTGACTAATTAGCCGCCAAAGCAAAACAGTCACCTAACGGCCGCTGCCTGTCTCTGCGCCACACTTGGCTGGACGATCCCTTTCTTTGCAGCAGACTAGCATACACACATCCAGATCGACCGCCCCTTTGGTTGTCTGCAGTGATCGGATCCGCGGGCGGGGAATCGCTGTTCCCGTGTCGCCCGCATTCTTCTCCGGTCGGTCCTGACGGCTGGGGAAACGGCGCCACGCTGTGGGTGGGGACATTTTTGGTGTCAGTCAGCCCAAGTCAGCCGTGATTCAACACCGAGCACCCCCAGGAAATCCGGGACACTCTGTCCTTCACCTTGTACTACCTTGGGCCTCGGAGGCAGCAGCCTCGTCTACCTTGGGTCCCTACACAATCCCTCCCCCACGCCTCGACTCTTGTATCCCCTGCCTACGGGCAGTCCATGACCGACTGAAAGGACTGGATGATCGGTCCCTTTGCGCAGCAACTGTCTACTTGTTCGGTTTTATCTCCCCGGCCTCGTCATGAATCCCATGCTGCTGAGACGCTGTCTCCCCAACGACCGATCATGAATACCTCTTCGACTACCACCAGCAGCGAGGCTTCCACACCGGACGAAGCCGAGTGCGCGCTGAGCCCGGACGTGGCTAGTGGCTCTGATCCAGCGTATTCTCCGGTGCCTCCCAGCGTTGGCATGCCATCTGAACACGACCAGCATTTGCATGATGTGGGGGTTGCGGCTCTAGCGGCTATATCCCACGACGTACATCCCGTTAATCAGCAGAGCGGGTCGTCTCTAGTCTCTGAAGTTGTGAATGCGGTGACGGACGGGCCTTCGCGGAATTCTCCATTGATCACTTCCGGGAGGATCACGGACAGTTCTTCCTTCTCGACGCCCAGCTTGTACCCGGCTGGTGTCGAGTCGAACGATCCCTCTCCAGCACCAGAACTGGACTCGGCCGGATCACAGACTCCAACTGGCAATGCGAACATGCACGCCGTCGTACAGGAACTGATCGGGCGCACTGCCGCCTGGCCCAGTGCCGTGATCGTGGAGGACATGGACCACAACGACATGGACAACGACAGCCACCGAAATGAAATGGTTATGGATTACGAGCCTGCCACGGTGGAGGAAACCTACGACTCCCCGTCGTCCTCAAGCGATGGTGATCTGGAGGACTTTATCAGATTTTATCCGGATGAAGAATATTACTACCGCAGCCAGCGAGCCCACCGGCCACCACTTGCGACTGGTGACATTGATCTGGATGATTTCTACAGACGCATCAACTACGATACCACTTTAACGTCCGGGTTGCCGTCCGTGGCTGCGCAAACAGCACCTGATATCCTGGACATTGATGAGCCTCTCCCCAACGCGCCTGGCCTACATCCTCCATCCATCATCCATACTACCAGTAAGAGCTGTGTCCTGAGCATTTCGACCATATTCTGACATGTGCATCATAGCTTACGAGCGGAACTTCACGATTGATGAATTCATCCAGCGTTGGATGATTCAAACAAACATTATTCCTCAGGGGTTCCATTCTGCAATTCGGATCCCGCCGCAGCTTCGACCGTTATCAAAAATGATTGGCTGGAAACCACCGCAGCAAATCCATCGCCCGCACAAGTACCGCAAGGATACCTACGACCTCCAGCAAATACCGTGGATGGAGATTTTGAAAGTCAAACGGCCCGACGCGCGGTCGCTGCGTGATGCGTGGTATACCTCTTACCACAACCTGGATTGTTCGCCATTCAGCAACGCAAGACGCCTCCCGCAACATGAGTCCTATTTCCGCGAAAAGGCCATGTACACCTCACCGAAGGCGTCGATTGAGCACTTCCAGCTCCGTAATTTGATGTCTGTTCCGGCCTACAATACTGTGCACTTTGCCTCTCAATCAAAGGTGTTCTCGTGGACACAAGCCCATGACGACACGCGGTGTCTGATTGATTTGACCAAGCCAGAGCCTGATCTGGGACTGCTGGGACCTGTGAAGATCTCTACCATGAAGACTGCCCATGGCTTGACCATTGCCGGTGGGTTTTGCGGAGAGTACGCACTGCGCGCTGCCGGAGCCGAGGGGTCTGGTGCCAAAGGACTTGTCACTCCCGACTTCAACGACGGCATCACGAATCATGTTGATATTATCGGCAGTCGGTCCGGTCGATCGCCCATTGGTGTCTTTGCGTCCAACGACCAGCACTTGCGAGTTTTGGATTGCGAAACCAATGTTTTCCTCTCAGACCAGGAACTATCCCGTCCGATCAATTGCACCGCAACCTCCCCCGACAGCCGTCTCCGCGTCGTCATTGGCGATTCACCCGATGCATGGGTGATTGAAGCCGACACCGGCCGACCCGTACACCCCCTCCATGGCCACCGCGACTTCGGGTTCGCCTGTGCCTGGTCCCCGGACATGCGCCACATCGCAACCAGCAACCAAGACAAGACCGTGATCATCTGGGACGCGCGCACATGGCGCATCCTGGAGACGATCGACTCCGACGTGGCGGGCTATCGCTCACTCCGCTTCTCGCCCGTCGGCGGCGGGTCCCGGACCCTTTTGTGCAGCGAACCCGCGGACCGGATCTCCATCGTCGACGCGCAGATGTTCCAAACGCGCCAGGTCCACGATTTCTTCGGCGAAATCGGCGGCGCGGACTATACGCCGGACGGCGGGGCGATCTGGGTCGCAAACACAGACCCCCATTTCGGCGGGCTTATGGAGTTCCAGCGGAGACAATGGGGGAGACAGGTTGGGGTGACGGACTTGCCGGATGAATGGGTGCGCGAAGCGGATCTGGATGGCGATGGGCGGAGTGTGCTGCGTGCCCGAGAGCGGCAGCTGCGGTTTTTGAGGAATCTGAGCGATGAAGAGCACGAAGCGTTGATTCTTTAGTTTTTGTTTCTGGTGGTCTTTTGTCTTTTCCCTGATACCCTTGTCTTTGTCTCTCTTTCTCTGTTCAGTTATGTCATAATAGAATACGCCGTACCTCTTGGTTCCGTTCCTGCCCCACACTCTACGTAAACACAGCCCCTCTTCATCTCGATCTAGCCAGCCACATCTCCGTCATCTCACAGTTCCCCCCCCCCCTCCATCCGTCTTCCTCTCTCTAAACACACCACTTTTACCCTCCAATCCAACTCCTACTCAAATCCAACTCACAACACCAAACGACACTCTATCACAATGGATCTCCTCCAAGAATTCGCCGGCGCCAGCGGACACGCCAAATCGCACCATCCGGGCGACAGCTCCCTCTTCGACTCGGCAATGGGCTTCCTGCAGGAAAACCAGCACAAGTTCTCGGGCTCGGGCTCCGACATCGACGAGGAGCACGCCATGCGCGCCCACCAGCAGATGTACAACGAGAGCGCCGAGGGCCGCACCCACGACTCCGGCGACGTCGGGGCCGGCGCCGCCGTGCAGGCGCTGAAGATGTTCTCCGGTGGTGAAGGTGGCGGCGGCGATAAGAATCAGTTCGTTGGTATGGCCATGGCCCAGGCGAGCAAGTTGTGGGATCAGAAGGCTGAGTCGGGCGGGGATATGGTATGTACTCTACTTTCACTTTTCCTATATTCTATACTCTCTTCCTTCCCTTGTCTCTTTTACTTTTTTTACTCTTTGGAGAGGAGGGAGTGGTTGAAGATTAGTGCTAACAATGTGGTGACATATAGTCCGGTGATAAGCAGTCTGCTATCAACTCCGCTGCGGAGATGGCTATGAAGATGTACATGAAGGGTGGTGGTGGTCTGGGTGGGACTGGTGGCCCCGGCGGTCTGATGAGCATGGCGAGCAAGTTCATGTAAATAATGCACTCACTCTTCGGTGGATCTATCTAGACGATCTACTGGGTTCAACCATGTGTATCTTGAAAGATACTGGCTCAAAATGCAATCCACGTTGTAAACAGTATATATTGATGCTCGACTTCCATCTCCATCTACTGAATCCTCTGCCCACGACAAAAAAAACAACATCACGGCATAAGATAGCCCGGGGTATGCAAACGGCTCCCTTGGCTTGGTCCATCAACAACCCGAATCCACATGCCATAGTCACGTAACAGTATGGACAAACCAGAAAGAAAGAAAAAAGTAAAAAGAAGAGGCAGACAACGCTAAGCGCAAACAATACGGTATAGAACCACACCACCGCTACCAATCATCTTCATCCTCTTGCTTTCCCTGCATCGCACTCTGGCGCGCCCGCAGAGCCTCGGCCAAGCCACCGGCGAGACTGGCGTTGGATGCGCTGCTGGGTGTGCCGCGTCCGCTCGCACCGGAAGAGTCGGCGGAGTTCGTGCTCGCGGTACTGTCGCGGAATGGAGGCGCGGGTGCCGGCTTGCGACCAGCCATGTTGGGTCGCTTCATGGGAGGAGCTGGCGGTGCCGGCTTCTTGGCAGCTGCGGCCGTAGCGGCTCCAGTGCCGTTCGGCACGGGGCTGGGTGTCGCTCGGGGCGCTGCTGGAGGGGGAGGAGGGGCAGCTCGGGGAGTGGAAGCAACCTGCTCTTCGAGGTAGGCCTCTGGGGCCCAGCCCTGCGTGGAGGTTGTCATATTCATGCACAGCCACCATCCTGGTTTAAATATTAGTTGTTGGACATCAAAATGAACAATGACAAAACTTACCATTGCCCTCCTTGGATACGATCTGCACAATCTCTCCCGTGCGAATGGCCAGCTCGTTGGAACGCTCGCTGCTAAAGTCGTATAACGCCTTGGCAGTGGGTTTCTTCGAGGCCGGAGGAGGTGCGGAAGGCGGAGGTGGCGGTGGCGCCCTCATTGAGCTCGCAGACTCGTTTCGAGTATGTGCGGGCGCGACGGCGGCAGCAACTGGCTGAGGAACCACTCTCGGCTGCGCGGGCGGTTGAGGAGTGGCCCGGGGCAAAGGCTGGGCAGCAGGCGTAGGTCTCGATGCCGCAGCGGAAGATAATTTGCCTTGGCCACCACCAGGACCACCAGGCCGAAGCAGCCTTCCCTTGGTGACGGGTCTGGCAGCAACCGGCTTGGATCGAGGAGTGGGTTTCGACACCGAGTTAGGAGGCTCGCCTGGCCCAGTATGGATCGTGCTGCTCTTGTAGGTGTCGTGGTTTCCAACGGCTGGATCCTTGACAGCCTTGACAGTTGCCAGTTTCCCGGGCTTCTTGTTGTATTCGATGCTTTCTCCAATCTTCAGATTGAGGGATCCGCGCAGTGCGTTGGTCAGATGGGTGAAAAACTCCGTTTTGAAAACACAGGTGAGCAGTGGATCCGGCTCCTGAGCACCGACAACAAGCGAAAACCAGTCATCCTTGAGGTTCGAGGTGCTGACGGCTTTAATAGCACCGAGAGGGATCGTCCGTTCCGACGAGATTTGAAGCTGGTTGTTGACAATGCTCTGTGCCACGATATAAACATTCTTGCTGGTCTAATGAAGTGATCAGCGAATTATCTCAGAACTGGGCGGTTCCTAACTAACCAGAACAAGAATCCGAGGGGTAGGCTTGCTGGATCGGCCGAATTTGGAGATCAAGACCTCGCCACGGCAAGAGAAGAGTACAGGATCCGCACCTATTTCGAGTTAGTAGAGTCTCAAAATGTGGCTAAACCCAAGATAAAAAACGTACCGCTGAGGCCTGCACCATTACGGATCATCTCACCAGGACCACCCTTGTCCGCCACACCAAGATAATCACCAAGGAAACGACGAGAGCCCAGGAGACTCATTCTTCGGCGTTCCTTGCGGCCCTGAAGCACCTGGTGTCCTTGGTCACGGACCTTGATAAACTCAAGACCTCCAGTCATACGGCGCCAAAAACGCTGAATGCGAGTGGCACATTCGATGCGATAGCGGAGGTAGTTGCGCCAGGCGCGCTGGATACGAATGGCCATGTTGTGCCAGTAACGGTCCCGCATGGCCTCCAGCGCGAACAGAGTCTCGGGAGTCTTGACGAATACCTTGGTAATACCCATCTGGTATTCCTCTGGAGGAATGCTGGTGTCCTTCAAGATCTGCTTCGCGCCGGATTCCGAATCGCCCGTCCATGTGTAATCACCGGCGTACGAGGTCTTGGGTGACAGCAGATAGAACCGCTCAACAAACTTGTCGAATGTCTGACGGTAAGCAAAGCCGGCACGACGAATGCGCACGTTCTCTTGCAGACCCAGATACTTGATCTGGTGCAGCACGTTGCCGACGTTGTACTCCCTGGGGGCCTTGTTATCGTTCGGCTTGATCGTACGGATGTAAGATGGCTGCGCCTTCATCAGTGTGGTCACGAGATCATTGGCAGATGCCTTGATTTTGTCGCCTGCAGTAGGCGGACGCCGCTTGTCATCCTGGTTCACCTGGTCGGGGAAGAGCGAGTGAACAAACGGATTGCTGCTAGATCCCGCCAGGTTAAGCAGGTCCTTCAACAACTGGTCCTTGTTCTTGTCCGTCATGCCCTCAATGGCGTAGCTCACGTCTCCGGCATAATGTTTGATGATGAATTGACCTTGGCGACTCTCAAAGTTGGGGTTCTGCGAGAGGAAGTTGAGTCGACCGACAAAAGTCTGATCAGCCGCACCGGAATCCGCGTGTGCCGTTGCGCAGGCATCGTTCAAAGCCGCGAAAACGCCAGGAGGGCGCTTATCTTCGATCAACGAACACACGACTTTGTTATCGAAGTACTTGATCGGAGTCCACTTGATCTGTTCGCGAGCGTACTCATCTTGCTCGGCCTTGAGGGTCAACTGGATGAAGATTTGTTGCAGCTTCTCATTGACATAGTTAATGCAGAGCTGCTCAAAAGAGTTCTTGTCAAAAATCTCGAACCCGTAGATATCCAGAATACCAATCGAGTTGGTAATAGCCCCCCGCGCAGCCAGAGATTGATTGACGCGCTCGACGATCCAGTCGAAGAGGTTAAAGTAGATGGCCTTGGCCAGGGCATCTCGGACCGCCACCGCCTGCACCGTGTTCAGCGGCACCTCATACACAGAACCGCGGCGTCCGCCTCGTGAGGTCTCCAGCAGACGAATGGTCAATGCCTTGTTCACTTCGGCCGCGTCGACTTGCATCAGATACGCGACAAAATCGACGGTCGACTGGTCGGTAATCGAAGCGTTGCTGGAGTCATCCTCAGTGAACTGGATATTTCCGACCCACAGGATAGCAGCCAGCATGCGGAAGACGTTGTCCTGCTCAGCCTCACTCATTCCAATAATTCGCATCGCATCCAGCGTATCCTTGAAATCGGCGACATCATCGATACCGGACACATCGAAGCACTTCGAGCGGCTCGTGTAAAGGTACGATTGGGGTTGCTGCACGCCGAAGTTGTCACGGTACTTCTGCGGAGCTCCCTTGGTGAGTTGATAGAAGATGTGGAAGTTTCGCTCATTCGTAATCTGTCCCACCACTCTCGACTTCTCGAGCAGGTAGTTTGTGATGTGAGCTCCGACGGGCTCGCCGTTGACGTTGAACTCCAACTCCAGGTACTTGCCGAACCGTGACGAGTTATTGTTGCGCAGCGTCTTGGCATTGCCGAATGACTCCAGCAACGGATTTGTGGCCAGCACCATGTCCTTGGTCTGCTGGATTGATGAATCGCTGCCCCCCGACACACTAGCAATATATTGCATGATGCGCTTGGCCGCCTCAGTCTTTCCGGCACCCGACTCTCCAGAGATGATCACACACTGGTTGTCCTTGTAGGATTTCATGTTGTAGTACGCAGACTCGGCGACGGCGAAGACATGGGGTGGGGTTTCAAGGCGATTCTTGCCTCGGTAGGACTCGAGGACGCTGTCGGTGTAAATACCCACTATATGGCATGGCTGTCAGTGCTGAAAGTGCAGGTAACGGGGCAAAAAAAAAAAGCCAACTTACGATCTCGAAACGGGTTCACAGAGACCAAGACATGTCCAATGTAGGTCTGGAAGGACACTGTTAGCCTGCGCTCTTGCCCGCGCACTGCCCCGCAGTCCGCGCCAGCGAGAGGGATCCCTTACATAAATCTCGTCATGCTCGAAGCGCAACTTGAGGTTGTCGTTGATGGCCTCATTGGAGATCTTGCTCAGCAGTGTCAGGTCCGACACGCCGATCTCCTTCTTCTTGGTGCTCTCAAAGGTGGCCTTCTTGACCTGCGACTTGCCCGCTTGCCGCCCGTCGCCCACGTCGGCGACCGCTTTGGAGCGCCCAAAGCCGCGACTCTTCTTCTCCCCACCAACGGGGCGTCGTGATTGACCCTAGGTTGCGAGTTCAGCGTCAGCGGAGGGTGCTTGTTGCCTGGAGGTGGTGCGCTCACCATTGTGTGTCAACCCGGGGAGGTCCCAGGCGTCAGTCAATCTGCGCGAACAACGGGGGAGGGAAATGGAAGAGCGTGTGGAAAGAAAAGGAGATCGCAACAGGTCTCCTCGGAGAGTCAAAGAACGAGTGTCTGGAGAAGAATCGCAGATGGAGAGTGGTGAGGGCGGAATAACGGCCAGTGACGCCGGGCCTTACGCATCCCAGACAAAAGATACAAACACAACTGCGCCACTCTATCGGGTTCAGGGGCGAATGAGATCCAGTGCCGAGTAACCGTCGTTCTTTGTCGTTTGCTTACTTATCTGGATCAGCACGGTTAACTAAGAACATTCCTATCCTTTCTGCCTGGTGTGAATGGGTTAGTAATCTGTCATCCTGCCCGACAGTGGGATTGTGGCTGATGCCTCCAACGCTGTAAATAGCATCACCGACGTCATGGTACAGATGCATTCAGAATCTTTTCCGGGTGAAAAATCTGGCCATACTCGATTGCACATCATCTCTCAAGTCTCCTATCATCAACAAAAATACATTTAGACTTGGACGGGGTGGTGTTGGTGACCTCGAGCTAACCCATTCGTGAATATATATACGAACCCGTTTCGTTTTATGCCATCTCCTTGTCCTGACATAGAAAACCCGCAATCTCATTAGCCCCTTCGGTCCCAAAGTATGCGTCGAGAAGAGCCATTCCCTGCTCAGTTCGGACCGCTTGACTGAGGCTGCGAAGGGACGGGAACAAGACATTCCAGATGCCGTCGGTGTTGGCCATCGATGGCAGGACAGCAAGGGCGTCAACATTCGGCAAAGGCAGCGAGCGGGAGGCCATCATGCTCTCCATGTATACCCTGACACACTCCACCAGCTGCGAGGAAGTGTGAACAGGAATCAATGGAATAACCGTGGGCAGATACTGCGCCAGACTGATGCGACATTAGATCCCTGGACAACTTGATGAACGAGCGGGCTGCCTACTGGACTTGCAGAGTCAAGTAGCCATCCACAGAATAGTCGGTATCTTCTGGGAACAAGAAGACGACCGCTGCCGCAGGGACAGGGGTTCTCGAGAGGAACGTGCCGATCCGGGCGAGTGTTGATTCTCTCATGGATGCGAGACAGGCTGGTGACACAAGTAGTACATCGAGTCTGGTCGTGGTAGATTGGTGGATTAGGTTGAATCGAAGATCGAATGTACTGTTGGGTCTCGCTTAACTTGATATGTTAGTCGCAAGCCAGGGACGTCAAGGATATATAGCATGTACACTCGTGCATCGACTCCGAGGCCAGTATCGGACCAAGAGTACTCCATACCGGGTGATCTCGAAGATACGATGAATACGTCCCGCTTAATTGAGCGAGAGATGTCATTGTGGAAGGGAGTGGTCGATTGGAAGATGAGAGAGAAGGAGAGAGATAGATTATGTACAGGTCTATCGAGTCACGGGGACAGAGGGGAGTGGTGTATAGACAAGATAAAAAACAACAGAAAGGGTATCCAATAGAACAACAAAACGCCATCTATAATGCAGTAGTGCTGTGACAATCACGCACTCTTGGAGGACACTGAAGGAGACTTTGAATCGGTAGAGGGTGTCGCTGGAGCCGGTTCAGGCGGCGGCGGAGCTTTCTGACTCTGGCCAAAGGAGAAGTATGAGGTGATGCGAGAGAACCAGTCTTCCTCAACTGGCGGCGTGTCGGTCTCTTCTTCCACATCCCATACTTGCCGAGGCAGGATCCGGTGTGCTGGTTTGGAGAGATCTCCATGCTTGGCCCTGAGCTGAAGGATCTCTTTCTCCAATGCGACCAGCGCCTCTCGGGACGCCTTCTCAGACTCCTCCAACTCGTTCAACCGATCCTCCACGCCTTCTCTCCGAGTGCTTTCCTTCCGGCGCGATCGCCACGACTCAAAGACGATCAATCCACCCGCAACGAGGAAGAGGAATGTCTCGCTGATGAAGTTGGCACCAGACTCGATAGCCTTGGATTCGGACAGGGGTCGGATGTGATATTTGCGCGGTTTCGCTGCTTCCTCGGCCGCAGCCTTTGCTTTTGTGTCCGCATCCGCCTCAGCCTTTGTCTCGGCCTGCGTTTTGACGGTAGGGTGGTTTGACTTGTGTTTTCGGACCTCTTTTTCGGCGTTCGCCAGCTTCTGTGCAGCTGTATCGTCCCGTAGCGACCCTAGTCGGAGCCGCATGTCGAATCGATGGAGGGCCTGCGCCATTGAGACGCATAAGTGGCGGAAGCGTTCATGCTCGCGAGCCTGTGCTTTGATTTGGGTCTGCCAGGGTGATTAGGAGAGCAGCAATGTCACTGAAAAAAAGGCAGGCTTACCGCAATCGGCTTCGAGAAAGTGCGAATTGCCAACGAGGATAATTTAAGTGTCAAAGACATGGTTGGGTTGCGACAGACAACGAACAACGGCTTGACTCACATGGGATGGCAACCGGGGCACGTGATAGCATGCTGACATAGCAACTGGCACTGTTCTGTTTATCGACTGCCGTTTCGGGAAAAGTAAATAATGACCCGAGTTCCTTCACTTCTCCTTCTCTCCCCACTTGCCACTCCTCAGTCGAGGCGCGTTTTGTTATTCGATTCGGGAGCTATTGTACAGTTTGATTTTCTTAATTAGCGCTTTTGCATTCTGGTAAGTCTACCGATACTCCTCCCCCCTCCACTCTTCGGTTTGCCGATATTTCTCGGTTGCTGACAGCTCGATCCCTGCAGGGATACCAATATTGCTGCAACTTGATACCCTTTCGCGCTATTCCTAATATCTGTTCTTTGACGACCTTTACGCTTGATCTTCACACCGAAACTTCGAATCGTGCGCTCCCGAGACAGCTTGCGATTACACTAATTCGACCCTGGACACAAGACCGCCCGCTCAACCCAGAATGGAGGCCCTTTCACCGCGCACCACGAACCAACTGATCAGACCAAAATCAGTAATGGATCGAAAGGGAATCGACAAACCCCCTGCCGCGGGCGCCGCCCAGAAACCTACCTCGGCTTCAAAAAACCACGCCGACCCGCCACCACCTATAGTCCCAGAACCGGAAGATGGTGGGGAGAGCTACTCAATAGGCGGCTTTCTAGGGAAAGGCGGCTTCGCCGTCTGCTATGAGGGGACGCTGGCGCGCAATTCTCGAGTGTTCGCAATGAAGGTGGTCAAGTCCATCATGCCGCAGAAGAAAATGGAGGAAAAGGTATGCTTTCGTCTCCACTGTCCTCTGAATTCATCCTGATAACCTTGCGCAGTTCCGCACCGAGCTCCAGATCCATTCCAAGATGCGACATCCTTATATTGTCCAGTTCTATCGCGCATTCGCATTCGAACAAAGTACATACGTGGTGCTGGAGCTATGTCCCAATGGCTCAGTCATGGAGATGGTCCGCAAGAGGCGCTGCTTGAGCTTACCAGAAGTCCGACGTTTTATGATTCAACTTTGCGCTGCGGTCAAATATCTTCACAAACGATTCGTCGCACATCGTGACCTGAAGATGGGCAACCTGTTCCTCGACCACAACATGAATATCAAAGTTGGAGACTTTGGGCTTGCCGCCATGATTCTGTCAGACAAGGACGCCAAGCGACGAAACACATTGTGTGGAACTCCGAACTACATTGCGCCCGAAGTCCTTGACAAGAGCAAGGGCGGACATACTCAGAAAGTCGATATTTGGTCATTAGGTGTGATATGGTAAGAAACCTTGGCTATTTACCGTATAATGCTTACTGACTTTCATCCAGTTTTGCGATGCTTACCGGATATCCACCTTTTCAATCTAAGACCCAGGAAGAAATCTACAAGAAAGTCCGGAGCTTGGCCTATGTTTGGCCCAAAGAAGCCGACCACAACAACTATATCCCCGACGAAGCGAAAGATTTGGTGGCCGCTTGCCTGAATCTTGTCGACGAGCAACGGCCAGATCCCGATGACATTGTCGAGCACCCATTCTTCAACATGTATGACGGTTGCATTCCTCGCCAATTAGACCCTGCATGCCGTACCAGCAAGCCCGTCTGGCTCAAAGACCAATCACCTCGAGGCGATTCCATGATCAGTGGTTACGGCCTGGACTCCGACGAAAAGCTTCGTGCCTATGTCTATCAGGTCGATGATCCTAGCCAGCGGTATCATTCTTGCAAAGCGGCATTCTACTCTCTCGCCGGAGTAGGATGCAAGCCTGATGGAACACCGCGAAAATCCGTGGGCAGAAACTGTTCGAAATCCGCATTCTCCGAATGCGACGCTGAAGACTCCAAAGGACTACGCCCAGTGGTTCCCTTGCCCAGCAACTTTGTTTACCGTTGGCCACATGATGTTGAAGGAGATTGGTGTCTGATCGAGACGTCTCGCAAAGTCTTGCGCAACGAGGACTCTATGACCGACAGCAGCACTCTCTCGCGACATAATGCTTCCATCCGAGCCAATACCGCCGTGACTTGCCGTACCAACGCGGCTCTTGTTGCTGCTCAACAGCGCAGAATGGAGCCGCAGAGCCATGCTGCAGCACTGCGCCAACAGGCTACTACTGGTAGAACACCTACTAAGAAGACTTTTGGTATCAGCGATCCTGCAGGGTCATTTGGTGGAACCTATTCTGGCCCCAAAGAAGCCAAACCTGAAGTGATTACTCGCGAGGAGGCACCGTCTGGCGGATTTGCGGAGCGTCCCATTCGCACACGCAGGATGGTCTCTTCGTCGGATGTACCCTCACAGCGCGACAAGGACAAAAATGTTGTTCGACAGCTCGCCAAATCTACCAGTGTCCCGAACTCGTTGACGGTTGGCAAAACTCGTTCACAATCCCGAAGATTGGAAGCTGCTAATCAGGCATCACAACAACCTTCCATCTCAACACGAGAGCGACAGCTGGTGGAAGGAAAGAAGCCACTCGCGCGACAGACATCCTTGCGATCAGCATCTAGAACGGACATGAAAGCTATCGCACCGAGACTTGAGCACCGGAAGAACACTCCCAGTGATGGTAGCTCTTCTTCAAGCCACCACTCTAAATCCGCTTCTCAATCGAACGGGATCAGCCGGTCTAACAGCAAAACAACCTCATCGGGCAGCAAAGTCCGCTCCAGCCTGGGTCTCAGCCCTCTCTTCCACTCCGAGGATCTCTGCGACCTGCTTCCGGGTACTTCGTTGACAGATGTGAACATGGACCTGCGTCTGATGCTATCCAACATGGTCAGCCATGCACCAGGTCGGCGACGGGCTGGGTCCAGAAAGCAGCCCCATACATATGTCATTAAGTGGGTGGATTACACCAACCGCTACGGCATTGGATACGTCCTGGATGATGGCAGTGTTGGGTGTGTCTTCAAAGGCGAGAACGGCCAACCGGCAACCAGTGTCGTTGTGCGAGATGGCGAGAGACACATTCGTCGCAAAGCTCGCAGCGAAAGCAAAGAAGAGGACCCTCTACCTTACTCCGAATCAGATCAACTCATTCCTAGAGATGGCGCACCGGTCGAGTTCTACGAAAACCACGACGATGATTTGCTAGGATGTCGTGGAATTCGACGGGCCATGATCTCTCCAGCTGTGTTTGATGTGAAAAACCCGAAAGCAATGAAGCGCAGTAACTCGGGCGTTGAAGCGGCCAAGTGTGACGCAGAGAAAACAAAGCGCGTCAAGCTGGTTGACCAATTCGGCAAATATATGATCGGGTCGCTTGGTCGCCATGGCGATGAGGGGATCGCGCTCGCTGATCTGCCGAGCTACAACAGTGGTCACTTCATCAAATTCTACCAGCGACTGGGCAATGTCGGGATCTGGGGATTTGGTGATGGCGCCTTCCAGGTAAGACTATACCTGAAATCCCTCTTTTGAAGTTCATCGCACTCACATGCCTGTCTAGTTCAACTTCCCTGACCATACCAAACTCGTCGTCTCTCCTGGTCGCACTCGCAGCTCATCGCCGTGGGTAGATTTCTACCACCTGGCTCCGTCTGCTGCCCGGTACTTCGCTGCCAAAGGCAAGATGCACCCCTCAGGCTTCGACACTCGCGCTGTTGCTTCCGACGAGGCGGCGACGTTCATCAGCATCTCACAGGGAGAAACCGTCAACGCAATTGATGATAGGATCCGTGAAATCCTTGACGCCAACTCGTTCATGCAGAAGATCAGCTTCATCAAAGATGTTTTGAAAGTGTGGATCAAGTACGGGCGTCTTGGAGGGCGTCCGTCATCCAAAGGATCTGCTGCCTCCGAGCCCGCCGAGATGTTCTGGCAAGGCAATCAAGAACGCCCCCAGCCGGGAGGCCATGGAACTAAGTTTGTGTGGGTCACCGTTGGAGCTCCGGATGGCGATGGAGAGTATCGCTCCATTGTCATCAAAGACCATGATGAGAAGAATGCGGGGATGGACCTCGAGAAGGAGATGGAGCTGCTGAGGGAGCGGTTTCGAGCTATGCCTATCGGCCGCGATACCTGATTTACTGAGAGGCTTCTAATTTAACATGTACCTACCGTGTCACCTCATGATGTTACGACCGGGCGTTTGGAAGGAATTGACAGCTTTTGACCTACTTATTTGAGCCTTATGGTGTTTCTTTTGCTTAGTTTACTTGATTCATTGACTGTTTACCCCTCCATTTCGCCTCAGGTGGGGGCTGCCCCCCACGTCACTTTGTAGCGGACGATAGCCAGCCGTGTCAGCGTGGAATCCATCCTGTTGATCCACTTGGCCGCGGCAGACGACCGAGACTCAAAAAGCCTTGGGATTATAAAAAGGCCTCAAGCCCATCTTGTCCTCGTGAAATCCACCACCCACGATGCAGAACCCATCTTGTCTGCTATACGGCCCTGGTGATGCCAGGTTCGAGGACCGTCCAGTTCCTGAGATCGAAGATCCGCACGATGTTATTATCCGAATCGCTTACGTCGGAGTTTGTGGAAGTGATGTAAGTGTTCTCTCCAGCCATCCAGATGCTCATCACCATCTAACCCCACCCAAAAGGTTCATTTCTGGACGGATGGTGGCATCAAGTACCACGTCTCCCAGGACCGCCCTCTAGTAATGGGTCATGAAGCCTCGGGGACCGTGCACGCCATCGGACCCGCGGTCACCAATCTGGAACCGGGCGATAACATCGCTATCGAGCCAGGGTATGCCTGTCGCCTTTGCAGCATCTGCAAAGCAGGGCGCTACAACCTTTGCCCAAAGATGAAGTTTGCGGCGAGTCCGCCATATACACACGGCACGCTGTCAAAGTACTATAAGATACCTGCAGATTGTTGCTTCAAGATTCCCAAGGGAATGGATAGGCCGTTAGGCCTTGATGAGGCTGTGCTGATGGAGCCATTGGCCGTTGCGATGCACAGTGTGCGCCAAGTAGGCATCCTGCCCGGCGACAAGGTTCTGGTCTTTGGCTCAGGCACGGTAGGACTGTTGTGCGCGGCCGTGGCACGCGAGTTCGGAGCTGGCTCGGTCGTGATCGTGGACTTGAGTCGTGACAAACTGGATTTCGCAAAGAAGTTTATCCCGAATGAGCGGATGGCTTTCTCGACCTACATCCCAGCCAAGGACCTTTCCGTGGAACAGAACGCAAACGAGTTGCGCGCCTTGCAAAGCAGCATAGTCCTGTCTGATGCAGATGTCCCCGGGTTCGATGTTGCCATTGAGGCTACAGGAGCAGAATCCTGTATTCAGATGGCTATCCATGCGCTAAGAGTTGGAGGCAGTTACGTTCAGACAGGAATGGGGAAGAGAGTTGTCAATTTTCCTATTTCCTTGATTGGGGAGCATGAAATCACGATCAAGGGCTGCTTCCGATACGGAGCGGGTGACTTCCAGATGGGACTGGATATGGTTTCGACCAAAAGGATTGATTTGAAGCCCCTTATTACCAAGGTCGTGCCCTTTGAGAATGTCATTGATGCTTGGGAAACCACGAAAAGAGGCGAGGGAATCAAGACTTTGATCCGGGGAGCGGGATTTGATGAAGAGCATAAGTGAGTGGCTCATGTTACATAGAAAAGAGACATGCATGAGAGGAATGTGCTACCAAAATTAGATAAAACCTCGTAAGTCATAACTGTACATCTAAACGCTTATTAATTATTGGTCTTCCATGAGGGTTACCTCAATCAATAAGCCCAAGGAGTTGTTTCTTTGAAAACGGTTTCTGCCTTGGCCTCTGCATCCTTCTCCACATCCTTCTCTGTGGAAACGTTGTCCTGCCGTAGTCCCTGGGTGGTTTCCAAAGCACGGTCGAGATCGTAGTGCTCCGTCATCAAGCTAAACAACAGGGCCACGCCAGAAATCCCACAACAAACAATCCACACAGTACGCAGGCTGTCCGTGTATGCTTCCTTCAGATTTGTCTTTGTCGCACCGTCTGCCATGGCTTTGATGACTTGAACTAGTCCCGCAGCATCTTTGCTATAGGCATCAGCCATGGGTGCCAGCGCCGTGTACTTCATGAGATTGCTCCGCATGCGGTTCTGGAAGACCACGCCGCCAACAGCGACACCGATAGCCTGGCCCAAGGCGCGGAAGAAACTGAACATAGCGACGGCAATAGACAAGTTCTCTGGCGTTGATGATGCCTGCACGGCATAGCCCAGCGATGGGAACAGGACTCCTAGTCCCAGTCCGGGCACAATGTTCAACAAGATCCAGCCCGGAATGCTGGTGGTTGTCTTGATGAGAACCATCAACCCCAAACCGGCGGTAGACACAGCCCATCCGAGCCAGATGGCCCACCGGTAGTGGCCTGTGACCGTGATCAAGATACCGATCACCAATCCGCTGGGGGCGACAGTAAATGTTTCGGGGAAGAGAGCAACGCCCGACAGAATGGGACTGTATTCCTTCACGGCCTCATAGTATAGAGGCATGTAATACAGCGCGCACCAGAGGATCAGCCCTTGTAATACACTGCCAATGAATGAGACTGTGGCTGTGCGGTTCTGGAATATCACAGGCGGAATGATAGGATCGGAGGCGAAGCGGTATTCGTAGAATGCAAAGACAAGGAGTCCAGCTGTGCCCACAATCAGTGGCACCAGCGTGCGCCATGAGTCCCAGGCATACGAAACGCCGCCCCATGTTAGAGGGATCAGGAAGGATGACAAGCTACCCACGAAGAGGACGGTTCCGGTGTAGTCGATGCGGCGAAGCTTCTCGGAAAGCGAGCTAGGGATGATATTGAGATTCAGGAACAAAAGGACAAAGACAACTCCGAATGCAATGAACGGGAAGTTGATGTAGAAAATCCATCTCTATTGAGACTGGTTAGGTTCTGGTGACACGATGAGCACGGTGGCATACGTACCCAGGACACATTCTCTGCGAATCCTCCACCAAGAATGGGCCCGGAGACTGATCCAATGCTCCACATTGCACTCATGATGCCGAAATATTGTCCACGATACCGTAGCGGAACCAGATCTGTCATGACTATCTCACTCAAAGCAATGATTCCTCCTCCACCAACGCCCTGCACGGACCGACCTACCAGCATGTACGTAAAGTTGTCTGCAATGGCACATATAACAGCACCGACACAAAAGAACAGAATTGCTATTAGAACAATAGGTCGGCGGCCAAAGACGTTGGAGAGGGAGGCGAAGCTCGGTTGGAATACTGTATTGGTGTCAATAGAATGGAAGCAACAATGAGTAGAGAGGAATTTACCAGTCGAGCATAGTAAGAAAGAAGTCCCACTCCAGAATGCCTCAATGGCAGTTCCATTTAGGTCTGTGGCAATGGTCTGGACGGCATTAGCTGGTTATCAAGCCTCAGCCGCCGCAAGAGATGTCCTTACTGGAAGCGCAACCGATATTGATGTCCCATCAAGAGCAGCCATCAATGTGAGGACAGACAATGTGAAGAAAACCAGAGCGCCTTTTCGCCCCAGAGCAAATTTCTCATCGACCCTCTTCTCATCTGGCGTGGATGATGCATCTCGGGAGTCTTTATTGGGCCCATAGCTG
The DNA here is from genome assembly GCF_964197705.1 of Penicillium psychrofluorescens. Lineage (NCBI taxonomy): Eukaryota > Fungi > Ascomycota > Eurotiomycetes > Eurotiales > Aspergillaceae > Penicillium > Penicillium psychrofluorescens. The sequence goes on along the minus strand of NC_133439.1, from coordinate 3,920,083 downwards.
GAAGGATCTGTGACTGGCATGGTGTTTAGGGGTGCTATGAGGAAAACAAAACAAGGGATTATGGAGATATTTAATAAGAGGTTTTACTGGAGTATTTCATCGTAGTTGTTCCAGAACCCCAGAAACATATACTGACAAAGTGGCTCCACGCGGCAAGGTCTGATCCACCATGAACATATAGAGTTTTGAACAGGCCGGAATACTCCGCCATTTTGGACCCAGAACCCTGGAATATGCCACCGAAGGAGCTTTTTTAAGGTGTCAGAATAACCGATTGTAGTTGAGAAACGGGCTCAGCCGCCCAATTGGGATACATGAACGCCAAGGCTCGGCGCAACTCCACGCCGAATGTCCCCCAAAAATCGGCATTCGGGCCAACTTCCTGTCGGGAAGCCACCGGTCGGCTTTTTGATAGCCCCAGTCCGATTAAATACGAGGGAGCCTGATCACCTGGGATGGCACATGGTGAACCTATGACTCGTATTAATCGACTGGATGGAGTAGAGGCTCGACTACTAAACTACGTCTGAAAACACCACTAGTCTTTGATAGAAAAACAGTTTATAGATCATTTCCGGTATTTAACCACATTGGGGCTTCTATAGCCGTGTTTGAGTCATTTGTGTGACCCAGGCCCCTGCTGTTTAAGACTTGCATCTGACATTTGCGCAAATTCGGATACCAACTATCAAGAAACCCACGAAGCTCGCTTTAATTTCTTCATCTGGAGTATAAGATCCAGGGAATGCCCAGAGCTTCTCACCGCACTTTCCAAGATCCGCGAAGACGATGCATGTCCCAAACTGTACAACAGCATGCTGTACACTCGTATCGGCCTTTTTCCTTGGAGTTTCCCACCTAGTCTACTTTTGCAGCCGTTGCCACTCATTCCGAAGAATCTCCGGCAGCTCTTCCACCAGACTGGGTCTGTACGGCTTCCATCCCAGAATTTGCCGCGCGCGCTCAGAACGGCCGCGGGAATTCATACCCCAACTGAGTGACTCAAACCCGGCGTATTGTTTTGCGCTCTCCAGGTCGATAGGTTCCGCTTTAGCCTCAGGCAAGTATCCCAGTCTAGCAGCTACCTCTGCAGTGGTCTGAGCCAGCTCCCCCCAGCAATGCTCCCCGTTTTCCGTCAAATAGTAAGTCTTAGCGCCCCACAGCCCGCTGTCAGTCCGGCCTGCGATTGCAGCATCCACGAGAAGAGCATATACGTCGCTCAGATCATGCACATGGACGTTGTTCCAGATGGACTTGCCTGCGCCGATGATCGGGCCTTTTTTCAACCGCAGTGTCACATTTGCCAGTTCGTAGACTTGTCGGCCACGCTGGGAAACAGGACCGCGTCCTCTACCTGTTTTGATTTTCAGCACATGTTTTCTTCCTCGCGGATAATGCAAGTGACAAACCGTAGATTGTCGGAGGGCAGACCAGGGCTACTTTGAGCACGTCTGCATATTTTGCTGCCGCGTCCAGGACAATCTGGTCCACATTCCGATGAAAGGCGTGGTCTGGGAGGTTTAAAAGTTCTTCCACTCCATCCCAGTCGTCGTATACTTTGTCGCTGGGGCCAAACTCGCCCGAGTCGGAATCTTCAAATGTGAGGATGCCAGTGCCACCGGTATGCAGCCAGTAGCCAGGGTTTTCTCTCGTGTGTCCGGCAACTAGCCCAGCAGCAATAGCCTTGGCGGATCCCACATGGTCTGAGGCGTCGGCATTATCTGTCGTCTGGGTGATTAATGGCCAGCACTGTGTGGGATTCCAAACAGTACTCACGCAATACAATATCAGCTGAAGCGCTTTCGCGCTCCAGTAGTGCAGAATCATCAAGGTCACCGTGGACGATCCGAATAGATGGATATTGGGCCTTGACTTGGTCTCCCTTCTCGGCACTGCGGACAAGGACTGAGTAGGAGAACTCGGGGTGTTTAGCGGTCAGCACGGCCAGGATATCGCCACCAATGTAGCCGGTCACGCCGGTGCTGTGCGTTGTGAGCTCTGTACATCAAGAGACAGGCTTCGTGAAGTTCCTGCAGAGTGTATTACTCACATAAACACTTTCGTCATTTTGGTTGCTGCACTTTGCTTGATGCGTATAGTTGAGCCCTTGACGTCACTGCCCGGAGATCAAGGTTGGAATCGATCAACTTGAAAGCAATCTTCGAGAGAGAGGGATTGCTTGGTAAAAGATTGTTGAAGTAGATGTCATGACATCTAACTCATCGTTAACTAGTGAACCCCGCGGTGGAACCCTTTGTAAGCAGCCTTTGGACGATGACTGCTGATCCATACTGATGAAGCTTTGAGGATGTCCCTATACGTTGGATCTCGATTGGCACAAAGTGCACAAAGTGGAAACTAGGCACTTTGTGTCAAAAGATCAACGAGTCGACTTTTTTTCTTTGAGGGCCAGCTCTGTCCTACACTCCCTGTGGTCGACACTAGGTCAAGGAAAACATGTCTATAGACAGCCATGTAACATAGCTACATTCATGGATAGATTAACCACAGGAAAGGATGTCCATGTGCCCGGAACCAACTGCAACACAATCCCATACTCGATCTATTAATCCTTTCTGGCAGGTCGCACCATACTGACTTGCTCATATCCGGGAAATGGATTAATTGAACCCACACTTTGAAACCCATACTTCTCGTACAGCGGTTTCCCTTGCGGCGAGGCAGAAAGGTATGACTCCACCTGACTCTCATCGGCGCGTGAGATGCCCCATTGTAATAGCTTAGTTGCCAAGCCCTTGCCTTGAAATGCGGGGTGAACACCCAGCAACTCCAGATCTAGCCCAATGTCAGTATTCAAGAATAGGGAGGGAAAAAAAAAAGACAGACAGTAGTGAGGCCGTTCACCCATCCATTTTTTGTGCTGCACATCCATCGCTTCGAGAAACCGCCCACATAGCTCCCCGTCACACGCCTCGGGGAAATTTATGTTGTCATCCTCAGCGTCTTTATGCGCGCGCGAATCATGATCTGCAGGCACGGGACGTTTCCACTGTGCAAACCCCACGATCGCGGCTGGATTAGAGGCTTTGACAACCTTGATAAAAGTCTGGTATCCCTGGCCCGCGACTGACCGCGCCATGCCGGTGCCGAAGAACTCGGCAATAAGCCAGTCTCGCACCTCCGGTGTGTGAGGGAACATAGTCCGGTTGAATTCGTCGTTGAAGGCAGCTATGAATACGTCCACAAATTGAGCTGCATCTTTTGCTTCGGCGGGGAGAATTTCGAAAGCCATCTTTTCTTTCCGGTGTCTTCCAGTGGAAGAGAATGCTTTCTGGGAGAAACCCGAAGACCAGAGAACGTGACACGTGACAATGCGCCAAAATGGAGCAATAATATGACATTTGATGAATAGAAGTAAGTATATTTTTTGGTATGAATATATTCAATACGATGATTGGCCATTTCAAAGCCGTAAATAGTAGACATTAGACAAAAATACTGTAGACATGACACAGACTGCGGACTCCCCACATATGCACCGGTTCACGATGAATCTTTCATTTCAGGAGGTTTCGACAACGTCGGCTTCTTTTCTCAGCTTAGTGGTCTCTCATCACTGGCTGAGGAACACTGAGCGGGCTGACATGGCCCTCCTCGTGTTGTGGGCTCACCATATCAGATCGTCTAGCAGGCGTGCCGGATGTTCTCCCACCATGAGTCGGTAGAAGCGAACGGCGGATGCGGGGGTCTTCGGGTTGTTGCTGCCTGCTCTGGCTGCTTTTGGAGGTCTCCATTTCATCCTTGATGCTCTGGTACATGCTTTCCACAATGAATATCTCTTCTTGGACATCGAGGTCACAGCCATCCAAACAAAATTCGCGCTCACGCTGCTCGATGTATTCTCGAATGTTTTTCCACCGATTCTGGTACTGCTTCAAACGGTCCGGTAGTCCGGAGCCTCGGAGGTAGGTTAGGACACCCGCCAGGATCGTGTTGATGGCGCCAAATGCAGTGACTGCGGTGTGCGGTCCGCGTGCAGCACCGAGAGCAGTAACCGCCGCGGCCACGACGATTTGAATTCCAAGGCATGTGTTGATCATCCAGCTGAACATGTTATATCCACGGCCAGCGTTGGTTTCATTCGTCACGACACGCGTGTAAATACCGACATTGTCTGCTGGGCGGGGAAGGTGCCCTCCTTCTGTGAGAGCAGGCACGGTGTCGATGCCCGTCAGGGAGCGGAAGACGAGGAGCTTGTCGTAAGGTGGGATGAGAGCATCGCCGCTGGTTGTTGGAGGAGCGAAGGATTTCGGACGTGGTTGGTTTGTCTGGTTCCCATTTTCAGGAGTGTCCGCGTGTTGTGATGCTGGTGGATAGCCCTTCTCTTCACGGTCGAGGGCTGCCTCGACAACACGACGCAAAAGGCTCCGGTCTGCTGATCTGCTCGGCATGGTTGTGTGTGTGAACTGACCCGGCCCAGTCAGAGTGTGAGCGATAGCGAACAGAAGCACTATTAAAAAGGCCCGAGAGGAAGATCCTTCATATTTGTAGCAGCCACGCAGAAGATTGGAAAACCGGATTTTATTTGTGTGATAATCTTAACGCCCCCACGATTGCAGATTACATTCTGCCTTAGTGCAGATTCAGATTCGTTCCGAAGCTCCAGTGCAAAGCTACTACCGGATCAGGACTCCTCAATGGCTGATATGCGCCATGGGCTTCCTAGAGCGGCAAGCTGGGTGGGTGGAACCTGCAGGGTTTGCAAGACGGACGGGCACTAAGAAGACGATCTGGACCAGAGCGGTGCCAACGGACTAAGGGTTCAAATGTCAAGGGTCGTCAGTTGAGAGAGCGCCAGGTGCCAAGAAACATCCCATTCCCGAAATTTGTTGACTCGAATGGAGATCTGCACGCAGAGTTCACGGGAAACAGTCAAGAACGGTGGGGTCAACCCCAGGCATTGGGGGAATCAGATGCCAGGATCACGATTGCGGTCCAAGGAGGCGTGCCGATCTGTGCTCTTCTGGATCCGTGCAAAATCCTCCGATGCCACCCTTACGCCAAGCCACTCGAGAGTGCATGACAGGTGGAGAAGCCGCCCCAGTCGGGATGATTGAGATAGTCCTTGTGCTGGCGATGGTGATGGAGCATGACAGCCCACTCACCACGCGCTCGGTGCCTGTCAATAGGAGAGGTAGAGGCGGCGATTCATTCCTCTGACTTATCCACCAAGATGAGTGGTGAATGCAGTGGTATTCCATTGCAGGACACGCGATCTAGAGCGTCCCTTGTCTGAGGAGACACGGAGGAACACCGGTTCGGCTGGGCATGGCCCCGGTGCTGGAAACCCCCTGAGCACGACGCGGGTTGTGGGTTGTATGATAGTGGACCTCTCTGTGCGTGCCGAGCACTGAGATCTGGGCTGATTGGCCAGTGCGCAGCTCGTGGCGGGCTGAGTTTGTTCTGGGCAGCAGTCTGAGAAGCTCTGAGCGGTTGCTGGGTTTCCTCTTGAGCTGAGGGATACTGCCAGGTGACGTGCCGGGCCGTGACAGATCTAGGCCGAATCCCATGGTTGGTCACCTCACCCTGGTCTCAACTACCGCACATCATGACGCGGGTAAACATGTCTAGAGCCAGAGATAGCATGGGTATCTGCATAAGCGGCAACCCTTCTGGCCGGTCCCGAATTAGGGTACCGACAGATATCGCGTCATTTGGTTGGCTGTTGGTGAAATCATTTGAATCTTGATTCGGTACTTTTGCGTTCAGTTGGCGAGCGATGGAAAGAATCGGGAGCTTAGGGATAGGCATATTGCACTTATGTACTGTTGTCATCTGTTCCTTTTTTGGCCGGCGATCAGAGAGCAAGATAAGGCCTCAAAAGTCTGGTCCTAACTGATCTTTTTGCTCACATAAGACGACATTCGGGCATCTTTCGCCTGCTCATCTCCCCAAACCACCCTCACATAATCCGGTTAACGCGGAAGCATGGCTCTCGGTCGGAGTGGCGGCGACGGGACAATGTGGAGCCGTTGAATCCGGCAAAAGCTGCGCGCCCTGTGCGTGACATGACAAACGGCCAGCCTTATCTCTCCGTTTTCTACTACTAAATGTGCACAACCATTGCCATCGGACCGAAATTTGTTTCTCCAAGCTGCTCAGAGTAATATGGGCGAGGCACTGTCGTCGAAGGAGCATCTGCTCGTGATATTCTACCAGGAGCTGCCCGCATCGCTGGTGGGGTACATCAATAACAAATTCTCCGATGCCGAGGTCACCGTGTATAGGCCGATCAAGGACGTTCCAGTCCCAAGTGGTAAGTCACTGCCGAATTCATTGACGGACCAGAAACTGAGAGCGTTGTAATGCAGATTTGTGGCACAATGCGACTGTTCTGGTCACATTTACAACTCTCCCCGATCTCAAAGACGCGAAGAAGTAAGCTCCCTCGAATCCGGTCAAAACAACCTCTCAACTTATCGCGGACACAGTCTGAAGCTTATCCACTTCCTTTCCGCTGGCCTGGATCATCTTGTGAATCACCCTATTTTAAAGGAGACTGATATACCCATCACCACGAGCTCGGGCATCCACGGTCCACCGATCGCAGAATGGACTGTGATGAACTGGCTAATCTCCTCCCGTTATTACATTCGAACGTACGAGGCACAGAAAGAGCATAAGTGGGACTCCAAACAGAGTTATATGCAGGGGATGCACGACCAGGTTGGCAAGAAACTTGGAATCCTGGGATATGGAAGCATCGGACGACAGAGTATGGCATTCGCCCGATCACTCAATCTGTGATTATGGCTGATTGTATTTCAGTTGCCCGTGTTTCGAGTGCAATGGGCATGACCGTCCATGCCTATACGGCGTCACCACGCACAACTCCAGAGTCAAAGCATGATTCTGGCTACATCGTGCCGGGCACCGGTGATGCCGATGGCTCGATCCCTGCTTCCTGGCACCACGGCGCAGACAGGGAATCCGTCCGCTCTTTCTTAGCCATTGGTCTCGATCATCTCGTCATCTCTTTGCCCTTAACTCCACAGACTACTCATCTTCTCGGACCAGAGGAATTTGCAATCCTGTCAGACAACTGCACACACCCCAACAGCAAGCCTTATGTGACGAACATCTCCCGCGGCAAGGTCATTGACCAGGATGCTTTGATCGTGGCCTTGAAATCGGGCCAACTCGGCGGTGCCGCGCTGGATGTGGCTGACCCCGAGCCTCTGCCGAAGGATCATCCCCTGTGGGATGCGCCGAATGTCCAGATCAGTCCTCATATCAGTGGTGCGGGCAAAGAGTACTTCCCACGGTCTATGGAAATTTTGGCCAACAATTTGGAGAGGATGAAGAGAGGACAGCCTCTGATTAATTCTTATAGACGGGGGAAGTCATATTGATTGGGATATCTCGGCCGGAAAATCATTCACTTCACCAAGGCGCTGCCCTAGGACATAGATGAAACTTTTGAATTGGAACGAGTTTTATACAAGAACTAGATGATACTAATATAGGAAATTGAGAATGTATATTGTCAAAAGATGAATAATGATATTTATTCTGGTGACTATGGGTAATCTAAAAAAAAGATTAATCCAGAATCCGAACACCGGTAAACATGCCATATGGGTATAATATGCGAAAGCTGGTGAGATGAATGCGAGGAACAGCGATAGATCACAAGTAATCCATAGAGGCTGTATATAATACGTTTAAACGGCATGATAGTTCTTCAGATGTTGTTCAACGACCGATGAAAGATCCACTCGCCACTCAGGCGACTGCGATTCATCGCGAGTCCGGTATTTTTTGTTGATCAAGATGGCTAGTTGCTGACTCCACAGAGAGACAGGAGATTCCGTGCAGGGCAGGAATGCTTCAGAGTTTTCTCCCCGCTGAGTGTATGTATCGTGACATTTCGTAAGACTGAAAGTCTCGGATATAATCGATAGATCTGAAGGAAGAGGTAAACAGAGATCATGTAAATCACACCCCTCCGTGATTTTCTCAAGGGGCAATTTGCTTGTGTGTAGGCGCTGAGACTTGGGGATTTCTTTCTGAGGGTCGCCCTGCCGGTGGACACTCGAATGGCGCATCAAATATGCCCTCGAATCATGAGGTGAAAGCGATGGTGTTGGGTTGCGGTGGTTGAAAGAGAAGACTGGAAGAGCGACGGAGTTGATGTCAGAAGTCAGAGCAGCTCTTGCAGCCAGGTATCGGTTGCGATGGGGAGACTGCGCAGATGAAGGACCAGTTTGCGAGCTTGAATTTTTGACGCGGTCATTCGATTGCGTGCGACGATTCTGCATGGCCTCCTTCTTGCGCCTCTCAAAATCAAGAGCTTGTTCCAATCCAGTATAACTTTCAGTGCTCATGCCTTGATGAAGACTGGCCGCCCATTTTTCGAGTACTGGATAACCTCGACCACTATTCATAGTGTCCGGAAGATGGTCATTGGAGTTTGGACGCAAAGCATCATCACCTCCGGTAGAATGAAGAGAAGTCTCATTGGGCACATCGTGCAAGGATGCGGGGCTTCGGTCATCAAATGATGACTCCTGTGCCGATCTCTCATTCGGAAAGGAAAATCGCCCTTGAGCAAGTTGCGAAAGAGGAGTGGGCTCCGTTTCTTGCTCGAGGCTAGCATTCGAAGGGTTTTGATGGAGCGACATTTGTGTCGTCCTTTGAAACCAGGTATCGAGAGCCCCATTTCCGTATCTTTCTCTGTCCTGTTCTCGCACAGCCTTTCGACATCCATTTAAAACCGGAGTGTCTGTAACCGGAGACTGTTGCGGAGCATGATGACGGTGGTGATGGCTGAGAGGAGACTCTGATGCAACTCTCGACTGAGGGGGGCTTGCGAATTCACGACTGTTCGAAGGCGTCTGATTGGCACGACTCTGTTCATTTGTCTGTAAGAATCTATGCGGACTGCCATCCAACCCTGATCGATGATGGTTGGTACCCTGGGCTGGGACACGTTCCCCCTCAGGAGCATATAGCTGGACGTTCATTTTAGTGATAGACCATGGATTGATAAACTCCGAATTCCTGTTCGCTGCGATGGAAGGGTGGTCAGGGCTTTGAGAAGGACTGTGATGCGCCATTACAGGCGGAGTAGTCTCGATTGAATTCAATGGTCGCATGAGAGGAGGGGTGACAGCAGTGTCCACATGTGCCTCCGGCGAGCCCTGAGGTTGGTTGATCACTGGGGCGGGGCGTTTCCTGGCCATAAGAAGGTTAAATCCAGATTCGTTGGAAGCCGCATTCGAGACTGTTTGCTTAGCATTTGTTGGTCTCTTCTCATTGGAGTTTTCTAGATCGCCATATTGCTCATGCAAAAGACTCTCAACCAGAGACAGAACAAGATCTCGATTCTCAAACAGTATGTCATTCTTTGACGGTTCGATGTTGACATCGTAGCTTGCCTGGGAACACTGAATCCGCAAACAGAGAAATGGATCGGAAATCGAAACGGGCTCTGTCAATTTTGAGCTTGCTGAGCGGATGTATGTCTTGTATATCTTGACAATGTCCTGTCCGATTCCTCTGCTCGTAGATAAAGGCCGGCCATCCACGTTAACGAATTGTCCTGAATTGTTCACCCTGGAAAAGTCTGCGCCTGTCAGCCTTTCCACTGGCATGGCTGAGAGAAATAGACATACTCGTGTCCGCTTTTGGGAGAAAAGAAACAATTTGATAACCGCTTTCGTGCCCTTGTTCACTCGGTACAGAAGAGAACTTTCGAATTTCACAACAGGAGGATGCCTCTGTGCCAACGATTTTCATGGCAGCGTCTGCAAAACTCCCAGTGGATTGGGGTGCGTACATCCAATTGTTGTTTTCATTCTTGGCCTTCAAGACTTTGAGCGAGATACGCATCAAAGGTCGAGCCATTGCATAAGCCTGTAGGAGCTTTTTGATCCCGGTGACATTTTTTGCAGCACTTTTCAGGACAGTCTGCCTGCGGACAGGGATGTGCTTGAGAAATTCCGTAATACGCACAGTTGTGCCCACCGGATGCGAGGTTCGCTGTGTCCTTTAGGCACAAAGTCAGCATAATCAGAGAAATTGCGAGATCAATGGAAAAGTGAGGTATACTCTATAAGCTCTCCATCTCTGCCATACTTGAGACACGACCCAGCGATCTCTTTCTCGATACGTGTTGTGATGGTAACACCGCCTGACGTATCCGCTACACTGGCTAAGGCTTCACCGCGAAAGCCAAGCGATGTACCGCCGATCATTCTGAGATCATCGATCGTTTGGATCTTGCTGGTGAAAGCATGCTTGCACACGAATTGGTGGTCCTCGGAAGGAATTCCATATCCATTGTCCTTGACTTGGATGACATCAAGAGCATTCTGTGATATCTCAACCACAAGCGAGGTGCTCCCTGCGTCTAGCGCGTTGTCAACCAGTTCCTTCACCACCGAACATGGGTCTGTGATGGCCGAGGTAGACCCAATGGCCCGAGCTGTCGTCGGGGGAAGAGCCGTGATTGGCATCTTCAGTTCGATGAATTCAACCGGCCATCGGTCAAGCTGGTTCGCTTATATACCAAGCAATGGATGATGTTGGTGAAGGAGAGAAACGAGAAACAAGAAGGCAGGGTTGTTAACTTACTGCCACGCACAGGCATCGGATGAGTCAGCGCCTCCCTTTCCCTCCGGAATCAACAACAACTCGACAATCCGGCCAACCCAGCAGCTCTCGCCGTCTGCCGGCCTTGCAGACATGTTTGGTGATGACTTTGCCGTCTCGCAACTGGCGATCCCCGCTGTCAGCGTGCTGATCAGCTTCCTTGCGTACACCTCGCAATATTTCTTCCTGCACTTCGAGTCAGCTCCACTCCAGAAAGATGAGGCCTGGAAGATCAATGTATTCGCCCTGTGCATCTGGATATGCTACTTCCGCGCTTGCTATGTAGACCCCGGTCGATTTCCCAAGGAATCGGCTGGTCAAAAGCCGGAGGATGGCTCTGCCCATAGTCGCCAGCGATGGTGTCGCAGGTGCGAGGCCTACAAACCACCGAGAGCCCACCACTGCAAGACTTGCAAGAGGTTTGGATGAATCCTATCTTTCTAGTCTTGTTGGGATTAACTGTTCACTAGATGCATTCCTAAAATGGACCACCATTGTCCATGGACAAACAATTGTGTGTCGTATTTCACTTTCCCTCACTTCACTCGCTTTCTATTTTACGCGGTGGTCGGTATGTCCTATCTCGAGACTTGCCTTTTTGATCGGATATCGATTATCTGGGGCAACAGAGCTCTACCAAGTGTAAGGCAATCAACTGCATATTGAGAATTGATTACTGACTGTCCAACCTAGTACCTTGGCCCGTCAATTGTGCAACTTGGCCATCTCGCTATTCTGTTCATAGTCAACAGTATGACGGTATTTGCGTTGTTCATTCTGCTAGTCCGAACCGTGTGGTCCCTCGGATCCAATACTACCACCATTGAATCCTGGGAAATTGAACGACATGCCACCTTGGTCCGCCGGGCTCGTGTCCTAGGTGGATATCTCGATGGTCCTGGGGGCGTTCGTATTCACATCAAACAGCAAGAGTTTCCTTATGATATTGGTATCTGGGCCAACATCAAACAAGGCATGGGAGGAAGTTCTAACGTCAGTTCAAATTTTTAACGCGAGTGATTCGTTTGGCTTACCCATGCATTAGTTTATCAGCTGGTTCTGGCCACTCGCTTTCACACTTAACCGTTCTTCCGGGTGGGATTTCGAGGTGAATGGTTTCGAGAGTAGGTTCTGTCCTCTGAATAAACATGTCATCCGCTAACCGGCACCCACGAAGACCCCGGTGTCTCATGGCCACCACCAGATCCGGATCGAATTCCTTTGCCATCGAGAGCTAATCAGGAACCTCAAGTGCCGCAGACATACGCCTCTGCCAGGGAAGAAGTCGAGGCTTTCAAGCGTCGTCAATCGGAAGATCTGAAGCGCCAGAGACCATTCGAGGGAGTCGAACGTCGAAAGAGATTTCATGATCGTTACAAAGAACTCAAAGACGATGAAGACCATGAGCTTTCCCCGGAACATGCGTCTCCCAATGCCTCTGATGAAGGCGAGGAATCCTGGCGCAACTCCGAGGGAGAGCGATTGCGCGATTTTGGGGTCGACGAAGACGTCGAATTCTACGACGAGGAAGATGTTCCGCTGGCTGTCCTTATTGAACAGCGAAGGCAAAGAAAACAGTGATGTATTTCAGAATCGACTCTCAGACTTTTCTGGCAATGCCTCTCAGGCGCACGTAACCCAGCCACTGACTCCCATCCTCGACCCGAGTCACTGCTGTCTGAAGCACATCACAGACCTGACGAACGACGATTTCCTGCCTCTCGACTGGGAGGATCCACAGGAACTGCGCACCCATCAGTCTTACCCAACCCTCCAGGCCACCATTGGCGGAGGTAGTCAGCTTAGTAGGGCGGTACTCGATTTCCACCTTCTCCACCTGAAATCCTATGTCTTCCAATGCATTCTTCATCCAGATATCGGACGGGAAGGACCAAGGGCTTGTCTCTCTGGCCTTTTCGACGGAGATACCTTGCTGCACGAGGGCATGAATGAGTGCGGTCTGAACCTCGGCCACATTACCGTGTCCTCCCATCTCAAAGACGTACGTTCCACCGGACTTCAGACAGCCGTGGACTGCACGGATGGTGGGCAACCGAGTTGTTTCATCGCGGAGAATCCAGTGGAGAGCCGCGTTGGAGATCCTAGTTCTATATTAGATAAAAAGAAAATGCATCATCAGTCTATGCTCACACTTTGTCATAGCTTCCATCCACAATAGATGGGTCTTTCTCCAGGAATCGGCAGTCGACCACTTGGAACTTTGCTTTGGGGCTCTCGTAGTTCTTCTTGACGAAGTCGATCATGGCGGCCGAAGAGAGATGATTCATATACTATGTTGCAAATTCCTCAACTTCCAGAATTGCGGATATATTAATATTACGAACAGGAGCCTCGTTATCCGATCTGGTCGTGGTGAGGGCAGCCACCAATTAGAAGCCACAAAAATCACAGGCCCCCGAGTGTTCATGGTTAGAAAAGACAAAGCGGGGGGGGGGGGTTGTATAACGTCACATTTTAAATGAGGTCTTCTTCGTTTGCCAACGATTGCTTTAAAATCATCTTCCTTGTCACCATCAGATAGAGAAAGAAGTATTTAAAGACTACCTTAGGGACTAAAGTACTGTGTAGTTCACGTGACTTCTCCCCGCACTTATTAGTTTGGTGCCTCTAGTCTGACCCCTCAAACCCCACCCTTTCCATCTGCACCCATTTGCTGCTGAGTATGGAGTACACCGGCCATTGCAACTGCGAGAGTGTTCGCATTACTCTCCCTGAGCAGCCGCCCAGCTCGGTCATCTGTCACTGGTGAAGCATCTAGATCCCCTTGTGCAGGCATCGACATGCTGACAGGCTATCTAGTACATGCTGCAAGAGAGCCGGTGGTCGTCAGTGATAACTTCCTTGGAGAAAGGACATGAATGGAACGTATCTGGCTGACGGTGCATAAAATAGCCTTTTCGATGAATTATATGGTTGGCGAAGACGAAATGACTATTGAAGATCCCGCGAACGCGCTGAAGATCTACGATGACAAAAACACTTCCAGTGGGAACGTTATCAAGGTAGCCTACGCACTGGTGTTTCTCATGTCCGTCCTTCAAACACGAGTGGCGCTAACCAGTCTCTCCATGAAAAGCGATATTTCTGTTCCAACTGCGGGAGGTAAAGTAGCCCTTGCTTGATGGCCATCTACTTATTGACAGACCACGGCAGTCCCGTCTTTACCAAGACCCCCCGAGCCCCGGGGAAGGCCTTTCTGAAAGCGTCGCTATTCGATAAAATCTCCCCCTGTGGTGGTGAATTTTTTAATGAGAAGCGAATGGAATGGTTGAACGTTGAGCAAGTCCAAAAGGCTTGATGGATGGGCGCTGAGCGGTCCTTGGCGCGTGGAATGGAACCTATCAGCCCCCTTGGTTGACCGCAATGGCGTGCTTTAGAGCCGACAAGGTTAATTTAAGCTTAATTGCATATGCATCTGGGCAGTTTTGGCCAACCGTTTCGGATTTCCAGGGAGAAGGAGACGGGATGTTGTGTAACAGTAATTATTAGTGAGCTTGAGACTGGCGCAGTTCGAGACATTGACAACCGCTGCGGTCAAAAAGATTATTCTGCCCCTATTTCCAGGGACTCGTGGGCGAGAATGTCTGCCGTGTGAAGCCATTTGCAATTGGGTGCGCATTCCAACATCGTCAGCCAAAATGGTGCAATCGGGGCCGAGGGGGCTGTGATTGGCCAGACTGGAATGTTGGACATAGCTCCCCTCATTGCAGGGCAGAAACATAATAAAGGTGCTTGGAACGGAGCATTTGCTCTACTGCCTTCATCTAAACCTCAAAATGTTTTTTCTTCCTCCTCGCAAGCCCATCCACAGCCCTCTCCCTTGTACAGCCCCGGACTGAGAGCGGGCCTTGCGGGGCATTTCGGCTCCAGCCGACCCGGGCAACTGCGAACAAGGACCGACTGGTTAACATTTCCCTGCTTGGACCTCTCCGCCTCCTCACAAAAACCTGCGGGCAAACCGAAAAAAAAAAACCCTGCGAGCAATGCCAACCCAACCGGACTACCGGCCACGACCATGACAGAGCCTTCAGGTCAGTCATCGGAGCCGGAGCGGCCCTCCACCGCAGTTGTCCGAGACTCCCGCCCGCGTTCTTCCCACGACAGCAGTAGCCACGACGACCAGCGAGAGGCCCTCGAACTGCAGGAGATCCAGACCCGCGAGGACAACGAGCTAGACTATTCCTCGCCATCTGCTTCATCGGGCGACGAGTACCGACAAGCACCCGCTCGCCACATCGTATCGCATGCCAGTGTTCGACAGGCCCGTGAAGCGCGGAAGGGGCTTTGGGGAAAAACCACCCGCTTCTGGACACGACATGTTACAATAACGGTGTCGCATAAAAGTAATCGAGATCATTTTGGTAAGTTCATGGTCATTTCAGATCTTTCGGTGATCGCTCGCATTCTGGACTTCTTCAAACGTTAAATTTTATTACCGATACTGATGATCCATATGCAGCTCTGGAGCGAACATTCCTGGCCTACGTTCGTACCTCGACGGTTATTGCCATGCAAGGCGTGCTTATCGCGCAGCTTTTCCGCCTGCAGCAGAGCAATTCACAACAAGCCAGTTTGCGATTTCAACAAGTCGGTATTCCATTATCTGTCGCCTGCCACGGTGTGGCTCTTCTGGTGGCCGTGATTGGTGCCTATCGGTTTTGGAAGCAACAGGGCGCTATTGCATCAGGCAAGATCCATGCCGGCGGATGGGAGGTAAACATGGTGGGGATATTATTATTTTGCGTAAGCAGTTTTGCCCATCTCAGGGCCATTTGCACAAAACTCACTACTCTCAGGTTATTACGACGACCTTGGTTCTTTCGATTGCGATTGTTGTCGAACTCGAGGCCGGTCCCTCTTCCTTAGTCGGCCGCCTAATGCGTTGGTGAATCATTGCTCACTTTTACTCAGTTTTCATGCATTTGGGATGGTATCAGGACTGTTGGAGTATTGAGCATAATATACCCTTCGGGCTCGATTTAACGTTTCTGGATCATGGCCCTAGAGGCAAGCAAGGATACAGCTGTTGTTTTCCGTTCGCAAAGCAAAAGATGATGCGAGCTTTAAAAATTCTCAATGAATGTTCGGACAAGCGAAATGACAAAACGTACCGATCTTCAACCCATTCTCCGTATTCCACAGTTCCGCGAGGCACAATAATGTCCAGCGGCTATGTTTTCTCCCGGTGTCTCTGCATGTATAAACCCCCCTACACTGCTTCCGAGTCCCCTGTTGCTCTTTGTCCCTATTCTTGCATCACTAGCATGGGCTCAGACAAATGGGGGTCGGATAAGGACTGTCTTGACTCAGCTCACATAGCCTACGGAGACCAGGGCAGTGTCATCCATAATACCGGCGCCCGAGATGTGGCGCCAGCGTCTGTTCATGGAAGAGTGCCAGCTTCAGCAGAAGGGGATTCGTGAGACGGGTACGACAGACAGCAGGCCACTGCTGCACCAAGACTGAAAGTCAACAGTTTCGCAACCAATAATAATCGAGGAACGTCACGTTTTAAGAGGTCTCTGCGCCCGTGGGGTCCGCCCATGATGGGGCGAAAAGCAAGATGCACACTCCCCGTTCGCGTTGCCAATTCAAACCGCAGGCCCTTCTTGTTCGACAAGAATGATCTCTCCTAGCGCAACAAATCTTGATTCAAAATGTCGACTATGAATGAAGTCCTTAACACACGCCACCGCTTATCTGAATACAACGTCTACCACGAAGGTGACCGAAACATCTGCATTACACCATTTCTCCAACTAGAAAAGGAGCCAGGCTACAACAAAAAGCAACACCGGCATCAGGCCGAAGAATACGCACATCTCAATTATGGATCTGACGAGCTGAACAGCTACTTTGTCCACACCCCGGTGATTTCCTTTCGGGATCCACCGCGCACTCTCCGTCGGGGGAACAAGAAACAGGCAAAGCCCATTTGTATGCTCAATTGCTCGAGCTTCTGGACTAAATGGACGCTTCAATTTGGTGATAACCTTGAGCATGTACTTGATCCTAGAGGTGTTGTGAAATGGGAGCATCGCAGTAATGCCAATAATAGCACCGCTCGCGACGATCGAGCTTTGAAGGGACACAGACTGCGCTCATGGAGATTGTGGGGTGAGTCGGGAAGAGAATATCATCATTCTATGAATTCAAGACGGAAGGGAATTGAAAGGGCCGCTAGAGAAGAGCAAGAGAAAGGCGCGTCTAAGAAGGACACTATGTATGGCACAGCATCAGCAACGTTCACTGAACCAGAATTTCAACCCGCTATAGCCGAAGAATCTGTGCGACTTACCTGGGAGGCACCAATATCAACAAACACTCGACGCTACCGTTTCGAATACGCTAGAATCAGCTTCTTCTGGGAAGGAACGAAAGATCTCAACGGGAATGACAAGTGGTCTAAAAGACTCATGCCATTCAGTCACCTGAAACTTGTTGCCAAATTGCCGGGACAAGATAGTGTCATATTCGTCGGCCAATACACATCAAGCTTGGGATCGAAGAAATTCGGCCAGCTTCGACTGTTTGACTCTGTGATTTCGAGCCTTCTTGATGAATCTGGAAGAATGCGTCAGGTTACTCCTGGTGGAAATCGCCGAGATATTCCGGGACTGGATATACGAGAGACTAGGCTATATGAAATGATTATGGGAACGGCTATGTGCATGGTCATTGGGGAATGGGAGAAACGCATGGTGGCCTTTTGCATTTTGATGCTCATAGTCGGGGCCGGTGATACGGCCAATTGATTCTCTGGTGGCTGTGGTGCCTGAAATGGAGAGCTCTGGGTTGCTTGGCAATAATTTCCTCATTCCTTGCGACAGTTCGAATAACATGCTTTTACCAGAGATAAGGGATCTCGACTGTGCACATCTTTCTGATCCAGTCCCGACTGGTGACACTGCCTCTGCTCCTGAGGGCGGCATCTCGATTGACCACTATTCACCTCGACTCACTCTATTACCCCTTGCCGTTCTGGTGCGCTGCCCCTGTCAACTAGGCCAATAAGGATATTATCATCTTCAGTGGACCGGCCAGAACTCCGTCCACTAATAACTGAAGAACGTGGATTTCTGGAAGGTTCCGTCCATTACGTAGATACTTAAACGCCGCAGTACGGGGTGGTAACTGAAAGGTCAAAATAGATACATCCGGGTCGTACAGTGAGTGTTATTGTTCATGGCCGTTAGGGTGAAAATGCGAATGGGTGCGCCGTTTCCTTGCCTTCTCCAACTCTTCCTCAACCGCAATCCATCTCCTGGCCACCTCCGCTCTCTCCTCAGCAGAGGATGCTCTCATTTCTTCGTGCCCTTGGGCAATCCTGGACTTGATAATTTGACATTGTTGGGATCTGCCGATGGATTCGAGGAGTCGCCTGCGCAGCCCGGTCAAAGGATAGCCTGCAAGCCCCCAGAGTCCTGATCAAAAGGTGCTTAGCATATCTCTGACTGAGACAAAATATGACATCGCACATACCGGCTGGTATCTTGAGCATCACTCCACCTACGCCTTTTCCAACGCCCTTGAATAGACCCTTGGTGCCACTGTGTTTGTATTCGGACCGAGGATGAGTGACTAGCCCGGTTACACCATAGTAGAATCCATCCTTAAGTTCCTGCATCAGAGTCAGCAAAGTACTGAATTCAATGGAAGTGGCAACACTGGAACATACACTTCCTGCGGCTTTAAATCCGCTTTGAACGCCGGTAATGGCTGGGACGTGCTTAACCGTCCGATCATGATATAGCTTGGGAGCATTGTGAAACCCCTTCGCAAAACTGAGTGACAAATCTGTTGGAAGCCAAATGACAAGATTCAAGAATTTCTTCGACATAAGGCCTCCATGAATCCTTACCTCAGTCAACACGTTGTGTCGTTTGCTTTTTTCCATTTCACTACTCATCGTTTTTTGTTTTTCAAGCTGTAGGCTCTCTTTTCGGTCCAGGGTTGGATCAAACAAGTCACCATCTTGTTCGTCTTCATCAATTGTATTTCCTTCATCAATTTCCCGTCTGTCTTCGATTTCTCCTTCATTCTGCTCTTCCTCGCTTTCCGATTCTTCCCTGGGAGTCAATCTTGCAAGACGACAGTTAGAACGAGAGTCAAAGTGATCATGCGGGTTTCCCAATGCGCGACCAGTGGACACGAGATCTGTAACGATTTCCGTTGGCACATCCGCCAACCCAATCAAGAAGTTGGCGATGGCGCCAAAAAGCACTTGAGCTCCTGCACTTATCGGTCCAGCCGGGTCACGATATGTATCATATTCCATTGGACGGTGTCTAGATGATTCATTAGTGAATGCTCTGTAACAATTTGGTTGCGTCAAACTTACAAAACAGCTTCTTCGGGTTTGATCCTCCCCATCTCCACCAGAACTGCGCCGGCGAAGGCACTTAGTCTGATGCCCGTGCGCTTCAAATGCCAAACTGCGGGACGAGATGGGCATATGGCGCACCTCAAAGACTGTAGATCAAGGTGTTTATGAAAACTGCGTGCCGCGTCGCGAACTCCAGATTCATTTCGCATGTTGTCCCCAATTGTCTGTGCTTTCTTCTGTGTTGAAGGTTTTAGAGCCATCTCAATCGCCTCACTCAACTTATCCGCTGTCAGTTGTTTATGAGGAATCGGCATTGGACCAGCACCGGCTTTCGCCACAATACTCCCCCAGAACTGCTGGTCTCCAAAGAAGGGGATTATGATGGTCGGTTTGCCAAGAGCGAGACCTGCGGCTGTCGTGCCTGCTCCACCATGGTGTATCACGACACTCACCTGTCGAAAGAGCCAATCATGGGGACAGCTGCCGATAATGAGGATATTGTCGGGCACGTCCACATCGTCTACTCCAAGGTTTCCCCAGCCTTTCGAGACTAGAGCTCGCTGTCCGGTTTTTTGGATCGCCTCAAACACGGTCTTGGTCAATTTGATTTGGTCATCCACCACGATAGATCCAAACCCAACATAAATTGGTTCTGATCCTGCTCTGAGAAAAGCCTCAATCTCTTCGGGGGGTGTATAGTTCGACTCAGTTGGAAGAAAGCTGAAGCCACAGATATCAATCTTCTCTGCCCAATCTCGAGGCTTTGCGAGCAATGCTGGGGACCTGTGATAATCGGGCCGTTAATCATCATCTCCAACACATGAAACGTCCGAAATATTCTTACCACAGATATGCACACGGAATTTGTAGTCGATTGATCAAACTTGGAGCCGTTATCGTGTCTAGAGGGTCCAAGGAGAGGCAGGTTTTGCGGAACTTGTTGACCAAGTCGCCCAAGCCTTCCCATACCATCATGTCTACGACAGCATAGGAAACAAAATTTGCAACCGTTGGTCTGCAGTTTTGGTGATGGACGATAGCTAGAGGGTGTGGAAAAGCCTGGGTGGGTGACCAGGGCATTCTGTGGCCATTCGATCAGCCCGCTGCTCTGGAGGAGATTTCCGTATTTTATCAAAGGACAACACTCACGTAAACATGATATGGAGAGGAATCCCAAGTCGTTGTGCGCAATGAATATGCGCTAGGCTGGGAGGATTGGCGATGATCGCGTCCGCAACGAAAGATCGCCGTCGATAATCCACTGAGTCGCTCCAAGGATCCTCTTTGATCTGATGGAGATGTGTACCATCGCCTGTCTCGAAGCATGACTTCCAGCATCCATGGATAATCTGGTTCATCTCTCGTCGACGCTTTTGAATGGCACCGCTGCGAAGGGTCTTGAAATCGGGTATAAGCCCAGGATTCTTTACCATGAACGCCATCAATTCAGCCGGATCCCCTCCGATGTCAAAAAACTCCAAGCCGTTTTCGTTAACAAAATCCCGGAACGCAAAATGTGTTGCAAGTCGGACCCGATGACCGTGAGCTTTTAGCTCCTTCCCGAGAGCGACGAATGGTTGGACATCCCCACGAGAGCCAATAATCTGGATGACGATGTTGAGCTGCAGTGGGAAATACTTCCCCGCGTCCTCTGGAAGTGGCTCGGTGTCTTCCACATCCTGGGTTTGTTCCAAATCAGAAGGCAAGGGAGTTTGTCGAAGCTGGTTCAATAATCCCGCGATGCTTGGCTTGTGTTCGTTGATGTGAATGTCCAGCCGCCCGTCCCCTGCAATATGTAAAAAGGGCTGGTCAGCACATATTTTGCACGCATACGCGAAGGCGAACAAGCATGCCACTAACCTCGCACCTTGACCCCAGTGTCCAGCCCATCTTGGTTAAATTGTAATCGGCCACTATCCCGCGAGTACGGCTGATTAATATCCTCGGGCCAGTCTTCTGATTGACTACCTTCATCTTGCTGGATTCCTGCCCCTGCAGCAGCCGGTGCTACCGAGGACATGTCTCGTAAAAGTCGTGGCCAGATGCGGCGGTGTTATAGACGGGGATAATGAGAAGAGTCAATTATGTGAGAGCAAAATCATCTGCACACGCGATATCATTGGGGGCTTTTTAAGTATTCGCGCATAGTCTTTGTATGCGCGATCTTTTTTTTTTTCATCTAATTTTTTTTTTGTGAGATCAGACTTGCGATCCCTTTATAATGTGTAGTCAATGATGTCAGATGTCCAGTTGTGAGTACCAAACTTCCGGCTTCCCGGGGGCTTCCACAGTCAGAAGATGCCGAGAATGAACAGACTCGATTCAAAATTAAACTAACACTATGCACATATAACGGACAAAAAGATAATCGATTCGTACTACAATCTAATCAAGGACATTGATTTCATATACAAAACCATCTATTTTCATTATCCTCGCTACCAGCCCAAAGTCGCCTGCGACAATTTCACTCTAGAATGGATAGAACGGGTCGTAGTAATAATAATCACTCGGTGTGGGTGTCGGTGTCTCTGATTCAGGTGTGAATGACAAAGGCGTGCTTGAATCACTCGGGGTGTATGGAACACCAGAACCCACCGGGGTAAATGGAATACTAGCAGTACCCCCCGGTATCACTGGCGATGATGAACCCTTAGGCTTTGTTGTGAAAGATTTGGAAGTTCTGGAAGTTCCGGTTTTGAGCGGAGTACTACTGCTTTGAGTTGAAGAAGAGGCGGAACCGGTTGCAGAAAGCATTGCATGGAGCGCAGACTGCTGCTCTTTGAGCCAATTACTGTTATGCATCCAATTCCAGTTGTCATAGACTGGATTTTCCGATGCAGCTGAGACAGAGCTTCTGGGAGTGCTCGTGCTGCGAGGAGTGCTCGTGCTGCCAGGTGTGCTCGTGCTGCTGGGGGTGCGCGTACTGCTGGGGGTGCGCGTACTGCTGGGAGTGCTCGTGCTGCTGGGAGTGCTCGAGCTGCTGGGAGTGCTCGTACTGCTAGCACTAGTGCTTGGCGGGGTGGTCGTAGTACTGTCACTGCTACTAGAGCTGCCATCGCTGCCAGTAGATGATTCTGAATCTGATGTATGAGATGGATTGTCATCACCTCCATCATCTGGTCCTGGCGAAGGTCCACCTGCAGGCGGACCACCTCCACCATCTGAGGGGAGGTCTGGAGTCCAACTGCAGCAAATCCCCCAGGATGCGCCACTGCCACTCTCATCCGAACAAAAGGCAGGGATAATGCACTTGCTACTCGGATCGCAAAGGGATCCTGTGCAAATCCACACTGGAGTAGGTTTCCCACCTTCAGAGCTAGTGCGAGTCGAGACGTAGGTAATCTGTGTGCTTGAATCCCCGCTAGTGATAGGGATCACCTAACCCGATTAATATTAGAGATGTACACAAGAAAAGAGGTTGTATAAACTTACCGTTGAAGGAATCGCACCAGGTGATGAAGTGCTAGCCGCGGAGGTGATGCCTGGGGTTGACGAGGATCCCGTTGGGCCTCCCGCCCCTGTGCTTGCGCCTGGCGATGAATTGGACGCACTGCTGGGCGTCTGGGACAGATTGCTAGAACTCGCGCCTGGTGATGAATTGGACGCACTGCTAGGCGTCTGGGACGGATTGCCAGAGTTTCCACCGCCAGGTGTTTTGGAAGGGCCACCAGGTTGCCCATTCCCGGATGTCTGTGAAGTGCTACCCGTTTTCTTTGAAGTTGAATCGGTATTAGACGAAGTGGTAGGTAGGAGTGGGGTTGATGGCCCAGAGGTGCCACTGACACTCCTAGTCCCGTTGTGATGGGACGTAGTACTCGAAGGGGAACTAGGAGAAATTGGGTCGGGCTTCTTGTGATTAGGCTTCACAACGTTGGCTTCGCTCCCACTTAGCTCGTTGCGAGCCTCTAATCCACTATTCTGCTGGTTGGGCGATTGATATTCGCTGAGCTCGACAACATTGCCATCCTTCGTTGCTGTTTTCCCAGACAGGCCACCTGGGGGGTGCATCAATCTCGCAACTATTCTCAGGGTTAGTTGATGCTGAATAAATATAATAATAAGCGAAAGACTAACCAAGCCCAAAGTATGCAAAACTCTCTGCATTCTTATATGCGTCTGCGTTGGATGATAGAGATTGCCCCAGGGCTACACAGTTCTTCCAGCCTAAGGAATATTAGAGTCATTTTGAAAAATGGCAATAATGAAGGCAATATTGGCATACCGTAGCTTTTAAATAACCCTCCGCTATCATCTGTGGCAGTATCCTGGTCTCCTCCGCGATCCTTGACAGCATGAGTCATCTCATGGAGCATGGTGTGATCGAACAAGGCGAGGCCATCGATCGGGGTCGATAGCGCCTTTTTAGAAAAATAGCCGCTCACGGGCTTAATAATCCTCTCGACTATATTCAAAGATGTCTAGAAATGAATTGTCAGTAAGTGTGTGTTTTGGGGCCATAGATCAGATCTAACCAAAAACTTTTTCTCGCCGTTGACGAAGAAATCCAAATAGCCCTTGCAAATGTCGATTTGCGCAGCGGAAAAAAGATTCAGATCAGTCATTCCCTTTTTGGTTATTAGTATTTGCAAGAAGATGAGCCGAAATATAAGTGCAGATAGGAGAGCCACGTACCATGATACCTGATGTCTTGATATTCTTGCAACCATGCCAAGACGCACCCATTTTAACGATCTGATTATTATCTGTATCGCAGGCGTAACCAAGTTTCCTCTTTCCATTGCAGTCCTTATTTTTGGTGTACCGAGAGTAATCACAGTAGATGATCACGTCAGTAGAAGGTAACCCTGCTTTGCTGGACTTCAGAGGTTCGAAGCCTATCACGCCGGTGAAGACAGTTTGGATGTAGGTCCAATACTCATGATCTGTGTTGACGGTTTTTTGACCATTGTCATCCTTCACAGCCCATGCAAACATATTTTCAAGAAGGTCGAGCTCTGCCTGGGTATTTGTCCCGCCGTTAAGGGAGTTCCACACGTCTAACCCAGCCTGAGCAAGTGCGAAAGCATCGTTCATGCCAGTTGTAACCACATCGGTCGCCCCTGTACATATTCAGTCAGCCAGCTGTATCAATATACTTGAGCGCAAATGCACTACCAAGAGTATCGCATGCTGAGTCAAGAACCCAAGCATTGGAGTAGGAAGCCAACGCCAGCGTTGGCAACAACTTTTGGAAAGGAACCTTCATCTTTGCCGGGTATTGAGTGGGATGGCGTTTCAGAAGAAAATAACTCGTGGAATACCACGGTCTTTATATCTTTGGCCATGGAGCCTTACGGCCCCCAGGCAGGGTTCTATCTTGTCTCAGGGCTGAATAATTACTAGATCTTGGTGGCAATCTTCACCTAGATCATGAGAGGCATCCCGTTATATCTAGAATTTCCATTCAACTTGATTGCAAGTAAAAAGTATCGCGGGCATTTTCGCACACTGAGAACTACTGAGATTCGATCGGATTCTGGGTTCAGGTACAGTGCAGGAAGGGATGCTAGATTGTAATGGCATGGCAACTAGTTATCTGAGACACAATTACCACGTTGTACTGCGCATGTACTGTGCAGATCAATCGTGCTGTTGAGGCACTAGTTGGTGGCTTGATGAGGCAGACTCAAAAAGCTGAAGAACCTTGTTGAGCCTTGTTGAGTTTCAGGCTTATTCTGCCACTAGACCCACAATCATTTCCTATCATAAAAGACCTGCGTATGATGGCCATTTTCTCTCAGCTCGTATTGCTACTTAGTACTTTAGTTACAGTGTAAGAATTATTGCAGCCTTGCGACAAGGTTGGCAGTATTCTTCCAAGCCGAACGTAAATGTGGCCTCTGTTTGTTCATCTCACAAATGAGCGACACAGGGCCGCGGACCCCAAGTAAGGGCCCAAGCGTTTTGGTAGGTGTCGATCTCTCGCAAGATAATTCGTGGGTAATAGTACAGGAGGCGATAGTCGCAAGGGTGCCAAAATGACTAGAGTAGGGGCCACGCTCGTATCTTAAACAAATATAGATGTAACTCGATCGTTTCAGGTACGCGTGTCATCTGTTGGTGGCGATAAGGTTCAGGCAGGGGCTCAGCCACTATGTAAAAGTGAAAATCGGTAACGACGTCAGTGCTATTTTCGACTTGTACGGAGGGTTAACTAGCGGGCACCATGACAAAATTACGTAATCGGGATTTATGCCCAAGAAAAAAGTATTCTTGATTTCTTCTATCCAGAAAAAAAAACATACAGACTCTCTTCATTTATCAGCGTTACCCATAGTGTATGAAAGGGAGCACTTACTCTTTGTATACGTGAGAGAAAAAACCCCCTGCTCCGCTCCCTGGCCCGTCTTTCCCACCCACCCACGAGGTAGGATCGTCTGTAATCTATGTCGTCCTCGCGCGGTACTCCGATTCATTAGTATCCGTCAAAAATCGACAGCACGATTCCCCTAAATGGAAATGCAATACACGAATAATGAATATCCAACCATTTAGGGGGCGAATTAGCCTAGTAAATACTAGTGCAAAATAGGAAATATAGATGCAGGGGCCACCGTCATGTCGCCCCTGAAAATCACTGAAGAATAGGTAATTTGGTTGCATATACTCCGTACCTAGCGCGCCTCTCAACGACAAGACTGTGGCGCTCTAAGAATAAGAGCCAATAATGATGGTAATGTACAGCCTGGAATTATTTTCTCAGTTGAGGAAAACAAATTAATAATATTGAACAAACCTAACGTAGCCCGTAAGCGACCCGATCAGGTAAGCGACCCGATCACCCCAAAACACCATAGTAAATGCGATAAATTACAGCTTAATATCTCAACAACCACAGATTAACTTGAGATTCTATGATATTCTAGTAATGTTTGATCATGCTGAGCCTATTTGTGAGGTTTAAAGAATTTAGGATGCTTTGTGACTCACATATATATATTCGCAGTCTGTTTACCTGCATTTTCTGGTAATGCAATGAAATAAAATTTTATTTTAGATTTAGTATAGCTTATACTGTTTATCATACCTATTGATAGTATCATGCCAATTATCAAATAATATTAATCTGTAGTTGTTGAGATATTGAGCTGTAATTTATCGCATTTAGTATGGTGTTTTGGGGTGATCGGGTCGCTTACATGATCGGGTCGCTTACGGGTTACGTTACTAGTGCTATCCACTATAGTACGGTAGGACTTGTCGTTCTAAAATAAGAATTACAGTAAACCCCCTGATTGACGAGCCTCAGATCAACAAAATTCGCGCTTAAACGAGACCCTTTGTTTCCAAAATTATTCCCCCACTATTACGCCGAATATTCCATCAATTTACGATTTACAAGCGCTTCTTAACCTTCCTCCCACCAAATTCCACGAGACCTGATTTTTGTCCCAAATTGGCTATCTCTAAGCCTAAATTTGCCGTCGCGTAGCTATCAACTTCGACGACGTTATGGAATTAGTCGACTTGCTAGACCCTGATGACGAAAGTACTATCTATGAGACAGCTCTCTCCCAAATGTAGGACCCTCCAAATATAGAAGAGCAGGATGATGATGATGATGATGATGAGGCCGAAGGTGTACCTCGAATGACTGTGTCAATGAGCTATTGCAGGCCTTCTCACAATCAAGTTGCACCAAGAGCAGGCTGAATCAGGAGATATTGAAGCTCTTCAGGCTCTTGATCGTCTAGAGAGACTACTGATTGGGGCAGAGCGACATACGCAACCTTTTTAGTTGAAAATACGCCAATCAGTCTCTAGGAAGCCATTTTATTGGCTGCTGTGACTATGTCTGCTCTATTGAGGACTTGGTCATTATTATTGAGGCTTTGTAGGTACCGTTTTCCATATATTCAGATATCACCCAAGGCACGGGCTCGCAAAAGAGTATCCTTTCTAAAAAGCGACGTGGATAGAGAAACAAACTGACGTAGCCACTCTGGAGCACAACTTAACGGTAGTTAAGGGAAGGTTGGGATTTTGTCACTCAACAAATTTACCATTTTGTGCCACAAAGGTTGCAGCCGATGTTCGGTACACAGACGCCACTTATCGAAGAAACCGATCCCTTCCATGTGGACAACAATGCTAGTAAGGGCCACATTAAATGTAAGCATGCTAAACCCTGATTTGAGACGAACCTCTGTAATCACACTGTGTCTAAGTTCTTGGCATGGCGCGGCCTATGGGATCTTTGATCCCCAACGTGGAAACTGATGTACGCGGAATGCATTGAAGGTTAGCAGATCTTCATACTTAATTTTCTTTTATCCAGCCTTGAGCATTAGGGAAACTGAAGTTACGGAAGCCAAGAACCAACGCGTCTTCACCCAGAAGACACTTGGGTGATCTCTACTCTCCATGATATCGGAATCCTGGATTGCTCCACATTCCGCAGTATCACAATGCGAATACGTCAGTGTGGAATGTATTTCGATCTGAAGATCTGTCTCAGATGATTACGTAGCTTGATAATTTTTGCTTGATGTATTCCTATATAATGTTTACGGACCGACTCCCCGATAACTTTGGACACATTGGGATCTTCCTCGGTGCAGGGGTACAACCCATGCTTGATTTCCCACATTGATAACAAGCTTTTATATGCCTACACAAATTCTCAGAAAGTCCGTTGACTTTTTTTAAGCACTGGTGAATCAGGGTGAGTGTCAACAACCACGAAAACCGGTCCGTTTCAATAACCATTTTCAGCCCGTCTAATGTATAAGTGTCTGCACAGACCCAAGAGTTCAGAATAATACGATGGGGCTCATCAAATCTCGGAGATATGGGGATCGCAAGTCACGAATATGGCAGTTTTTAATGGAAGATATCCGAGATGACATATTGTTGGAGTGTGAACTTCTTCTCTTGTCCTTCGCAACCGGCATCCAGGACGCAGCTGCCTGGCCCGATTACTCTTGCTTTGCCTCAAACCAAACTGGAAACACGCTTTTCCTAGCCATTGGTATTGCAGGTCTCACAAACAATGCATACAGCTTCCCGAATATCGGCGTCAGTCTAGCCATGTTCGTGGCTGGGGGGCTCGTATTGGGCCAGATCGGCAACTATGTTGGCGTGCGGCGGCGGTTGTGGATTCTCATCAGCAACATCATCCAAACCTCTCTTGTTTTCGCTGCTGTTTGCATCCAATATTCGCTCCCCATTCAGCGAGATGGTCCGGCTGCTATGGCAGTGATTGCACTTCTAGCCTTCTCAGCCGGTGGACAGGTGGCTATGAGTCGCTCGTTGAAAATTACAGAAATAACCACGGCAATGGCAACGGCAGCTTTTGTGGACTTAGTGGTCGACCCTGGGTTGATGAAGCTGCGCAATCGGTTACGAAATCGTCGATTCCTTTTTATCATTATGCTATCAGCAGGTTGTTTCGTCGGAGCATTTGCACAACGTGAAGTCAGCTCGACGCTTCCACTTCTCTTGTGCGCTATTGGAAAAGCCGTGGTGACACTCGGGTTTTTGTTTAATCGCCCTATTGACAGAGAAAATCTGAAGGAGAATGCGCTATCCCGGATTTCTTCAGAATCCTCGGAGATTTGTTGACATCGGCAAGTCAGCCGAGGGCTTGCAATTTCACATATTGCATAACGAAGAACGATAGGAATTTTGCTGACGGCTATACTGACTACTCAGTTGCTGATTTTTGGCAGCTGATATCCACCTATACTTGTGAAAAACCCGAATGCCCTGTACATAAAGTCAACCACATCCTGTCCCAGCCATTGGCTCATCATGTCTGTTCTTGTAAACTCCACTTCCCTCAGGAACTTTCCTGCAACCTTTGCTTCGTTAGATCAGGTGTCATATAGCAATGGGTTGTCTCATGACATACCAAAATACAACTTCCACTCTCAGTGTGGCTCATAGCAGACTGAGCGATTGCAGTTCCCACCATCTCGGGGGTGTTTCCTTCAAGACCAGCTTCTTTCCATTTGTCCGCAAAGCCAGCAGTGATACGCGTGGGAGTGAAGAATGGGGCAATTGCTTTGACCGAAACACCGTATTTCCTTGCAGCTTTCTGAGACCCTCGTAGCAATCCGATCATTCCGTGCTTCGAGGAAACATAGGCAGAGACACCCGTTCCTCCAAAGTAACCCGAAGTTGACGCTACCAATATGATAGAAGGCGGCACATCATCAATAGAAGAATTTATTTTCATGTGATGCATAGCAAGTCGCAAAGCTAGACAGAATATTCGTGCGTGGTTAGTGTTATTATCATTTTCCGGTTGATTTGTCTAGACATACTGTTCAGAGTTCCCTTCAAGTTCACATCGATTACCTTGAAAGCTTCCTCGGACTCGCGTAGGTTTCCATCACCGTCCACATCGTCTAAATCCAAAACCTCAGCTGACTCCATAATACCGGCATTAGCTATCACGACATGAAGAGCGCCGAATATCTGAATAGTGCGTTTGAACAAGGTAGTCATTTGCTCCCAATCCAAGATATCCACGGGTACGAACAGAGCCTTTGAGGGATAGGGAAGCGAGTCGATAATCTTGTTGGCCTTCTCTTCGAAGATAGGGATATCCGCGATAACGACATTGGCGCCATGTTCGTTGAACACTTTTGCCGTGGCTGCACCAATTCCGCCTGCGCCCCCAGTGATGATCACTGTGCGGGAGGTAAGCGCGCGGAGGGTGCTCGGATCGAACTTGACTTGATGCATCTAGAACTATTACAGTTGGTGGTCGAAAGAAACAAGTATTAATAAACTGTTCAGGGGATAGAACCAGGGAGCCGATTTTGCTTTAACAAGTTCTCTTTTCTATTATTACACAAGTTCCAAGCTTGCGTTCAGGTAGAGAGCGGGGCAAGAACCCCGCGAGTGGAAGAGTTCGCAAATTGGCCCGAAGAGGGGAAGCCACTGAATGGCCTTGATAACGCCTTCAGGTACTAAAAGGGTTCGCCGAGATAGAAGAGATGTATGTTTTCTGAATGAGATGACTTTAGATATTCAACAACCTTACTTCATGCTAAAATGAATAAAATAGATGTAAAGTATGATTGGAAGCTGAAACAGTTTTGTTCTGAAGACCTATCTGCCAGGATGATCCTAAGCTATTGCAGATGACTGGGAACATATATTTAAATCACAACATCGAAAGCAAATCAGAAAAAGGAAAAACAGAGCCTCTGGGCTCCTCTAACAGCCGGAGGTAGCGTTGGAGGGCTTAGAGCAAAAGGCTCCCTCCTGCGCTCGGCGGCTATCCAGCTCTCCGTTTAGAGTATTTGTATGAGGGAGAGCTTCACAAATTCCCTCAAAGTTCTTCTCTGACATCGCAGTGCTCCAATAGGTATCCACACCACCACAGCCCGAGTTGTAGGCAAAGCTGACCAAGGCACCATACTCGTTGGCATTCAGGTCGGCCGCATTATCCATGTCACAGACGCAAGTTTCGAACGTTCTGATATCTTGTGCGAGCAGCTCCTTGCCTTGGGCCTCTGTAATGGGGGCATGAATACTACTGCAGTCCTGGTTGGCTTCGCAGTCATGACCATAACCTACATGAGCAGAGTTAGTATGCTGCTCTCAGTTGTCGACTATTGATGACCTACCGATGGCGGTGTCGCCTACACTGTCGGTATAGAAGTTGGCTCTGAAGCCTTCAAGATGAGCGATGAGGTCTAACGCGCCTTGGTTCACGGCCGCTCGTTTGACCTTGGTGTGCGGGACGGCAGTGGCACTGACGGCGAAGAGAGCAAGAACGAAAATGGAGAACTTCATATTGAACAATTGTATCCGAAAGGTTTCAACACAGGCTGTGGGTGATTTTTGACAGTAGATTGTTCAACGGTAAGTTGATAAAATTCGGGTTCATGGTCGTTTTCGACGCCATTTTTATATCCCACGGAGCACCGAAGGATGCAGCGAATTTGCCAAGACGTGCGGCAAATACACACTGCTATACAACCAATCTCGTCTTTCTTCAGCATCACCTTGTGTTTCATATTGTGTAGTTTCAAGAACCGAAGCCATTGCCTGGCTTGCAGATCGCGGAACCTTAAGATCGATCGCTCGTATTTGAACGCAGATCTTTGCTGGGTTGGTTTAATAGCCCCCACGCCGTGACGAGGGTTAAAATCCAAGGGTCTTTTTTGGAGTACATAGAAGACTGTATTTCTTGAAGGTATCAGTTTTAGCAGACTGCTGGCAATGGAGTGGATCAAGTAAGGCTAGTGGAAGTTCAAGTAGCAAGAGTACCTTAGTGAAGCATCAATAAAGATGACATCCTTGGCCTGCAGGTACGCATGTACAAGGGTCATTTTGGCTTTGGAACTTTTATCAGCCAAGAGTTCTGGAAGGCAAGATCTTCATCTCGTTTTGCTGGTAGCGTGGCGACACGATCGTCGTCAATGATAAACTCATGCCGGTCTCTCGTAAATTGTGCTCTTGCATCATGGCCACAACACCCGTGCTCGAGAATGCCATTCCATTCGATGGATTCTAGAAAAAGGGTTGAACGCCCCGCCCCGCAGCTAACCACTCCTTAATATTTTCTTTATTACATAACGTCCAATTGCTAAAGGGTATGGAGTTTTGGTTCATCGGGATTTGAATTTAGCCCTCTGAATCGAAGTATACTGTGTAGAATTTGACGATATTACTACGGCAAATCGTCGTCAACTTCATATACTTAGTCTAGTGTATAGGGTTTGTCTTCTGTGGAAAGAACCTTGCAACCGCTCACCGTATTATGATTAGCAAAGTCAAATCACTACAGCTAAATGCAATTCTTGTCAAACGCCTCTTTTGTCACTGCTGGTAATGGCCGAGGATGTCAAACGAGCCACCTCGTAGAATGTATCCAAATGTAGAAGGCGGCTGCCGATCAAATGTAACAGACCCCTGCACCATCTCGGGTAGATCAAGACCGATCCCAGAGTGTCCCTGAAAGACACGAGTCTAAAGCAGTTAAGTAAAGAATAATTCCTAGTTTCGCTGGTGAGCCAAAGTCCGCAGCATATTATTATCCATCCTCAAGTCATAATGAAGTGGAGCACTGCCTCGAAATTTCTCCTTCCCTTCCTGATTTCTACCGCCCACAGCGCTAGTTCAGTTCCTTCAGACTACGTGTCAGTGCAGGTCGGGTATCATGTTGTCTTCTCGTACCCAGGTCTCCAGCCGCCGACTCATCTCTTTGACCTGATTAAAGAAGGCAAAGTGGGAGGTATCATCCTCTTCGGAGAAAATGTCGGCAACAACCTCTCGACAATCGTGGACCAATTCCAAAGCACATACAAAGAAAGCCCCTCGTATGCCGGCACTCCTCTTCTGATCATGACGGATCAAGAAGGCGGGGAAGTTCGTCGCTTGCCGGGCGGGCCTGACATGTCTGCCAAACAAGTTGGGCAATCGTCCGATCCGCAGGACGCAGCAACACAAGCCGGCAATGCTGCAGCAGGCGCTCTTCAAGCAGACCATCTGAACGCCAACCTGGCCCCCGTTCTGGATGTATATCGCCAGGCAGGAGATTTCGATGACCAATTTGGACGATCGTTCGGCAATACATCCAGCTTAGTGTCAACCTGTGGGAGTGCCTTTGTTAGCGCTCAGCAGTCCGCCGGTGTCATTGCCACTGCTAAGCATTTCCCTGGTCTTGGGGCTGCGGGTACGAACCAAGACACCGATGAGGAGCCCGTCACTCTCAACGTGACGCTTAATGAGCTTCGATCGGTAGACGAGGTGCCGTTCACCAAGGCCATCGCGACAGGCCTCGACATGGTCATGCATTCCTGGGCTTTGTATCCGGCTTTGGACTCTACGTATCCGTCCGGGCTCAGCCAAAAATGGATTCAGGGTGAGCTACGAGCCAGGCTGGGGTTCACGGGTGTGACTATTACCGACGCCATTGAGGCCGGTGCGCTTGAGGCGTTTGGCACGGACGCGGAACGGGCAGTTCTGGCCAGTCAGGCTGGGATGGACATGATTCTTGCGTCGGCACGGAATGTCACGCAGGGAGAGAGTGTCGTTGATGCGCTAGTCAGTGCGCTGAACGATGGGACGCTGTCTGGAGATTCTTTCAGCGAGGCGACAAATCGAATCCTGGCTGTCCGGAAGAAGGTCACTGCGTGAGGGCGCGGAGGGGATTGTTCCAAGGCTATCTAAGTGGTTATCATTTACCGAGAGAATGCAGTTGGATTCTATACAACTCTCAGGAGATGATTCGGGAGATCGGTCCCTAGTACATGATCCGATCTACTACTGCTCCGGTGGGACTGGTGGAGTCAATCTCGATTTGAGATGACCAGGCTTCTACCAAACAACACCTGGTTATTTGAATACATATGGTGGTTTCCAAACCAAACAAAAATGGTCAGGCTAGCTCGGCGCCAGTTGAAAATCAACCACCGAAGTAGGTACGGAACATGACTTGCATAGAGCTGACTGGCCCCGGTCACGCCACACTGAGCCGGACCCGACCGGAGGCGTTTCCGCCTGCTCCACCCGTGCGTCACATCTTTTCGGTCTAACTCAACTCATCCACCCCTCCAGACCCATCCTTCTTCCTGTTTGTTTTCCCTTCGGCTGCGTCGCTTTTCTTTTTCCAGGGGTTGGGTTCTGTTCATCGCACTCTTCTCGTGCTGCCTCTCTCTCCAGTATCTCGCGCCATCGAGCGCCCCAGCAGCAACCATGGGCCTTTCCAAGACCAACAGGATCTTGATCCTCCTGGTCATCGACTCAGCTTTCTTCCTGCTTGAGTTGATAACTGGTCCGTCTTGTTGAGCTTCCCCGAGTCGCAAGCTGTGCTGACACCCTGTTTTCCTAGGCTATACCGTTCACTCCCTTGCCCTCGTCGCCGATTCGTTTCACATGGTATGCGACCACCAAGACACACCTGACGCAAAATCTGATCTGACGGAAAACAGTTAAACGACGTCTTGTCGCTCTGCGTGGGACTGTGGGCTGTCAAAGTCGCCAACCGTGAGACGAGTTCCAAGCAGTACACCTATGGCGTAAGCCCCGCCACCTGGTACGAGCGTGGGACAAGCTGACATTCTTCGGGTTATAGTGGCAACGAGCAGAAACCCTCGGTGCGCTGGTCAACGGCGTGTTCCTCATCGCGCTGTGCCTGTCAATCTTCCTAGAGGCGATCCAGCGACTGGTCGAGCCTCAAGAGGTGCAGAATCCCAAGCTCGTATGTGTCGTCGGCTGCTTCGGGCTTCTTTCGAATATTCTCGGTCTGGCCTTGTTTCACGAACACTCGCACGGGCATGGACACGGCCATGACCATGGCGACCATGAGGGTGACGAGGATGTGAATGCGGCCGAACGGGGTTTCGCTGACCCCCTGGCGAGCGACCCGGCTGTCGCAGATCAGCGCGGTACCGCAGCGAGCGTCCTGCCCGAAAACATTGTGGGCAAGGGCCGCCCAGAACGCGTGCCGGAGAATGGCTTGATCCACCCGGCCACGGAGCCCACGTCTCCCATGTCTTGGAAGCGCCGTGTGACAGACGGCCAGAACCGTGGCGCGCGGAGGTACAGTACGTCGACAGGCCGTGGATATGCTAGTGTGGAGGACATCCATGTGCACCCTGCGACGCTGCGACAGGACATCATTGCAGCCAGCCGTGGCCGATTCGACAACGAGATGTCGTCGTCGGAGTCAGAAACTGGTCGAGGGGAAGACGAAAGCGCCCCATCTGAGCGATCGGGTCTCCTGCGACACAAAGACCGCGCGTCCAATTACACCGACGAGAACGGTGCCCCCTTTAAACCTACCGATCGGCTGGGAGACGATGATCTTCACAAGTCCCACAACCATGCGCAACCGAAGCCAAAGGGACAGAAGAAAGGCGGCCATGATCTCAACATGCGCGGTGTCTTTCTCCATGTCATGGGTGATGCGCTGGGCAATATTGGAGTCATCGTTTCTGCCCTGATCATCTGGTTGACCTCCTACGACTGGCGATTCTACGTGGATCCCGGCATCTCCCTCTTCATCACCGTCATCATCCTCGCCTCTGCAATCCCGCTGTGCAAGGCGGCATCCCGTATTCTGTTGCAGGCCGTGCCACCCGGCTTGAGTATCGACCATATCAAGGAGGACATTGAACGACTGCCGGGCATCATCGGCTCCCACCACCTCCACGTGTGGCAATTGAGCGACACCAAGATTGTGGCGTCGATCCACATCCAAGTCGACACCGAAATCAAAGGCGAGGGCTCGGAGAGGTACATGCGTCTCGCCCAACAGGTGCGCCGATGCCTCCACGCTTACGGCATCCACTCGTCCACCATCCAGCCGGAGTTTGCGCCGGAGAGCGACGTCGAGGACAGCCAGAACCCCGGCCCGTCATCATCCCGCGCTCCCACCGATGACCAGCCTAGCCGTGCCGCGAGCGTTCGGGAGGGCGATCCCCAGGCGTGTCTGCTGGAGTGTGACGAGAACTGCGCCCGCGGTGGACAGTGCTGCCCGAAGAAACCCACCTAGAGAATATCTTTATTTCGCGCATTTGGCGTTCCTTATGGCCTCTCTCTCTCCCCCTCATACACACACTCACTCTACGTGCAAAAATAACACATCGTTATACCCCATACTCGTACTCCCTGCGCCCAGGCCTAGAATGTATTACATAACCCACACGTGACCCATCTTCGATTTGCCCCAGAATGTCCTTTTAGGCCCCTGTCAAATACTAACTCAGGCTGGATCAGCATGTCGTGATTCTCCTTTCTAACAGTACAATACTCCAGTCATTCCTTTATTTGTCCATTTCATTCTTGTTCTCAGAATATGCTCCGTGATCGGCTCACACAACACCTACCTCCAACCGTGTCATCTCCATCTCCACCGATGTGGTAGTTTGGGCTCAGCCAAGGCCATCATGAGCTACGCCTATCCACGTAGCACACGCTCTTCCTCACTACCCTCGTTCACTCCGCGTCCCTCCTCCACTTACCACAACATCCTGAACAACGCCCGAGACCTAATACCACCCGCTGCGAAGCAATGGATGGCGGAAGGGAGAGCTCCTTGGCGAGCGGGCAGGCCCCAGAGCAGAGATGATATCAAAACCTCTGTGCTACGGACGGTGAAGGGTTTGTTCACGGTTGTCAATGCCCTGATAATTCTCTGGTTCTTCACGCTGTGGCGAGGAGAGCGGACGATATTCGAGGAAAGCCTGGCGGCATGTACCTGGGACAGGTGGGAGAGATGGGTGAGTCTGATCATGCCTTGTTTGATTTGAGTCCGTACTAATTGCAATTCGCATCCAGCCCCAAGACGCAACACCCCATCATATTGCTTTCGTCTCCGACCCTCAGCTCGTCGATGCCCACACTTACCCCGGACGCCCGTGGCCTCTCTCGACTCTGACGGTCAAATACACCGACCAATACCTCCGACGATCATTTTCCCTTACCCAGGAGCGTCTTTCGCCGGACTCGGTTCTCTTTCTTGGCGATCTGTTTGACGGTGGTAGAGAGTGGGCAACGGCCACGAGCTCGAGCCCAGAGAAACGGTACAAGGGCATCAAGGACTCCTACTGGAAGAAAGAATACGCCCGGTTCAGGAAGATTTTCTCAGACCAGCTGGATAAAGGCGAGTCGCCGCCACCTGATGGCCGTGGCCGCAGGATGATGGCTAGTCTGCCGGGCAATCATGACCTGGGGTTCGGCACTGGTATTCAAGAACCAGTCCGGGCACGTTTCGAGACTTTCTTTGGAGAGAGTAACCGGGTTGATGTCATTGGGAACCACACCTTTGTCTCCGTCGACACCGTATCCCTCAGTGCAATGGATCAGCCTGATCCGAAGACGGGCAGCTCAGGTACGATTGAAGGCGGTCCGGCGGAGATGGATCGTCCGATTTGGAAAGATGCAGATGAGTTCTTGGATCAAGCGGCATCTCACAAGGCCAAGGCTGAGACGAGGGAACTCCGCATGTTGAATGGACAGGACGAGGGGGTTCGCTTCGATCATCGCGTTGTTGACGCGAAGGAACCGTCTATCCGCGAAATCCCTCAGTCGGCGGGAATTGGTCTACCCACCATTCTTTTGACACATGTTCCGCTCTATCGGAAACCGGCTACTCCTTGCGGTCCTCTTCGAGAACGTTTTCCGCCGTCCTCGCCGAATCTGGAAGAGGATGAACCAAACGCTCTCAAAATCCAGGGCGGATATCAGTACCAAAATGTCCTGACCCCGACTATTTCGAATGAGTTGGTCTCCAAAGCAGGCCCGAACATCGTTCAGGTCTATTCGGGAGATGACCATGACTACTGCGAGGTCTCCCATCGCGAGTTCAACGGCTCGCCGAAGGAAATCACCGTCAAAAGCCTGTCTTGGGCAATGGGAGTTCGGAAGCCAGGCTTTCTTCTCACCAGCCTCTGGAATCCCATTGACCCAGAGACAGGCAAGGCGCTTCGAGACGGATCGCCTACTATCCAAAATCACCTTTGCCTTCTCCCCGACCAGCTAGGCATCTTCATCCACTACGGCTGCATCCTCGGCCTCACTCTCCTTATTCTTTTCCTACACTCCATCTACCGTGTCACATATGCCCCCATTCCATCCCCTTCCTCAAACGACTTCGTCCTCCCCCTCTCCGAGCGACGCCCCTATCCTCCACAAAATCACTCCTCCGGTACGTCCAGCTCCACCTTGCCGTCCCCCGGCGGCGGCCTGGCCAGCCGTGGCGGTCCAACAGCTGTCGCCCGGTATCCTGGTAAACCGTCTTCCTCTGACGCTTATTATCCGGTAGTAGACCGCGATGATGGTGGCTATTCGGCCGGTGCAAAAGAGAAGGTGCCTTTCCGGTCGTCTTCCTCCAAGCTGGGAATCAGGCCCGCTGCTATCCTGATCGGAAGGGAGATGTTGCGTTCCGTCAGGAGTGTCGCGCGGGTCGTTCTCGTCGTGTATTTCTTCTTGATTTGGCGCTGGTAATTGGCTTGCTTGGGTTAGCGCGTATAGAAATATAGACATACATTTCATTTTCATGTTTCCAACCCTTTTCCTGTGATTGTTGGTGTTGTTGACGGCCAAGACTTGACCCTCGAGGTCACTCCCTAGTCGTTACATACTCCCGCTGGATTTCGAGCCATCGGCTCCCAACATGTCTATGTCCCTGCGCCCAGGCGCATACATCCTGCCGGTGATCCTCCGGCGATTCACCGACCCGGTCAATTTTCGGCACGGTGTCGGACCACCCCGTCCAATCCCCGGGCCGGCAAAATCCCGCAGATTAATGTTAACTTTGGCTAAGGCTATGTGGCTGTTTGGATTTGGACGGACGTCTAAACCGTTTACATGGCTAGATATGAATTATGGTGTCATGCACATCCGTCATTGTGAATAATACGTGCGAAAGAGGAATCGACAATCCTATTTTCTGAATATGGTTTCGCCGAAGAAATATCTTCGGCGAAATTCGTTCCTAATGGGGATAGTTACGATATCTTGATGTTTCAGCCAACACAAGAGTAGTCAATTAGTTAGCGAGCCGCTGAACTCTCCAGATTTTTGCGGTCGGGGTAATTAATTGGTGTGGTGGGCGATAATCCGGAGATGAACTACAGTATCCAATGCATCCTTTCAGTTGTTCCGTTTCCAGGGTTCATGATACATGGTGGCGCTGGAATACCCTTCTTTCAGCATGTTATTTTCTGGTCGGCCACTGTTTTGGGAGATGCTGTTATGACTCCGCCACTTGTTCTTGTAGTTCCCGTCACAAGGGGTGAGGTGTTGTGATTTCCCGATGCGGCATGCCGATCACAGCCGCATCACCGTTGACGGCCAATCCGATCCTCATTCCGGGTATCTTGTCTAGTCGCGTGAGACACAATGATATTGTATATCAAGGTCTTCTGATCAACTGACAGCTTCTGCAAACAGCTTGATCAGCCAACACGCGATGGCCATCCCGATCGATCTGGGACTGTATGGGGCTGGCTGCCCTGCAGGAATTCGAGAAAACAACCTCTGCCGTCCGTCTATGGTGGAAACTCCGAGAAAATGTGCCAATTACACTCTTGGACACCATGAATTCAAGCTATTCATTGGGCCTTCCGGTATCCACTTGTTGCGCCGTCAACATCGGCCAAACCTTCATTAATTCCAGGGCGCAGGAAGCAGAATCAGAACTAGTTACGGATGGAAACCCCAGTTCTAAATCCGGACACACATGGGGGCCCTTCCCCAGACAATCCCAGTTTCTGGCCTCGTGGTCTCGCCTGCGAGCGGCAAATACAAAAGGATCGCCTACTCCCGCTCCGGTGATGATGGTCAATCTGTGTTTATTCTTCTCTTTCATGATCTTCCATTCTCTGTGCTAAACCATTTTCCCCTTGCCATACCCACACGTCTATATCCATTCCTAGATCTGCAGTGTAGTCTTTTATCTCAATCATTCTCTTCTCTTCGTCATGGGCTTCGCGTTGAAGAAGCCTGATGATGCCGTGGGCTCCGCTGCCCCGGCTATCATCATTGGTCTATTTGTGGCCTTTGGCGGTGTTCTCTTCGGGTATGCCTGGCTCATACATCATTAGCTCTGGAGAGTCCCTCTAACTCTTTCATATCAGATATGACACCGGAACAATCAGCGGAATCCTCGCCATGAAATACTGGCGGCAGCTTTTCTCCACCGGATACATCAACCCTAAAGATCAGTGGCCCGATGTAACCTCTTCGCAGTCTTCGATGATTGTCTCGCTTTTGTCTGCGGGCACGTTCTTCGGTGCCCTAGCTGCCGCCCCCGTTGCGGACACCTTTGGTCGGCGGCTCGGCATGATTATGGATACTGGTGTCTTCACTTTTGGTGTTATTCTTCAGACTGCGTCTACTTCTATTCCATTGTTCGTCGCGGGGAGATTCTTTGCCGGGCTTGGTGTTGGTCTGCTTTCTGCAACGAGTATGTCGATTTCAGCTCACAAATTACAAATTCACATTTAATGCTAACGCGATGTACAGTTCCCCTGTATCAGTCTGAGACAGCGCCCAAATGGATCCGCGGTGTGATTGTCGGAGCCTACCAGCTGGCCATCACATTTGGTCTACTCCTAGCAGCTATCGTCAACAATTCTACCAAGAATCGCATGGATACGGGCTGCTACCGTATTCCCGTGGCCATCCAGTTCGCCTGGGCTATCATTCTTGTGGTGGGGATGCTGGTGCTGCCAGAGACACCGCGCTACCTGATTAAGCGAGATAGACACGAAGATGCCGTCAAGTCCCTTGCCCGTCTACGCCGCATCGACGTCAACGACCCCGCCATCATCGAGGAGCTGTCTGAGATCCAGGCGAACCATGAATTCGAGCTGCGTCAGGGCAATGCTACATACCTTGAAATCCTCCGGGGCACTATTGGAAAGCGACTGGCTACTGGGTGTGCTGTGCAGGCTTTACAGCAGCTCGCAGGTGTCAACTTCATCTGTATGTGCTTCCTCGTTCTGTCTAAGCTCTCTATTATCCACCATGCTGATTCTTTGTCTAGTCTACTATGGCACGACCTTCTTCCAGAGCTCAGGCATCCAAAATTCCTTCATCATCACCCTAATCACTAACATCATCAACGTGGTCTCAACCTTCCCAGGCCTATACATGGTCGAGAAATGGGGCCGCCGCCCCCTTCTCCTCTTCGGCGGGGTAGGCATGTGTGTCTCGCAACTAATCGTCGCCATCGTCGGCACGGCAGCCAGCTCAAATGTCGCTAACAAGCTCCTGATTGCCTTTGTATGCATCTACATTTTCTTCTTCGCCAGCTCCTGGGGCCCCGTCGCCTGGGTCGTGACGGGCGAGCTATTCCCTCTGAAAGCGCGCGCAAAGTGTCTCTCTATCACCACCGCGACGAACTGGCTGCTCAACTGGGCGATCGCCTACGCCACGCCGTACATGGTGAACAGCGGACCCGGCAATGCCAATTTACAATCCAAGGTGTTTTTCATCTGGGGTGGCTTCTGCTTCCTCGCTGTAGTTTTCGTCTACACTTGCATCTATGAGACCAAGGGTCTCAGTCTTGAGCAGGTCGATGAGTTGTACTCCAAGGTCGAGCAGGCGTGGAAGTCGCCGGGCTTTGTGCCCTCTGTTCACTATACAGATGTAAGGGACGTTACAGACGAGTCGAAGCGTGGTAGTCTGGCGCAGTTTGAGGCCGAGGCTGATGAGAAGCGTGAGGAGCGGTCGGAACATGTGGAAAGCGTACCTAAAAGGGTGGAGGTTTGAATATTCTGCTCTGGTTTCTTGTGTTGTTTTTTCTTTGGTCAATTCTTGGTTTTACGTGCACGGCTCGGTACTTGTAAAAACTATGTCCGCTACAGAACTATCCATCTTAATCTATCGAAGTTGTGTGTAAAACGAACAGCTGTGGCTATGAGGGTCCAGCTCTTGTATCTGTCAAGCTAACTTGAATATCAATGCCAATAACACATCTCGACAAGGCAGGAGGCATTTTGCTTTCCATCGGAACTCGGAGGGGAGAGTCGGTCCGATCGTAAACCCAAGTGATTTCTGTAGGCTATGCAGCGCTTTCACGCTGGGGCGAAATTCGGGCCTCGAAACCTAGCAGACAACGAGCGGAGTTGATATTTTTGGTTTGTTGCTAGTGCAGTCAAATGGGCGGGGGCTAGTTAAGCCGATCTACGCATTTGCCACGCTAAACCTTAACGCGGACGGTGGTGCGGAGGGTCGGAAGAACTACATGTTCCAGAACGCCGGCACGGTCAACGGAGTTAAAACAAAGAGACTGTCTCGAATTTGGGATATAAAACATTCAGGCAGGGTCGCTTCAGTATCCAGTCTATTTTTAATTCTCCTATATTGTCTATGATAACTAGATTGACAGCACCGTTGTATCAACATCTCAAACCTTAATACTACACCTGCCTCACATACAAAAAGCTTGCAACCATGTTC
The DNA here is from genome assembly GCF_964197705.1 of Penicillium psychrofluorescens. NCBI lineage: Eukaryota > Fungi > Ascomycota > Eurotiomycetes > Eurotiales > Aspergillaceae > Penicillium > Penicillium psychrofluorescens. The sequence continues at coordinate 3,878,241 of NC_133439.1, read as the reverse complement.
AAAAATTCCGCAGCATGGCTAATTGCAAACAAAGCTCGTCCCTTGCAAGTCAAGTCTGCTGCATACACCAGACCGCGCGAAGCCGAAATCGTGATCCGCAATTACGCCACAGCCATCAATCCAATCGACTGGAGGATACAAGACATGGGAACATCTATGATGTACAAATGGATCGAATACCCTTGTATCCTGGGGTCGGATGTGGCTGGTGAGGTGGTCGAGGTTGGACCCCAAGTAACACGATTCAAAGTGGGAGACCGCGTGGTCGGTCAAGCGGTTGGGAAGGACGAGAAGCGCAACCGGGATGCCGAGGGCGCTTTCCAGCTCTATGTGGTTCTATTGGAACACATGGTTTCGCCAATTCCAGACTCCTTGCCGTATGAAAACGCGGCCGTGATCCCTCTGGCCGTGGCTACGGCGGCCTGTGGCCTCTTCCAGACGGATCAACTTGGACTTCAACTCCCTTCTGCAAGCCCCAAACCCAAGGGCGAAACCCTGCTAATCTGGGGCGGTTCCACCAGCGTGGGGAGTTGTGCTATTCAGCTTGCTGTGGGTGCTGGCTACGAAGTGTTTGCCACGGCATCGCCTAAGAACTTCGATTATGTCAAAAACCTTGGGGCAGCCAAAGTGTTCGACTACAATAGCAGAAGTATCGTCAATGACATTGCGAAGGCCTTTCAGGGGAAGACATCAGCTGGCGCAATTACGATGGCGTCGGCTGGAACCGGGTATTGCATGGATATTCTGAACCGCTGCAGCGGAAAGAAGTTTGTCTCCTTGGCCGCCTATCCAGTTCCTGCGACTATTCCCAAGCATTTCCCAGTCCTGCAAACCATGTTTACATACATCACTCAGAGTTTCGTCTACTGGTTCAAGTCCAAATCCATGGGCGTCAACTATAGCCTTATCTTCGCCACGACTCTGATTGAGAATGGGATCGGCAAGTCGATCTTTGCGGATTACCTTCCTCAGGCACTGGAGACGGGCAGATTCAAGGCGTCTCCGGAGCCAATTGTGATTGGCACTGGATTGGAAGGTATTCAAGATGCACTGGACTATCAAAAGACCGGGGTATCTGCAAGGAAGGTGGTTGTCTCTCTGAAAGACTGATGATGAGTATGGGTGTTTGGTGGTCGAGTCAGGCGATCCTGTTTCACTAATCTAATGTCGATTTGGGTTTCTTGTTCTGTTATGGATCTATCATTGTTCTTGCTTTGCTCTAAATCTATTGTTTAGTTATCTGAGTTCATTCTTATCAACTTACTATAGACTCCTTGGGAAATATTCTGGAGCAACCATTCTTCAGATACATTGTGTTGTCAGAGCAGTAACCGGATTTCCCACGATTTCATGCCCGAACACAAATACCTTTATAGATAGTTTCTTCACTACATGGATTAGCCTTGAGCTGCACGATATTCCAAAATCCTGTTCGCTGACTCTGATTGGCTGTTGTCATGTGCCTCGTTCCTGAGCACGTGACTCCCCTCCTCGGCATGTGAAGGGGGAAACCCGTTCCTGATCATTTGACTGCAAACATCCTGACTCTTCAGACCTCATTCGGGCTCCAAGATGTAGCTGCGGTTTTCGTCCCTTGCCCTCCCTCTGATTGTGCGACCATGTCAGTCACTGTTCCCTTGGACCCGCTCGTCCCAGCTACCCCGTCGGACGCGGTGATCAAAACCGACGATGCATCCCCCACTACAGTTTGGAAGGACCGCAACCCGACAATCGAGAAGCATGACGAGCAATTCCAACATCCGCTATTTCCAGCTTTGCCTTCGTATAGTGCACCCACGGCCCTCAGCAAGCTGCGTGACTACACTCTCGTCGCCATCTCCTTCGTTCTGTCGCTCTCGTTCCTAACAGTGATTTTCACTGGAGCCTTAATTACAACCTTTATTACCGCACTTTCTGGTCTTTGGCATCGGATTCAGGGCCGCCATCCGGATACAGCGAGGGCATTCTATGCGGAGGAACAAACACGAAGAACCGCAAGAGCCGAGGCAGATCGCAGATGGCATCTGAGCCAGCAAAAGAGAGACAGAGACGAGGAACTGGGCTCTGATGAGTGTCCTCCGCTGGAAGGCGGAACGGACCCCATCGTCTGCGACATCGCGTACTATGCGCGGCGGGTTGGTTTGGATGTTGAGACCTTTCGAGTTCAGACGGAGGATGGCTTCATAATCACCCTGTGGCATGTTTACAATCCACAGGAATACACGGCCCTATCGGTGGAAGAAAGACGTGAGCGTGGCTCGGCTGTTTTTACACAACCCAGAAACGAATCAGCCAGTCCCCAGTCGAATCGTCGATACCCCGTTCTTTTGATTCATGGGCTGCTCCAGTGCGCCGGCGCATACTGTACGAATGACGAAGACAGTCTAGCCTTTTATCTCTGCAAGTCGGGTTATGATGTCTGGTTGGGCAACAACCGCTGTGGACTCGAACCAGAACACACCTCTCTGTACCCCTCCGATCCTCGCATGTGGTCTTGGGATATCCGACATCTCGGCACCCTCGACCTTACTGCTCTCACGTCACGCGTCCTATACGAAACCGGATTCGAGAAACTTGGACTTGTGTGCCATTCGCAAGGTACCACCCAAACGTTCGTGGCGCTAGCCAAGGAGCATCGCCCGGAACTTGGTGAGCACATCTCAGTATTTTGCGCGCTTGCACCGGCGGTCTATGCCGGCCCATTGGTTAGCAGACCATATTTCCGTTTCATGCGGATGCTGTCTCCAGAAATGTTCCGTGTCTTTTTTGGCATTCACTCTTTCATCCCGTTCATGATGACGGCGCGCCGTCTTCTTCCCCCAAAGGCCTACGGTACTATCGCCTACTGGGTATTTTCATTCCTATTCGGCTGGTCCGACGCGCGTTGGGAGCGTGATCTGCGCAACCGCATGTTCCAATTTGCTCCCGTGTACGTGAGCGCCGAGTCCATGCGCTGGTGGCTAGGAAGTGAATGCTTCGCGAAGCACAAGTGCATTCTCTCCACACACGAGGAGAGTCTCAGCGAGACCCTGGAAGGCCAGGAGCATCAGCTCGCTGGAGAAACGATCCGCGAGCATGGGGATGATCCCCAGGATGCATGTCTTGCTCGCCGAGAAGATACTGCTTGGTTTGGCCCACAAACCCCGCCGTTTGCACTGTGGGTTTGCGGCTCTGATGCTTTGGTTGATGGCCATCGGCTTTTGCATCGTTTCTCCAGTGGGAGAGAACCCCATGTGCGTGTTGTCCACTCCAAGGTCATTGATGAGTATGAACATCTCGATGTCCTTTGGGCTATGGATGCGATTGAGCAGGTTGGGAAGGAGGTCAGGCAGGTTATTTGGACGAGCATGCCTGATGATGCTCGCAAGGTTTGCCGTGCGCCCCGCGGAATCAACATCAACCTAGTTGATGCATGATCAATTTGGGCAATGAAGTTATGAGGGCTATGCACATATTTTGCCTGGAATTGATGTCTTCATGTCGTGATATATTGTCTGCACATACACGAATCTATGCATTTGCTCAAAGCCTTTGCTTGTAAGACTTTTGGACTCCACTCACCGCTAACAGATTGCGTAAGTGTAGCATAGTGTCGGAGTGGAATTCCCACTAGTAATTTACTAGGATCCATCTTCCGCATCCTGATCACCTGATCTGATCCATCAGATCTAGGCGTCCAGCGTAATTGCCGCATTCCGGCAGTTTTTCCCGCTTTCTGCCCCCCTATAAATTCCAGGATAATAGATAGACTGAATACCATCGTTTTCATCATTGTCGAATCAGACTACTTGGTAGAATTACTAGTGATTACGCTTATTTCCCATTTCCACACGTAGTCTCCCCAATGCAGTTACAGGTATACCAGAGTGTCTATACTGTTAATACTATCTTACTCTATGTCTCTGTATTTCCCTTTCCAGAACTGAACAGCGATATCAGGTCCCACCGAGCGGCTTCCGAACACCAGAAGGTACATATAGCAATTGTGGAGATCGAGATGCCAGGCAGACTTGACAGGTACCTCAAATGTAGCTTCAGTATAGGATAGCATGGAAAAGATACCTATTGGATACATGGTGGGACATTCATCGGTCTAGCCCAGTTTGGGGCCCGAGAACAAAATCAGACGTACCACACGCGCCAACCGCATGTCAGCGCGGTCTCAAACCCATGAGGACAGCGAGTGAGATTACCCCTCGCCTTTGTCTTCTCTGATCATCGCATATACCACTCGGCAAGCCTCTTCAGCTGTCGCGATCACTATGGGCCAAAAGGCATCCGTCCCCCAACCAGGGGCGCGCTTTCAAGTAATCGGCGCGGGCCTGTCGCGTACCGGGACCGCATCATTCACTGCTGCATTAGAGATTCTCTTGGAGGGGCCTGTCTACCATGGTGGAACACAAACCACCATGGGTCCTCCGACCGAGATCAAATCCTGGATCCAGATTCTGCAATATTGGGTACACGGGAAGAAGGCCGACCGCCCCACGATGATGAACCTCATGAGGCACCGACTGGACGGGTTCGTCGCTGTCACCGATGCGCCTTGCTCTCAGCTCTTCGAGGAATTGCTAGAAATGCACCCCGACGCCAAGGTCATCTGCACCACCCGCGACCCAGTCGCTTGGGAGAAGTCTATGTCCCAGATCTCCAATTTGGCGCTACTATGGTTCCTGCGCGGGGTTCTGCTTCCGCTGCCGGGCATGCGGCATTTCGTGGATTATATCAGTGTGCTGGGGAAGCAGTGGTTCAAGCTCTATGGGACCAAGACTTTCGATCGCACGACATATGCGAAGCACATTGCTTGGTTGCAAGAGGTGGTGCCCGAGGATCGCTTGGTGTTCTATGATGTCAAAGATGGATGGGAGCCGCTGTGCAAGGCACTGGGTAAAGAGGTGCCCAAGGACCAGCCATTCCCGCGGGTCAACGATGGGGCTGCCATCGAACAAACGGCTCAGTATCATATCCGGCGGGGGCTTACTCGATGGGCGGCGATTCTTGGTGTGATTGGCGTCGCTGCTGCTCTACAATTGCAGATCATCCCTGGCATTTTCAGCCCATGAGCTTGTGTTGACAGCAGCATGTTCGTCCTTGGGTTTTACTGGGGTTGATCGGTCCCAAAGCGGTATACCAGTCGGTTAGTCATGACCTCGCAGTTATCTACATCCAACAATGAAACCTTGTCCAGGGGTTTGGATTGGCCAGTAAAGTCACTAGTACCAACAAGGCTGGCAGTTGGACGCCAAGTCTGGCTGCGCCACGTTGTATCGGACCCTTTTCGCTTCCTTTTGAGACATTCTCCACCCGCCGGTTCCCCATTGACCGGTTTCCCCTGGCAGCTACAAGCCATTTTAAATGCTGGGTGCGACAAGCAATCCAGTAAGCGAATTATTCTCCAGAGGACCCCTTGGGACGGATGCATCTTGACCCTGCAGAACAGTCGCGAGCTAAGGCGACTCGCTTGAACGCTTGACTGCTATTTCCAGGTGGATGATCGGCAATTAGGTCTCTTCTTGGCCCCCCGCGTGTTGGCAGCGTGCAAGACAAGGCTCCAACTTTTCTCTCGAACTGCTGCCACCAACAACCGTGAGACTCATACCACACACCCTTGACACTTTTTGCTGGATGGCCGTCGGAGCCTGATCGGACCACGAAATGTCGTCGAAGGCATACAAGTCGACGCGAGGGTGGATCTGCCGACTGATTCTGCGAGTGCTGGCACTCCTGGGCTGCGTCGCCGCCATCATCTTCTCAGTACTGGGGGGGCTCACTGATAGTCAAACCATTGCTCTCGTCTTTGTCAGTTGCCTGATTCCAACACTTTGGGCTCAGATCGTAACTAACGCATGCTCCGTGGCTTACAGGTTGCCATTATTTCCGTCTGGAACCTGGTTGACTGCATCCTGCTCTGTGTGAGATGCATCCCAAAGCTCAGCGTCAATATTGTCCTCGATCTCGTGGCCGCCCTCATGCTGATGGCCTGGGCGTGTTTTTTCTTTTGGCTAGGATGCGCCTGGACCGTTGAGTTTGAATTCCTGATGCTTTCCGAGCTGGTTCTGGGTGGCATCTGTACATTCACTGCGTAAGTGGTCGAAACCCTCCCCCACGGTCGGCATGGAACTCGTTGCTGATCCCGCCTCCACGGGTTTAGCATTCTACACATCTTCCTCTTTGCCCTATCGACCAAGGCCCACCGTGAAAACCGCCGAGAGAAGAAGCACAAAATCTGGATGGACCCGTACTCTCTCGCCGGGCCAACGGAGTATGGGACGACCGAGTATGGGACGACCGAGTATTCGACGACGGAGACGCTGATTCCATCGGAGTACCGGGCAATAAATAGAAGCCCGCGACAATTGGATGAGGTATAATTTACCATTCTTTTATCTGGAACACGGAGTTGGGCCTCTCTAGGGGAGTTATATAGGAAAATACATACCATTCCTTCATTTTCAGCGATGAGAGCTCCTCTCTGGCCGACCGGGTAAATCATGCCTGAATGATGCCTGGATCCAACCTCAGGCATGATTCAGGCATCAAAAAGGCATCACCAAGGCATCAACGGATGCAACCCTAGTTCCGCTCTTTCTTCCCTTCTTTCTTCCCTTCTTTCTTCCTCTCCTTCAGCCATTCCAGTCCATTATTCATCTCCTGCTTTTCACAATCACTGTCTCTCTGGACAACTTCACTCACCCTGCAGTTCATCCCTTGATCTAGTCGCCACCTAACCAGTGGAGCCGACTAACCCCGCAAACCTGCCCTCCCCCGGATTCCCACTGTGGGACCGGGCTAAGGACTCCGCTCCCCCACCCTGAAGACCATCATCTCTGCTCCTTCTCTTGTCTCCTGTATAAACCAATAAGCCACCGTATTTGTACAGAAGGAAGTTGAAAAGGAAGGAATCTATAGATCTCTATCATCTCTGCACGTAGTCCCCCGATTCGCTTGATCGGATTATGCTTGATTTCGCCGCGTTTCGGGAACAGGGGTCTCGACCTATCACACACCGGATGATCGTGTCGCGTACGCAATAGTGACCTGGTCAGACACGTAGCCCCTTTTTGACACGGACTCCTTGGTCTGAGCGACAGCCATTACGCCAGAGCGAGCCAATCAAAAGAGCAAGTCAGCAGGGGAGAATGTGGGGGTTGGCTGGGCTCCCTGGTTGCCAATACTCACGCTCGCCTGATCGAGTATTCCGTGCCCTTGTTTCCACAGGAAATACGACTATGGTCAGTGAGAGAGGGGCGGAAGTGATAGCTGGGCAAATAGGAGGTCACTAGAGGGGATTCGTGCATAGGACCAGACTTGGGAACGATCTATTGCCACTCACGCTGACTCCCCCGGACCATGACGAGCCACAAACCCCGCATTCAGCAGGTCAGATGACTGCCAGTATAAAGCCCTTGGTTCCTTTCTTTCTCCTTCTTTCCCATCCGCATCATCCTCATCATCACCATTTCACCCATTTCCACCACCATCTCCACTCTACCATCATCAATATGTCTGCGCCGGCCGGTGTTATCTTCCAGCAGCTTGCTGCCCTGCCTGCTCGCTCGAGGCAGGGTCTGAACAACCTGCGACAGAGACTCTTCCAGGGTACGTGTGCCTAACTCCCACCATCATCATCATCATCACCACCATCATCATTATCATCCCCATCCCACCTTCTCTCCACCACTAGTTGCTAATATCCTCCACAGACTCCAAGCCAAAGAAGGAGGGTCAGTTCCTGCGCACTTCTCTGAGAGCTCACCAACCCGTCTGGCTGGCTGCCACCGGTGGTGTCTACACCAGCATGTCCGCTGTCTATCTCACACTGCGGTACCTCAAACGCGCCCGATAGACACTGGTCTATCCTGAATGGCTCTCGATCTCTCTCCCGGGCGCGAGAATCTCGCTGCCCTTCGCTTCATATACATAACCCCTTCTTGGCATGATGCGTTCTATCATTCTATCACCTTCACCTCCCTCTATCGAGACCATTCAACACCGAAATGCCCGTCGATCGCCATGGATTAGATGGCGGGTGATCGGTGCGACCCTGTCAGCGACAGGTTTTTGTTTCCTTTGTTCGGTCACAGATTTCTTATTGTCGCCATAGATTGGCCAGACACAGACTGGAGTTTCCGGGGGGTGTGCTTTACATTCATTTAACTTCATACCGCGGGTTGTCACTACTGTCTGACAACGCACAATTCAATCGGAATGACATTACATGAACATGATCCATCGTAGTCGTGCGTAATCTGTTACGTGGTCGGGGTCATGATGACCAAGTAGACTCTGCGGTGCGTCAAAGACTCGTTCGCCGCTCCGGTTGGATCGGAATGAGATCTGTTCGTGCTGTTTGGAGGCATCTACCTGTAGACGCGGAGATAATATGCTCCTGGACATTCATGCAAGGCACCAAGGAAAAAGACCCTATCAAGACTTGCAATTCCAGCCAACCCATCCAGACAGCGTACACCACTGATTGTATGTATTTGACTTGTCGATGATCTCATGGATCCCGTCCGGATCCGGTGGAGCCGCCTTGGCATCCCCCGCCATGTGTGATCGGTGGATCCGTGTCCACACCTTTATTTACTCCCTTATCATCCTTGATTAGGACAATAGTGTCAAGACAAGATCCCACTATGGTCACACTTATTCTTGAAGCCTCTCGTGTTTAGCCTTATATATCAAGGGTCCAAGGAAGATTGAAATTATAACATACGGAAGCTTTTGTACTCAGAGCACTCAGTATAGTCAAAATTTGGTCGTCAGTCTAAGGGTCTAAGTGCGAGGGCTCCTCTAGGTTTCGTATCTCTTGGCTCTTTGGTTTCTATATTATATATACGACAGTCTTCGGTCTGTGGCTTGATTAAAAGTGGTAATAATATGGTAGTTTCCATTTATGGGCCAATGAATCCAACAGTTTCGAGGGATCAGCGTACAGAAATCAGCAATTGGTAGTTTCTTGTGCCCTGCGACTGGGAAATACTAATGACAGAGTGCCAAATAGTCCTCTCCCAGGAAAGAGCCCGGCAGAGTCTCAGCGAAAATCAAGTCGTATCTATATTCATCGGAAACATGCATAAATCCAGCCTATGATCATGATACTTCGAAGGTCTATGCCTTGGTATCAAAAGGCAAACCTCCTCATGATAGCCATATGTAATGAGATGGCAAGATGAAAAGCACCGTTAAATGTTAGCACTCGAATCCACTTTCCATATCCATCTTTAGCATGGTCCTAGTGGAGCTGCTAATACGTCATTGTGCACTATGCTCGGCAATTCCAGACTACAGCATTTACAATCTGATAATTCAATCTTACAGAACTCTTATGGCTGCGTTTTTTGATTACTTCTATTTGTTATTATTGTTTCTAAGTATCACATTTTAATACTACATTGCCCCCTCCCGCTCGCGCGGGGAAGTGCTTTCGGCATCGTACCAGTAATTGTTCAAGCTGCTATATTAAGCTGCAAATCACAACAACCGCCCGACCCACCCCTCACCTTCTTCGCGAATCCTGTCTGCCCGCGGAAATAATGAACCCTGTTAGTCTTCTGTGACTAGCGGATCGCTCTAATTCGTCTCTCTGTTACTCCGCAACGCGGGACAGAAGAACAAGGAATTAAATTCCCCGGATTATTTTCCTTTCATCACTGCCGATCTCGTCCAAGCACCGGGTGCTAGACTGACCAAATGGATAAATCATTTTGCCCATCTGGGAAGAGGGTTACATTTTAACCGAGGGACTATTTTTGACAATTCTCCTCACGCGGAGAAGGACGTTGAAAATAGACGGGAGACGTGATGGTCCTCAACCATCACGCAGGTTCCATCACGCAGGGTTCCACCACTCGGCAACCCGGTCGTTTTTCTTCTGGCCAGCTATTGCTTGCTTCTTGCTTTTTGTGTGGTTCATGTGGGCCCCTCCTGGCTTCTAAAGCTTGACTCCGATGTTCTAGGGGCTGTCATTCGCGTCCTATTTATGGTAATATGCACACCGTGTGTCCTTGGTGCTCTCGTGACGGCTTCGATCGTCGTGATTTGCATCGTGCTTCCCGCTCGCCTGTGTATAATAATATATCGCTCGGAACTTTTCCGTATGACACCCCCGATGGGCACGGAACGCATCTGTATTCTGGGCGCAGGAAGGAGATCGAGGACCTTGCTTTTTCGCGCAAGTCTTATTTGACCGTGACACCCATTCCCCTCACCCTATAACTGTCCACGTCGTCATTGGAGGGCTAAGAGAGAACTACGCACAGCCCTCTTCAAGATCGGCCAGCATTATTCGTTTTGCTTCTTCCTCTTGTTGTTGTTCGTCGTTTGGGGGCCCTTCTAGCGAAGTACATATGTGACTACTACTTGCATAAATGAGGTCCACTCCAAAAAGGCAACACAGTTTCTGCTTGCCGCCGCAACAGGAGATTAATCTATGGCAAGCATGTACATGAGTTTCCCTGGTAAATTTCGAGCGGGGAATTCTCTCAAAATAGCATTTCCTCTTTCCCCAATCCATCACCTCTCGGTTACGGATTTTCCGTCTCCCCTCATTCCGGAAGTCCGGCAGGTGCTCATACGAGTCGGTGTGTTTGCTGTATGGCAGAGATTGCTTCGCACTACATCATCATGGCTTGGCCTATGAGGGGAAGGCCCATTTCTGCCGGGATGTTCTCCAAGAAGGGGATGCAGCGTGAGGGGAAACAATAGTGCAAAAGGTAAATGCGGTGGTCCAGATACTTTGATGATTCTTGGGAGTGAAATCTGTGTCCATATAAAAGCTGCTCCCACACCGACGCGCCAGCCAAATCTGAATTGGCTCACATCTTGTTCATTTGGCCAAGTTCTCCATCCTTTTCTGCCAAAATGAAGCTTCAAGCTCTTCCTCATATCTTTGCTTTGCTTCCTGTCTTCCTTCCTCTTGTCAATGGAGCTCCGGCCCGTAGGGATAGCAATCCCGGTCTAAGAGGCTCTGAGGCTTTGGCTGGGTACTCCCCGTCCGAAGTGGTCCCGGACAAAGCTCAGCCTAGTATCCAATACAAACTAGTACCAGAACAAAAGCAGGATGCCGACATTGGATCCTATCTGGACTTCGAGAATGCCAAAAACCCCCAACCGATTCGTGGCTCATATGGTGGTGATGATCCAGGCCCCAGTAGGTATTTGGGGACATTGATTCGTCAATGACAAGGCTAACATCTCCTTTTAGGGAACTATTACTACGACCGCATTAACAGTGACAAGCTCGCTCCTCCGGGAACGGACGAAGGTCAAACAATCAATGCCCAATGGCCTCTTGGTGAGTTTATGCCGCAACTAGAAAGAGCTTTATATCTAACAGTCGCTACAGGGCTTAGCCATAACCGGTAAATAGGCAACCACCCAGCCTCTGGCCTCTACTGATAGCTTTGTTTAGATTGGGACTGAAAGGCGCCGGCTGGGCCCGTCAGGAAAACACGGGAGTAATGCCAGATGCAGTGGCAATGGCTGGTGTTGATATGCGACTCGAGCCTGCTGGGTACCGCGAGCTCCACTGGCACGTCGCCTCGGAGTGGTCTCTCATCTTGAATGGTTCCTGTCGCATCCAGGTATGTAGTTCTCAACAGACTATATGAGATATAGATTGACATATCTAGGCCATCAACGAGAATGGCGAGACTTTTGTCGACGACTTGACGGCAGGTGACGTGTGGTTCTTCCCACCGTGAGCTTTCCTTGACTCATTCAACTTTCGTTGCTAACTTTGAGCTTACTAGTGGCATTCCCCACTCTATTCAAGCTCTGGATGATGGTGTCGAGTTCCTGCTTGTCTTCGATGATGGCAACTTTAATGAAGACAATACCTTCCTTGCCACAGAAGTCTTCATGCATCAACCGGTAGGATTCTCAACAAACACTATATGCTATGTGCATTCTAATCCTTTCTGCAGAAGGAGGTCCTCGCCAAAGACCTCGGCGTTCCCATCACGGCATTCGACAACCTCCCCGATGATGAATTATACATCTTCAAAGGCACCCCTGCTCCAAAGGACATTGAGGAGCAGAACGTGACTACTGCCGCTGGTTTGGTTCCGCGTACCCAGAGCTACTCCTATCACTTCTCGGAGCAGCCAGCCCACGAGGTTGCTGGGGGCTCTGTCAAGATCGTCGATCCGCTTACCTTCCCCCTTGCTAGTAACTTCTCTGCTGCCATCGTGACAGTCCACCCGGGCGGCATGCGTGAGATTCACTGGCATCCGAGTAGTGATGAGTGGACTTTCTTCATCCAGGGCCAGGGCCGGGCTACCCTCTTCACTGCACCGGACCAAGCAACCACTTTTGACTACCGAGCCGGTGACATTGGTTATTTCCCGCAGTCGAATAGCCACTACATTGAGAACACGGGCGATGAAGATTTGATGTTCGTGGAAGTGCTCCAAGCTTCTCAGTTTACAGGTATGTCACTCTATTGGACCTTTCCGGTTTCTCACTCCCTAACCATGTAAAGATATGGCTCTTGGCCAATGGATTGCTTCGACGCCAAAGCAGATCGTTGCTGACACGCTGAACTTGAGTGAAGAGACTCTCAGCAAGCTCAAGACGGAGAAACAGTATGTTGTTGCGGGAACCACTGATACTTAAGTGGAAGGACTCGTGTTTTCCAATAAGTTCGCGATGTCACTCGTTAATCAGTCGTGCACCGTAATTCTCTATTCAAATAAACAACGTTAATGATTTTTAAAAACTACTTCATCTCCTTTTGCTACCCAAATCTGGTTAGAAAAGGACGACTTCAGTGACTCAAATCTTGTTAAACATATAGACCGGATAATGCCTGGCAAGTCTTGGCTTGCTCTTTCCGTTTTAGTGCTCACTGATTGCTCCCTGAGTAGAACTGAGCACGGCCCTAAGCGCCCTGATCGGCTCACGGAGCATGATATAATCACGATGGTCTGCTCACTGAGTACTCACTGACTGCTCACCTGAGCGGCCTGATCTACTCACTGATCGCCCTGATTCGTTTAGTGAGCCCGCCCTAAGCATAGGGATCAGCGCCCTAAGGAAGCATACCCCTAATAAAGTGCAACCCTACCTCCACCGCCAAGAGCAAGAGAAGAGAATATAGCTTGGAAAAGCGTATAATACCAAACCCATTGGATCCAAAGTGGAATGGAAATATTGAAGAATATCTTATCGATGAGGCTTCGGTTGCTGAGTGGGTTAATCTTGAGAGCTCTCGCGGCAGTGGATATTCCACTGCGGAGCTTCATGAACTGAAAGATCAACCGTACAACTTGGCAATTGGTACTCTGCTTGGCTGCGTTTCGGTGGTTGTCGCATCACAAAAGGCTGTGTATATCTCGCACCACTGGGAAAGGGGCGCATTCAGCCAGGCCGAGTGGGAAATTGGATCCCAAGAAATATTCCAGCAACTGGCTCTGGATGAACTGAATAATGGAGGAGGAGATGATATGCCAAGCCTCAAACAATATGCAGGCGACAACGGACCGTTTGCCTCTCATTATGAGCCTGTGGTCTACGTCCTCAAGCGGCGATCTTCAGGCCGACCCGAATATGACGCGGCGTATGATGCCAAGACGCAGCAGATTGTGAATGAAGTGCAAAAAATCACTGGGCTGACGACAAGATTTGTCAACTACGAGAACACTAAAGAGGATACCGAGGACGAGGAGAGTACGAACGGGGTAGGCCTCTTCCAATATGACCCTAACGGAGACGATATGTGCATGATGCAATTTGCCATGTTGAAGTTCTGGATGGAGACACAAGAGGTGTTCACAAAGCTGTGGGGTGCATTGGAGGGACAAGAGATTGGAGATTCAAACTAGAAACAGGATTGCCGAAGGGAGCATCCAGGAGCTCCAAAACCGCCTATCAGTAGCGGTCGTGGAGAGCTATGAGGAAGATGAAAGATGATTTGACGCGTGTATGATAGGTACATGAAGTGCATTCACATCTTGAATTAGCAGTCATGGCCCCGAGGTCCATCGATCCTTTACTTTAAAGATCACTATCGAACCATCTGCCAATTTCTCTTTGTTGGTCTTTAGTAACCATTAGTGTTTTTTACACCTACTGCATCCGAGATAAACGGGCGAAAATTTAGTGAGCGTGGTCCGAAATAATCTAGGTAGTTGACCTGGATTTCCTGTCAGAAACCAAAATCGCGGGAAAAACACTGTTGACGTCTCCTACACTGCCAGTGTGTGCCACAAACTCAAAGTAGCAGAACCTTCGTCGGCTCTTCCGGCCCCTAGGCAACGTCAATGCATAGCCGGCCTCAGCCCCTCAGCAAACATCTGCAGCATTACCAAGGAATCCTCCCCCGCCTCCTCCTTCAATCACAGGCACTTGGAATCCAACCTTGCGACCCCGCTACACTTCCTATCAGGTACCAAAAAGATGATGCAGAATGGATGATTTTGGGGCACATATTAGCTATATGCGATTTAGGGAAAGGGAAGTAACATGATATGGAATTTGGGGGGTAATAAATCCGTACTGATCTTGTAGTAGTGTAGCCCCCTACGGGCCCCTCTGCAGCTCGCTCGTCGATGCCTTCTCCCCAATCTCATCCAGCATCTAAATACTATAAACCACCTTATTTGCTCTCCCACGGTGCCCCATACTCTCTTTTCACAGATATTAGCCACGAGCGGGCAGCGGGAGACCCCTGCACCACGGCGTATGGCTTTGGCCGAAACTCGAGCCCCTTTCGGATATCAGCTGCACTAAACTCCTTCGTATGGACATAATAAACCTGACTGCGTGAGTTTTCCTCAAGTTCCTTAGAATGATGTTCCCAGACGGGATGCAGGTTGATCGTTTTCTTATTGCTTGCTTTCAAGGTTGAGAGATGGAGGCGTGCGAGATTAGGTAGTTTCTGACTAATGTGCGCGAAGATAGATTCCCAAGACCCCTCGGGCGTAAGGGATATTTGGTTAAGGGTGAGATCGGTGATTTGGGGGTGATTGGACAGAAATTGGAGCAAAGACTCTTCGCTAGTAGTGATGCCTCGTAGGCTGCATTGTCGAAGCAGCGGTAATCGAATTTCATTCGCGACAATAGTGAACATCAACTGATAGCTAATGCGTGATTTGAGTAGGGTGCTGTAGAAGTGAATATCGAGTGTTTTGAGATTTGGCGTGAATTTCAGAAACCTGGCTAGTCCGTCGAATTTCTCATCATCGAGGCAGTGGTCCCCGCCAAGTGAACAGACGTAGGCAATTGTAGCGGTTCTCTCATAGCATGCTACATCATGACATGCCACGGGGACGCGGGGTGGTCGTTCTGTCGCTCCGGTGACAACCTTAGTCGAGATACTAAGGGCAAGCTGCTCAATGTATTTGCCTGCATTCTTTAAATTGGCCGAATCGAGCATTTCAAGATTAGTGGTAATGTCGTATATCGGTACACTGCACCTTGGGGTTCTTTGATAGACCGCTAGCCGCTTTGGTCTAATGCCACTCTGGGCAATGACCTCCATAGTTAAGCAGTAGACTCGCGACGCCCGCATCCATACCGGATACCAGTTGGTCCGCCCGGTATCGGTAGTCTCGATAGTGGTAGGACCCTGAACGAGGACAGCATCGAGTTCAATACCATCGAGCTTCCGGATATGCCTTAAAAAAAAGGAGAGATTATCAGCTGCCTCATCGTATGATAATTCATCCTGGCGTTGTTGTTGGGCTTGAAGCCAGGCCAAGTCGTCCCGCGCTTGCAAGAAAACTTCTGTACTGGGACTCGAGAGCGATGGGCCAGCATCGGGAATTGGATGATCCCATGCATTAACAATTTTCAGTTGTCGAGTCTGATCATAGACGGTGGCCATGATCTTCAGGTTCTTAACGACGGCGCCTAGCTCAGGGTGTACGACCAACTCTCGAAATGACCGAAGAGCGGGCTTAGTCAATTCTATTGCTCGATCGCGAATGAAACTCTTGAAGCGAGGACCAGTACATTCAGCGCAGAGTTGGCGGCTACTCAGTCGCAGGGCTTTTAGGGTGTCGAGATCGAGGAATTGCATGATTATCTCCACGCACTCGGGGGGTAGAATGCTCAGTGTGAATGGTGCACTTGAAATCATTCTTGTCACTGGTGTTGTAAACAGGAGTTTAATAGTAAGGAGAAGATGCCAAATGATAGAAAGGATCTGGGTTGTGTTTTTCAGGGAAGTTTCATGGAGCAAGATGTCAGCCGTGCAATACGCCGGATCCACAGGATTCTGCTGTTCCCCACCTACAGCCCCTGGTCGACCTGATTAAATAATCAGGCTGCCAAGAACTCTCTCATAAATAGTATTTACATAGCTTCATAATAAGACATTTCTTGGATGGAATCATTGGATGCATTCGGTACTAGTGTATACTAGAATTCTCGCTTCCGATACCATACAACATTCTGGCCCCTACTGTATTATACTGTACACTCCATTTTACCTAGTTATTTTTTTTTAATTTGTGTCATACTCGTGTGAGGGCAGCTGTGGGGTACATAGTTGGAAGTACTCAGAAATTCGCTAAAAGTACCCTGCCCATTTGGACCCACTTCCCCGGTAGTCATTACCCAAAGAATTCAGTCCCATTAACCCGCAAAGAAAGAGGGCCAACTGCTAAGACAAATCTTAGAACGTCCCACCACTGATATTATTTAGCCCCTCTTCTCGCCACAGGTCAGTGCTTAAACAGCATACATACTACGGTTTCGAATTTTTTTCTTCGGTCAATAGGCTGAGAAGGAAGGTATTCCCGAACGGTGAAAGGTGGAAAGAAGCCCGAGCTGGGTTTGTATCGCACGATGAAGGACATTCTTCGGGAAGCTCAGATGGATGTAAACGTGGCAAGCGTTACAACATGATGGCCTTGGTGGGGGCAATCTCCTCATGAACCTCGCTCACAGCCTATATATTCTAAAAAAAAATTGCTGCAGTGGTCAAATTGCCTGTTGCAATTTGCTTGACAAGGCGGGAAATTGATCAACCCAATCATTCTTGTGGATCTGATGCCACCTCCATGACTTCGGGTGCTACCAAAACTGCCAGCCAGACTTCTTCTGGCTCCCGCTCATCGACTACTAATGGCGCTATTGCCCATCCATGAGACTATTGGTGCTGCTTCTCTTGTTATGGACGTGGTGGGCGTTATTATTGCCCTGTAGATGGGTCCCGAAATGAGATCATCGGAACACTCTCAAAGGCCATTTTGAGCGCTAGTGTCATCATTAGGTGCATATTTACAATAATCTCACGAGTTACCCTCGCCTTTCAAAGAAGCAATGCGGTAGCTTCGCAAAAGTTGGAACTCGGCGGCGTTCTGCTTCTCATCTAGACGAGCACTCTCCCCGCTATAATTCTTCTTTTTGAGGCTCAGCCTTCACTTCGATTAGGATATCTAGTCATTCTCACCGTTGCGTCCGTCGGAAGCATAATAGATCTTTTTATTTGCGATCTAGACATATTAGTGATTCAGATTCGTTTCCCCTACCACTATGTCTCACTTGGTCTACTATCTTTAGCGCTAGCCATCTAGGCCTTAACTAAAACGGGACCGAAGCTTCTAACATTAGCGATTAAGTTTATCTATATAGCCATTAGGAATTCCCTTAGAGCTATCTTCTTTCTAATAGCACCTTTAGAGCGAACAAATGCTATGTTTGGCTTACGGCCTAGTATTTATATGATGCACCTAGTCTTAATGTATAGTCTTATTAGCTACTTAAAGGCTCTCACGTAGATCGCTCTATAGTAAATTAGATAAGCGGATTTTACGGAATAAGTCTAGTTACCTCATATTATTTCTACATATGATAGTACCTCCCTTAAAGTATCTTATGATTTATATAAAACCGAAATCTTTAATATCGAAATCGCTATATTAATAAGTCCTTAACGATGCCTTAACACATTTAAGACAATATCTCTTTAAGGTCGAAATAGCAAATTGTATGCTATTAGATACCTTATGTACTGATAAATCTTTTAGTTTGTTAGTAAAGGATTATAATTTAGGGGCCTTATTTTCTAGTAGTTAGGGACTAAACGATCTTAACGATCTCTTATCGTTAATAAATGTCTAACTAATGTAGAAAAAAACATATCTAGATAAATGAAATCAGCCTTTCTTTTTATTAAGATATAGTACTACTTTCTTTTAGTTAGGATAAATATAGTAGCCTACATTATAGTCGACTTCTCTACCTTAGTCATACTAGCCTAACGACTCGAAGATTACATTATATTTGACTTTAACTCTATTAAGGCTTAATCCCAACTACTTCTTGCATCGCCTATGCCTATCGCAAATCGCATATTTATTAGTACTAAACGAACATAATCTCTATACCGCTAAACTAGCCCTAAAATTGTTACTAGTCCTCCTAAGAGCCTTTGTCTTCTACGCTTACGTCTAGCAATTTATCCTACTAAGATAGAATTAGGATCTATTATGCGCTAGGTCTATCCGTTATAGTCCTTACGGTCAGCTATACTAAATTTTTAGATCCTTAATAGCGCCTACTTTCTAGGTGCCTTTAGCCTTACTCACCTAGCTTTAGCTTATTACGATATATTACTTAGGCTTAATAGTGCTATTAAGATTAGTTAGTTATGAATTCCCCTATTAGCTCTTAAGTTAACGACTAGTAGCGCGCCTAGACGATTATATCGATTATATACTAAGTTAGTCTAAAAACATATACCTTACTACCCTACTATCGATCACGATACGGCTTATATAGAAATACGACAAAGGTAAAGGAATTATTAGTATCGACGACCTAGAGCGCTAGCTAATCGGTTCTATCGCTATTAGCTTTTTATCCGCTATAGGGGTAACAAAATCGATTAAATCCCTAAAAATAGTAAGTTCCCCTAAAAAGTTCCTTAAATATGCTAATTAGTCATACTAATAGCCATAAGTAACCTCTAGTCATAGCTAAGCGCCACTTAGCTAGCGATCTCGTTATTCTTACTAGAGCCGCCCTACTTTCTAACTAGGTCAACTACATCTATAAGGGTAGGACCCCATTTGATTTAGCGGATAGTAAGTAAATACTAGAACTCTTAGGGGCTCTTTGTAGAATCAATATTAGAGTATTATTTTTTTTACTACGCTATACTTCTCTATATACTTCCTAGAGTTCTTTTCTTGCCGTTTTACTATTATTGTTTATAGAATTTCTTATTACTATTCCCAAATTCGTATTCTTCTACTAAGCCTAAATGATATAGGTTTAATTATGTCTAATATAATTCTACTCGTATAGGATCAAAATGCGCTATTGAATATTGTAATATAGCATAGGATTACCTACTAATCTCTAGAGAAACATAGAACACTAAAATATAAGATATGTTATCTACGTTAGCTATCGTTATTAGTCTCCGTCCTACCCTAGGCGGGTAACGACTCACTAAGATAGCTAAGTAGCTAAGCTTACTCGTATGCTTTAACGTTAGGGAACAAGCCAAATTGTATCAATTGATAGAGTGTCCTATGCACAAGAAGGATTCGTTAAAGAGAAAAGGAATAAACAAGGGGGAAAGCATAATAAGGGGAAAACATGGCAGAACGGAAAGGCGGTCAACGCACAAAGCTTCACGAAGCTTTAGCTGAGTATAACCATAATAGGACTTCGTACGAAGGTCCTATAACATTAGCCCCCTCTAAAGGTGAGAATGAGTAGTAATGACATCGTTAACGATATAAGCCGACGACATAAGCATTAGAGGGTATAAAAGGCCTAAGCCTCCAATTCTCAACTCTCCTTCTTCAACTACCCAACTTCTTTGAGTAGTCCCCTTCCTTGTCGGAAGGCCTTTTTTTTTTTTTATCAAATCAACAATCAATTCCATTTCTGCAATGGAGCTTGTGGATTGAGTCATGGCAAGAACCTGAGCGAGAGAGCACTAGACGGGAATGGAGGAAGAAGTGGAGATGATGATGCTATTCCTAAGTGGTCTCCCAGAAGGGAAGGTCTGTCTACAGGCAGCGGTGGGCGCTGACACCTCAGGCACCCACCTCATCACATATCCCTTATGAACACAAATCTTATTGCTTGGAATATTAGCTGCACGTTGGCAGTTTTACTATATCTGTAGAGCCTGCTGTGGCTGGGGCGACATGAAGAGAATCTTCCTCATCCATTCAAAGCGCGGAATGTCTGCTTTCACAATTCGCCGTGAGTTTGAAGTTGTGCTATATATCGCGTCCTGACAGAGTTTTGTCGCAATGGTCGTCGGCGCTCTTTCAATTGCAGTGTCCCACAGTGTGATGGTACGGTTCGTGCTCAGCATGTATTTGTGTTCAGCGTTTGGTGGCCACATCTTATCAAGATGAGACGGCGACTTGATAGGCATCCTGCCGTCCACTTGAAGTTCTTGCGCGATTTCCCATCTCGCGTATAACCAAGCGTAGACAGCAATGTAGCGTCCATCACGCAAGAGCCGCAAATCGGAGACTTTGGCGTAATCTTGACCTCGTTGCGCGAGGTCAACGCTGACAATATCTCCACGTTGAACTATCCACGCGCCTAGTGGTGCTGAATTTACACCTGGAAGGCATTTCCATGGCATTGCCCCCTTCACTGGGATTGGTCGGAAGTCTTTAACGCCTTCTGTAGACACGCGGTAAAGAACTTGGGCCGGAGGTGCAAAGTGAGACTGTTGTGATTTTGCATCAAAATTACTGCAGCGGCCTTTCCCATTGGGCTCGTGTGTCATTGTGCTTTCTCGTCGGCGCCAGGAAGATATCAATTCGTGGTCTGACTGTTCGCGGGGCGGGCCTGGAGGTGAGGTCGTTGCATCACTGGATCTACTTCCGGCTTCCCTTACTATGTACTGTAAATGCTCTGCCTGGTAGGCACATGAAAGCAACTAGGGCTCGATCTTACATGTTGTGTTCAAAATTGCTTCAATACTCATGCAAGTTCGTAGAGACATTTGTGAAAGAGGCACGATGGTTGCAGAATGGCATACACGAGCGCCAGAAAATTAATGTCTTGGGCAAAGCTAGCAGTGCTTTCAAATGATTTCCGTGGATTATATGTTGCAGGAAGTTGAACGATCTTTGAGGCTGGCGTTGTATGTTCGACTCAGCGCGATTTCTTCCGTGGAAGATGGACCAGCCGGGCTAATCAGCCAACCGCGTGATTTGGATGGACGTTCAAGATTGCAGATTTACGATAGATACTGTTTCTCTTTACCTGATTCTACGGATTTCCCGTGCTGGAACGTGACAGACTTGCGCATTCGAAGCGGAGCCTCCTTGATCACCTGCCGTTTATGCCTCCGTAATCGGGCTTCTGCGTTCCGAGTTCTTGCCATGACTGGCGTGTTAGGGCTGGCCGAGAACACTCCCTGTCAGAGAATCTCCACGCCATGTCGAGGTCCAAGAGATAGCGGCATCGGATTGCTTACTAGATTTATTGCTAGATGTTAATAATGAGTAAATTTCTCGCTCAAGCTTCAAAGAGGATTGGAAAACGCTTTGTTGTTGATAGTAGTGATCCTGTACTTAGGAATGCATTAAGCGCTTGTGATTTTAGTAAGCCAGGAGGGGTTGTTGTAATTCAGAGGATTGCTTATTTAACCTGGACTGAAAACTTGAACGTTTCTATAGACATTTGGACGTCGTAACTGGTTCAGACGTTGGAGTGTTGGAACTGGTTTTGACGTTGGAATGGACTCTGGCGTGGGAATAGATTGCGATGTTGGTTCAAAGGCGGGGATGGATTTCGATGTCGGTTCATAGGTCAGAATCCATCCCCACCTTTCAACCAGGATCAGAATCTATTCCAACGTCAAACCCAGCTCCAACACTCCAAAGTCCAAATCAGTTCCAATGCCCAGAATCTATTCCCCCACCAATGTTAAAACTAGTTCCAACATTATTTGTCCCTACCGACGAACTGACTGGAAGTGCGCAAAGTAACTTCAACCCCTAGCATCCTGTTTTAGGTAGCTAATCGTTAGTTAGCTAGTTCGCCAGTCGACATAGCTGACAAACAATGTCTGTTTACGTTCATCCTACTGTTGTCCTAGTCTAAGATGAAAAGGATGGCAAAAACTAGGTTGTGGATCCCCCTGGCCTAATTTATCGCAGTCACTATTATCATAGTCGCAGTTGACTTGGTCGCGGCCTGCCTTCGATGTTTGTTGTTTAATCTAATGGCTGTCTTTTTGCTGTGCAAATACCACCATCTGTCCCGTAAACAATCGTTTGATTCATTGTCGTTGGTTCGTTGTCGTCGTAGGCGATCTTTTTGATCGATAGGAATTACCCACGCAGTTCTTCTGCTAGGTGACATGTCACGATGGGGACAATATGCACCTTTCGATGTTCCCAGAATCCGAAAGAGAGGAATACCTTTGCCGCAGACTGCAAAACACGCTCGTCGACGCCTATGTTGGCTTCGCAGACTCTATGACCGATATTAAGTATGGTATCCATAACTTCGGAATTATTAGAATCTAATAATCAGGATCTTCGCGAGTGAGTATGATATAGCCATTGTCGAAGGACTATTTGGTATTAGCGCACTATGATTCCGAGGCCGCGCTATACGCACGATTTGTGGTGCTATCCGCCTAGATACGTGCGACGGAGATAGAGAACTAAATGAGCCCGTATTAAAACCCTTCGGGTTTAAAGTAGTACTGATATTTTCTTATAAGAGAGAAGGCTTCTCCCTATTCGCGAATAGCGTCGTTGTACCGAAATTGGTAATGTAAAAGCCTAGTAGACGTAATGACCGAGCGCATATAGAAAATTATGATCATGAAAAGCTACGCACAAGGTCAAACCTGCTATTCAATACATCATTGCTGCGAGAGGGAAGTAAAAGTCGTTCACACTTTGTATGGCGGTGGCAAATCTTCAGAATCATCAGAGACAGCGCCATCACTATCGAGGTTGTCGTCCGATTCCGCGTAATAGGAAGGAGGACTATCTCTTGGGGATCGAGTCTTGGAATCCAATTCAGGGAAAACAGGTACAGGGCCAAGAACCTGTAGCAAGGATCAGTATTATCCTTATTCTCAAATTTCCATAAAACGCAACTCACCTGTGACACTCCGCTGTCCTTGCTTATAGCCACAACCTCCCGATTCCCAATCCGACCCACAAGGTTGCCTTTCTTCCAAACCCCATACTTCAGAATCATCCCCTTAAAGTTCGTCCCAGAGATAACACAATCGGTCACATCGCAGTCATGTAAAGTAGCCTTGCGAAGCTTACTATTCGAGACATCTGTCCCAACCAGTGTACTCCGTCGGAGATCACTCGTTTCCCGCACAGCAGACTTCTTCAGCGAGGTGCGCCACACATAGCTCTGATCCTGGATCACGCTATCCGTGGCCTCGTTGCGATTAAAGCTATTCAGATCGCACAGTTGCGAGTTGCGCGCAGTAGAGCGGTGCGAGCGCACGTTGCTGAGGACGCAGCCTTTGAATGTGCACCGCTTGACCCAGGTATTGGTGACGGTGCAGTCATGCAGATCACTGCGGATAATGGCGTTGCCATCTGCAGACTGAAGGGCAATGTCATCCCTCATGGAGGCATCTTGCATTACCACTCCCTTTAGGGTCGAGCGGTGGATGGAGCTGGACGATGCTGACAGGCCTTGGAAGCTGCTCTCCTTCACCTTGGACCTGGTGATTGTCGGTGTCGACTCCCACTGCGCTGGTGTAATAGTAGTATTGACTACCTCGCTCCATCGGGCGTTGGGAACCGTCGACATAGTGGGCTTTGTGGTGGCGGGTGATGAACTTGAATTTCTGCGCTGCTCTGGGGATCCGCAGACTATGGTCCCGAGGTCGGCCCCACCGATAAGAGCGGCATCAAAAAGCTGCTGCCTAAGGCGCAGCTGAGATTTAGTGGCTTCAATTCTTACCGGATTGACGTTCTAGTCAACTCAAGAAGTTAGAATAAATGACGCAAGGTTAAGCCAGCCATATTCGCACAGCCGGGCCGCCGTAATACTGGGAATAGTCACGCCTAGTCAAAGGTCGAAACTGAAACAAGTTTATTGCAGACATTGGATATATTAATATGCGTCTTTACTCAAAGTCCTGAAAACCGAAGACTGCCCCACTGCCAGTGCGGCGAGAGCGAGAGGATAAGAGGGAATAAAAGAATATGAAAACAACTAGCATGGAAATTGGATAAAGCCCTATCGCCAGAGATAAAATTCCCCACCTCGTCCTTAAACGGAATGAAAGTGGTATTATATGCACCACATTGCAGACACCTTGCCCAAAGGCCCAAATTTGATTTGTTTTAAAAATCAAGCACTGGAAAGGGGAGGAGTGTTCTTATCCTCGTGTTGGACCTCCTCGTGTTGGATCGGCTTCTCAATAGCCTCATCAGATGCCATCTTTGGTTCCGACGGAAGTCCGTCTTCCTCCCCAAGAAGTGCCAACAGGCCAATCTCTCCTTCAATGCGACGTTTGCGCTCACTATCAGCCGCTGCTAGACCGGTCGTGCCAAACAGCTCGTCCATCTCTTCAAGAGTGCGGCCTTTGGTCTCAGGCACGAAGAACCAAACATAGAAGGCTCCGAGCAAAGTGATGCAGCCGAAGAAGATGAAAGCGCCGAATTGGGTGGTGGAAATGAACGGGGACGTGGCCATACCAACAGCAAAATTGTTAAGCTGTTTCGCAGAGTCAGCATTATAGAACAGGTTTCGAATGAGACCACTCACCCAATTACTGCTACCACCGAGAGCAACACCCTTGGCGCGCATCGACAGTGGGAAGACCTCCGAAACGACAATCCAAGCCACCGGGCCCCACGAGTACCCAAAATTGATACAGTATATCCAAACAAAGACCACGCCTGCCCAGGCGGCGGACTTGTGGCTTGCAAACTCATGCTGGTAAGTACCAATAATTGCAGCGACGATAAAATGGCAGGATGCCATGCCGACGGCACCGGCAATCAGAATGCTCTTCCGACCAAATTTGTCGACCCAGAGGACGGCGGGGATGGTGAAGACGAATTCCATGATACCCACGACACCTGTGGCCAGAAGATCAATGGTGTTACCAGTCAGGCCGATGCCCTTGAAGATGAAAGGGCTGTGCGTTGGATATCGTCAGCTGTATTGAAAAATTATCCAAATCAATTTCAACTCACGCGTAATAGTTAATGGCGTTGATTCCGTTCCACTGCTGGAAAACCATGATCAAGCACTAAGAAAAACCAGCAAGTCAGCCAGGCTATTCCAAAGGTCGAGCATATGAACGAGTACTCACAGCAACAGTAGATCGCTTGAACAGGGAAGGATTCGTGACAAGTGACTTATAATCGTTGACCAGAATCATGAATCGACTCTTAGCAGAACCGTCCTGGTAGTGGGGATACTTCGCTGCCGCAGTTTCCTTCTCAAATATGTGCATAGCCTGGACCTCCAAATACTCAATACGCACCAGCATATCATCTGTTGGTCTGCCACGCAGCCAGGCCAGGACTTTCAGGCATTCCTCCTCGCGACCCGTATTCATCAAGTGACGAGGAGACTGGGGCATAAACACGGCCATGCCAATGCCCAAAGCAATAGCGGGAATGAGTTGGATACAGACAGGAATCAACCACGCGGCTCGTGACTGAGTGACGCCCGTACCGCCAATGAAATTACATCCGTACCCAATCCAGAAACTGATCATGATGCCGAAGGTAATTGCCAGCTGCTGGACTGCGACCAAGGAGCCACGGATTTCGGGAGGGGCCTTATGAATATTAGGAAATCTGGGTGGATTCGCCTCCGAACTAGGGCTCGAAAACATACCAGCTCAGCGTTATACAAGGGCACAATCATGCTCAAGCTACCCACACCCAGGCCAGTGACAAACCGACCCCCGAGAATGAAGCTGACTGCATGGGTATTTGCCTGGACAATGACACCGATGCAGAAAACGATGACTGCGAGGATAGTAGTTGAACGACGGCCAATCGCATCAGCCAGCCACCCATTCAGCAAGGTGCCAACCCATGCACCGAGCTCCAGGATTGCGGTCGTGATAGCTTGCTTCGTACCGGTTTCGGCGGCATAGCCTTTGATCTATGTTGGATTAGCAACCACCTTTATTGTAAGGAGAGTTCAGAGGGTATTTTCCTGACCTCCGCTTGAAAGGAGTGCATCGTGAGAATTGAGGAGAACATTCCCTGATTGTCTATCCCACAATGAGCTTTATGATCCAATTTGAAAGGAGAGAAATCAAAACAGCAGGACATACATCCGTAAACCAGACCACCCAGAGAGGCAAATAATGCGATCGCAAAAGTCCGTCCATTGCTAACAAGACCTTTGAAACCCGGCTCGCCAGCAAACTGCCGACGCTTCGCGGATAGTTCAGTCCCCGCAACGTTAGGAGCCATGGTGAGCGGCTGTACCCGAGATCAGATGTACTAAGCTGAGAGCCTAGTGAAAATCTTCTTAGGGCAACTACGATGAAAAATTCTGGGGAATGGGGTTTTATGTGAGAAAATATCCTACGCGTTACTCCTCAAAATCCCCGGGATGATCGGCTTCTCCACGGCTGCTTTGAATGAATATGATTAGCCGGTCCATTCAAATGGCACCGTTCGTTGCATTCTGCCGACAATAAATACGCGGTAGCAGGCTGCATATTTGGCTAAATTGATCTGCTCTCTAAATAGCCGGTAGCGTTTGGTCCTCGACGCCATCTCTTGGGGGGGGGGGGGGGGGGGGGGAGTAGGACACGGACCCTCGTGGCTTGGGGGGGAAGCTTACATGCCGGCACCCGGCGGCGGCCCATGGGGTCTCTGCTGCTTACGAAGCTCTGTCATGTAACGTTAACTTTACTAGCGTTAGTTAATTAGTAGAGAGGAAGTACGCAGAGAGAGAAGCAGAGAGAGAAGCAGAGAGAGAAGCAGACAGGAAGGAAGCAATGAATTGAGAACCCCCATCGAAACAATCTCCATCGTCCGATGGCGTACGGCTATGGATCGCATAATTCATGGATTATGGTGTGGCCTTGGAGACTGGTGGACGTTGTTACCACAGAGCACCAACGGCGAGGTAACGATCTCTGAGCGAGCCAAAGGCGACAACTGTAATGACGTGGATCAAAACTTCGGAGGAGAGAATTTCCTTTTACAAGGGGGATTCTATCAAGACCTAGAGAAATGTGATCTTCTTCACCTACTTTCTTTAGATGAGCTCGAGCAAATTGTAATCACTTTCGATTGGTATAGAAACAGTTCTCTGAGGTTGGATGATTGAACAAGGCCTCGTGGGACTGTAAAAAAAATGGGACGAAAGCTAGATATGCTGGAAAATGGAAAAAAGGTCTTACATATTTGTGAGGAATTTGGTTTTGTAATACTGATCAATTGTTTGGCCATATGGTTGACAAGATCGATGACTACTTAATAGTATATGATGAATTGGCCATAACCACTCGCAGAATAATAATCTGTACAACCCAACTTCGTAGTTTGCGAAACCTTTCTTATTAAAGTTGACAGATGGGGCTTCTAGGTTTGAAAGGTTTGGCTTGTCCTAAACGTAATTCAACGGATCAGCAAAAATGAAAGCTACTCGTGCAGATAATGACAAGCCGATATGGTCAACCAAGAGTTACTCCGTACACTTGAAAGTGAACAAAGAGAAAGTTGCACCGCCACACGTGATGTGGCGGTGCAACAAAGAACCCACCCCAGCCACAGCCACTCGCGACACAAAAATTGCCCGCCGCAGAAATCCACAGTCACCATCCGTCTGGGGTTTTCTGATCAACCAAGCCCCCCCTTTTTCGGTCTCATTACATAGTCAGTGAAAGACTCACTGGACTACATTTCACACGCAATGGCACCGATATCTATTGCCGACCTGGTGGCTGCCCTCCCCTCGGAGGACACCTGGGGCCCCGCTACCTCTGGCGACAACATGCTCGAGGGCGTGCCCTACGCCCCCTTCTCCAAGGGCGACAAGCTGGGCCGCATGGCCGACTGGACCTCCGAGTCCAAGGACCGTGAGAGGCAAGGTCGTCAGCCCTACAACCGGAACTTCAGAGGTATGTTCTTTTTTGTTCCATATTTGTCTTTTGCAAAATTGTTCCCAGGCACTAATTCCAAAAAATGAAAAAGACCAGCAGGTGTATGGCGCCGGCTCATCCAGCCTGTTCACCATCCAGGCCGAGGACGAATCCTCTTTCTCCGTCGTCGACAACGCCCGCTCGTCGGCCAAGCGCACCTTTGGCCGCGGCGGCGGCACCGTCTTCCGTGGCCGTGGTCAGCGCGGTGGTCCGGGCCAGCGCGGCGGACGTGGTGGCTTCCAGCGTGCTGGTCCCGGGGGCCGGGGACAGGGTGACCGCTTCTACGACAACCGGGGTGGACGCGGCGGCCGTGGCGGACGCCGCTTCGGATGGAGGGACTGGGACAAGCCGCAGCGGACTCGTGAACCATCGGTCAACGTTCGGCCAGACTGGAACATGCTGGAGGAGGTGGACTTTGCGCGTCTGTCGAAGCTGAACCTCGAGGCGCCCGAGGGCGAGGATCTGGACTCCTATGGTTTCCTCTACTACTACGACCGGTCGTTCGACAAGCCGCCTGTCAAGAACGCTGAGCGCAGACTGGCCGCGCTTGACCGCGCCGCGTACAATGTTACCACTTCGCAGGATCCCATCATCCACGAGCTGGCCGAGAAGGACGAGGCGACTGTCTTCGCTACCGCCGATATCCTCTCCATGCTCATGTGCGCCACGCGCAGTGTGTACTCGTGGGACATTGTCATCACCCACCAGGGCAACAAGATCTTCCTCGATAAGCGGGAAGGCTCGTCTTTGGATCTGGTGACTGTCAATGAGAACGCGATCGATGCCCCGCTCGAGATGTCCGAGGCCTCCGCCGGCAACAAGCCGGAGCAGATCAACACGCCCGGCGCGCTGGCCATGGAAGCCACCTTCATCAACCACAACTTTGCGCTGCAGACGGTGTCCGAGCAGCCGTCGGCCAAGGTGGAGTTCGCCCAGCCGAACCCCTTCTACAACGAGGCTGAGGAGACCGAGCCCCTCGCCTCGAAGGGGTACAAGTACCGCCGCTTCGACATGTCGCTGGAGCGCGACGAGGAGCCCGTGCAGATCATCGTCCGCACGGAGGTCGACGCCGTGATGAAGAACCCCACCGGCGGTGCGGACCAGCACCTGATCGTCAAGGCGCTGAACGAGTTCGACCCCAAGGCACAGGGCTCCGGCAGTGCGCTGGACTGGCGCACCAAGCTGGTGTCGCAGCGCGGTGCCGTCATCGCCACCGAGATGAAGAACAACAGCACCAAGCTGGCCCGCTGGACCACGCAGGCCATCCTGGCCAAGGCCGACGGCATGAAGCTCGGCTTTGTCTCGCGCGCGAACCCGCGCTCCGCCGCAGGCCATGTCATCCTGGGTGTTGTCGGCTACAAGCCGCGCGAGTTCGCCAGCCAGATGAACCTCAATCTGACCAATGGCTGGGGTATTGTGCGCACGATCGTCGACCGCATCCGCACCCTCGACACCGACGAGCCGGCTGACAAGGTCAAGAAGTACGTCCTGATCAAGGACCCTAACAAGTCCGTGCTGCGTCTTTACAGCGTCCCGGCCACCACCTTCGAGGAGGACGATGAGGCCGAGGTGGATGAGACCCAGGAGAAGAGCGAGGAGGCGGAGGAGTAGACTTTTCTTATACTTGGATTTTGTTTTTTCTGCCTTGATTGTGCATATGTGAAAAGTTCGTTAAGAGTCATGAATGAATATCCGTTACATATTCGCACCTTTTCCTCTTCTACTTCTAACTACAATGACAGTGGAAAATGAAAGGCTCAAATATGTGTAGACGGAGATAATATGTCATTGGCAACCGGCATAGCTCGAAGACCACAAAAAAAAAAAGAAAAATCAAAACAAGAAGCCCATTGTCACGGGCAGTCTGGACTTTTCAGCATATATACACACACCTGGCTCATCAAGAGAACGACAAAAGAAAAACAGCTGACGATGGAAGACAGAAGAAAAAAACGACAGGCTTGATAGTCCGCTATATAGGACATAAACACAGGGCGCAAAAAACGAATAAACGCAGGATACAGCAGCTCCAAGCTCACTCCACTATGCACACACACAGAGAGAGAGACACAAGACACTTAATAACAATTTCAGCAATTATTTTTTTTGCCAGACATCAGATCATAATCGTTTCCATTGCGTACACGGCTCTCGCCGGGAGAGGGCGGGTTGGTAAAGCGTGGGCTCCAGCTCAGGCATACATGGAGTCGTCGTGAGCACCCGACATTCCCACTTCGACCTTGGTGCCTACCACACTGCTCAGGCAATCCATGAGCTCGAAGTCCTCGACGACAGCGCCGAAGCCGTAGCAGCGAACTTTGGTATTGAGGGTCTCGATGATGATCTTGACATCCTCGCGACCCAAGGTGGAGTACAGCTCGTGGTTCTTGAGGCATTGCAGGGCCATGATCGGGGTGATCTGGCCGTCTGTGACCAGCTGGCGACTGAGGTTGAGGAGGGTGCCGAGGTTTGCGAGTGGGAGGTCGTAGGTCTTGTGTGGGTACGGAGTTTCCGCAGTGGTGTTGGCAATATAGCTCGGTGGAGGGCAGGTGGCCATCAGGGCGTGGCCTGAAAACGGCATGTCTTCGTCGTCGGCTTCGGTGATGGACCGTCGGCACAGATAGTCGGTGTGTTCGCGGCAGGGGCCTTCCAGTCTGTGATCATTCAAGAGGGTCAGCCAGCAATTCAACGCTTGGGGTAAAAGAACATACGTGAGGATAAAATCAACCTGCAGCTGTGGGTCGGTCTCGAAAACGCCGCGAAGAGCAGACACGGGAGTCTCCGGGCTCGCCGACGTCGAGAGATCCAGGCCCACAGACTGCTCACCGGGACTGGTCTGGTACACCTGCTGCTGCGGCGCATACGGCATGCCCGGCGACACATCCATACGCTCGATACCGCCTTCGGCACGAGGGCTCAGACCAGTAGAGATCGTCGTGGGCGGAGTTGCATTTTGATGGCTACCGTTTTGCGTAATACCGGCAGTATGCGAGCCGGTGGTGCTCGCAGTAACGGGGCTAGACTGGTAGCCAGGCATGGGAGGTCGCTCCGCGCGGCGACGCTCGAATTCGGCTTCGTATTGGATTCCGTGGGCGCTCAGGATCTCCTTCAAAATCTCATTTTCCTCGTGCATCGTATGCACCATGGTCTTGTGTTGCTGGAGCGCGGCGGTGAGATCGGCAATCTCGGTTGTGTAGGCTTCTCGTAGTCGCGACACCTCGGTCTCCAATGCACGCATGTACTGTTCCTTCCGTTCGCGGTGGGTCCTGCAACGGTCAGATCTGCACAGACGTTCGAACAAGGGTATTGTGATTACCTCTGTGCCTGACGGTTGAGTTCTTGACGCCGGGTCACAGCGGGCTTGCTGTCGGGCTTGGGCCCTCGCCGTTTCGGGGCCGCGCCATCTAGCTGGGGTCAATCCTCTCGATCGCATCCCGATCTCGCCGGGCCATCACCCACCTCGAGTAACCTTCTTGGGGCCTTGAAACAACTTGAATAGATCCGAACCGAATCCGCCTCTCGAAGGGGAAGTTGGTTCTTCTGTAGTAGATTGCACCATGCGTTCCTCCCGTTCAGGGAGAGCAGCACGGGCGAGCTGTTAGCATCTGTATGTTCCTTGTAGTCTTCCATCCGCTCTCGGCCAGTGCTTTGCTAGTGGCCAGAGTCTCGGATCCAATATGATCGCTTGATAAGATCTTCAGACCAGAGACAACCTTTGCGCCGGGGCAATTGTCCAGGGAGGGAGGGGACGGTTGAGGAAGGATGTAAACGCATCGAACCATGGTCGAGGTGCGATGCAGGGAGCTGGACCGAGGCGGAAGAGTATCTCGGAGCGATGGAACTCACCAGGAAGTTGCGTCTGCATGGGCTGAGCCATGGGGTACACCCCACCGCTGAAAGACATGCTGCGATCGATCTGTGCGATCGTGGTCTCGGGAGGGCCCGCAGATGGGGTCGTGAGGGAATGAAGGGGGCGAGAGAGGCCGAAAGGGAGGGCGTGGCTCAAGGCGAAGGAAGAAAGGAAGGAAGGTTGAGTGGGATGGAGAAAAAGCAAGCAAGAGTGAATGGTTATGCAAGAGAAGAACGATGACAGGCCGACCAGACAAGGAAGAAGAAGATGTTTGACGAGGCAGTGGAGAAGGCCCAAAGTGCTGAAGACCGCCTAGGTACCCGTGCCGCCACACTCGGTTAGCGCCTAGCAGAGGTACCCCGGAAGTACTGCCTGTAATCGACCAGTCCATTTCTACTTTGACAAATAGTTGAGCTGCACCCTTCGTCGCTCGGACGCCACAATCCCCAACCCCCCGATCGGGTCATCCTGGTGCGATGGGCTGTCCTACTGATGGACCCCGAGATTTTGGTCCACGTCGCTGCACCCAGTGCCAGCAGCGACGATGCTCGCTATCGTGCCCAGGTCGCGGCCATCCTGCACTTCCAGAGTGTGTCGCGACAGCCCGTGTGGCTGGGGTTGGACAGTGACAATCCCGGCGAGCGGCATGATCGTCAAAGCCATGACGAAGACCTCCACTCCTCCACAGAGGCCATCTCCGTCCCATCCTCGCTACTCAGCCAGCCTCAGAGGGCACGATCATCAGGGTCCAGCGAATGCAGGCGCGCCGTTGCCCTATCCATCGGCCGGAGTGGCCGTGTCTCTCAGCCACAGGCCGGTCTTTCTGATACATCCACTCAAGATGGCCGCCTGTCAGATCCCTGTGACGGTGTCCAGAACCGTCGAGAATCATTGGAGAGCCTCATCAGTGTCATCCCTGACTCGCAGCCAGAGATCCCGGCGGCGTCGGATTCTGCAGCGCGCCCAGAACAAGGCAGCTCGGATCTCCCCGCGGTCAAACGGCGTCGTATACGGTCACCATCCCCAGCGCAGCTGTCAGTCGGGCCCATCACAGCTAGCTCGCCGGCATTTAAGCAGTCTACCGGCAACCAACTAGCAGGCCAGTGCCCCAATGGCACCCGAACCCATCCTCTTGCAGATAGGGCTACATATACCAACCTCACAATTCTCCCACTGGAAATCCACCCTCTACCACCCCCAATCTCCAACACCCACTTCACAACCCACATAACACCCACCCTCTCCATGCTAGCAGAACGCCTCAAGCCATCCCGCACTTACAGGCCCGTTCAGCAAGCGCGGGATCTAGAGAAACTAGAACGAGGACATTGGCTGGTTCACATCAACATCCTCGATCCAGCAAAGGAACAGCAACGCCAGCAACAGCAACAGCAACCCCCAAATCCCGCACGGGATTCATCCGCGCATCGACATGATTGGGACGCTGCACTCTTCCATCGCTTCTGGACATTCCTCTCTGAGTTCGTTGCGAGAGATGCGCGTGCGGGCTGGGGCGTGTGGTGTATCCTGGAGAAGGCAGAGGAAGATATACATCCACCCCTCCTGTCTGGAGGAGATGTTACGTCTGCCTTGTCCACGACACAGGTCTCACTGAGGGTATATGCATGGGGCGAGGTCGCGATGCATATTTACCTCCTCCTGTTTCTGGCGAGTGAACGAAACATCCGGGGGATGGGTGCGCAGTGGAGGGATGCCCGTGGAGAGGTGGTCATTGAATTGCCGTGATGACTGAGATTTATAGAAGAAGACTATGCACCCAATTCATTGCATTGGCGAAAGGGAGAATTCGTGTTGGGTTTTTTCCAAATGCATCAATTTTCTTACTTGCTTACTTACCGAGATACCCACTTCGTGAAATTACAATGCCTTTATACCAATTCCTTCCAAGGTTACTACCATTCACAATCCATTGTGTATTGTTCCTCCTTGATTCGACACCAGCAAAGGATATCGTACATGCATGCTCGGTACAAAAGACAAATCCCCCAAGCAGACGACGGATTGAAGGCAAAAGAAAAATGAGGTTTGTTTTGGACAATTCACAGCCAACAAATGCTTCCCATTGAGGGAAACAGAAGAAAAGATGGGACACCAGGTAAATCCAGAAAACAAATTGTCAAATCAGTCCCATCCGTCCACCGAGGCGCCATGCCACATCCGTAGAAAAGAAAGAGTAGAAGAACAAGAGAAAGGGAGAAGAAACTAGTAGTTCAGTTCACCGCCGCCTGCGCCGTCGACCGCGTCGAGGTCCTCGTAGCTCTTCAGACTGCGTCCCTGCACGGCTTCGCGAGGCGGGACGCCTTGCGGTCCGCCGGGACCACCCATCGCATCTGGGAATTGGCCGGGGGGGAACATCGCTGCGGCGGGGTGTCCGGGAGGCACGCTGACGCCGGCCGGCGGGAGACGGGCACCAGGGGCATGCATGCCACGAGGGCTGAGTCGGTCGTTGCGGCGACGATCGTACGGACCGGGGCGGTTATGGCGCCCACCGCCGCGACGCATGGCTCCTGGATGATGTGTTCCGGAGCCGTCACCAGGGACCATTCCGTTTCCGCTCCAGCTACCGGGGCCGGCGCCCATGATTCCGGGCATCCCGCCAGGGGGGAAGCCAGCCGGCATGCCACCGGGGCTTCCAAGGAAAGGAATATTTGCCAGACTAAAGCCACGAGGTGTACCACTATGGCCCTGACCAGAGCCAAGTGGGAAGTGTCCATTGCTGCTGGCGTCTGATCGCGACGGCGAGATGCGGGCTGGATCCAAGACATAGGTGTTGACGAGGGAGAGCTACAGTAGTGGGGTTAGCGTCGTGCATGACAGAAAGTGCGTTCAAACTTACATCGTGCTGGATATTCTCAAGCCATTCGGCATGGCGCTTCTCGACGTGCTTGCGCCAGAAATTTTCGGCCTTGAAGAGCTTGGCGCATTCAGGCACTTTGCAACGGTATCTCGAATCTTCCTCCTCTTTCACGAACTTAGACAGCTCTTCCTCGACCGCTTGATCCACGGGCTTGCCGCCCAATTTGGCGAGATCGACATTCTCGGGCTCGAGAATCTGGAGCAGCTTATCCTCAAAGGTCTTGACCCAATTGAACGCACGCTGCAACTGTTGCTCGGATTTGGAGGCAAACCGCTGTGTGCGACGTTCCTGCACAGGCGACGCACGTTCCTCTCCGTCCTCACTAGGCTCTTTCTTGTTGATGGGGAACGGCAGTCCAAAAGCACTGGCCCGAGCAACTTCCTTGGCCTGGCTGGTGAGGCCAGAGCGCGGCCGGCGAAGGTGTCCGCCGGGGCATTTGCGGCCGAGCTCATGAACCGAATCACTCTCAAAGACACAGAAGAAGCAAAAATTGTGGACCCGTCGCAGGTATTCAACAATCAAGTCCAGCTTCTTCTTCCTCGCCACCAGCTCCTCGTCATCACTCTCGTCCTCTTCGGGAAGTTCAGGTTCTTCACCCTCTTCCATCTCGTCTTCATCCAGATCTTCCTCGTCGCCATAACCATTCTTCCGCTTCTTGACACTCACGGGCCCGGTGACAGGGGGCTGCAACCAGCCTTTTCCACGCAGGTCCTCCACACGCTCTTCGATCTTTGCAAGCCCATCCACGCCCCCTTCCATCTCAGTATCAAATTTGGAGATCAGTCGAGTGGCCAGTTCCAGGTCCCGTTCAACCCGTTCTGGGGTCGAAAACAGATCCCACAGAGCCTTCTTCCTCGGTTGAGAGGCCGGGGCATGTACACCGACATGGCAGACAAAGTCGCCGTGGATAGGATCATGGATCGTCTTGTCGTTGACCGCTTCGAGAGCCTTCTCGGCCGCACTGGCAGTGGCAGCACCTCCGTCAGCGCTGGCATCGTGGTCCATCTCGCCTTCTTCACCACGCCCATCTCCTCTCTCCGTAACGGTTGTATCCGCCGCAGGGTGCAGCATGATCCATCCTATCCGATGATACTTCTTAGAAGGGTTGGGGTCGCTCAGGCTCAGCCACTTGAATCCGCCATCGCCTTCTCCCAAATGCTCCTTGCAGAATGCCTCGATCTTTTCTCGGCTAACATAGGGTGCCAGAGTCTTGATGAGTAGAGCGGGTTGAGACAGAGCCTCATCGCGCAGCGCTCCTCCCCGCACAGGCAGAAGATCGAGAACGCCCATGGTCTCTCCGACAGCGGTAGTCTCGCCTTCCTCTTTTTCAACAATACCCCCAGCACCATCACTGTCCTTCTTGTAGATACCCTCCAGGGTAAAATCATCGAACATGCCCCCCTCGAGATCGTTGTCCCATTGCTCATATGCCCCTGTCCGGCGGAAGTTCATCAGGCTACGGCGAATGGGATCCCGAACCTCAGGGACATAGCGCTCCTTGAACCATTCTGCGTTTTTGTGATGCTGAACGAAGACTCTCGCGAGCTTCACTTGCAGATCAGCCTTATATGTATCATACGCTTCCTGGATCTGCGCTCGTTCCCTATCTCGGTCCTCGCGAGCCTCGCGCTCGCCCTTGACACGGTCCAGTGGGCGACGACCACCATGCTTGGCACGCTCCTTTTCTTCCTTCACCGATTGTTCGGCTCTCCACCATTCAGCGAACCAAGTGAATCCGACTTGGAAATCAAGGTTCAGAGGATTGGGCAGAGGGTTTGTCGGAAGCGGGCGTTTACCAGTCTCCTGTCCGGGGACATAGCGGTCGATATTCGCAACGTTTGGTGAGGGAGCACGGCGGCGGTCTTCACGCTCTCGGGCGGCATGCTCTCGCGATGTATTATAAAAATCCTCTCTGGAGTTGCGCCGATCCGAGGGCTCGTAGCGATCAATCATGACGGGGGACCGGGAGCGTCCACGCCCTCGGCGGCGGTCCTGTTCGACTGAGTTCAAGTCAGAAACCAAACGATCACCAATAAGCGTCCCTAGGATTGGCTTACCAGGCGACCTCCGTCTGTAAGGGTCCCCGGGCGATCCGAATTCATTATAGGAATCCATCGTCACAGATATCCCCCCAAAGCGATCCTATTTTGTGCTTGGCCGTGCCAGCCGTTACCGCAATTGAGTCGCTAGTCCAAAGGTTCGGCCTAAGCAATCAATGCAGGAACGGTGTAGCTGGGGAAAGGTCGACAGATAGTGCGAATGGAAAGCTGAGCTAAGAGTCGAACATCATTAGATCCCGTTTTTGGTTCAGTGGTGAGGTCTCGGATGTTCATGGAGAGCAACAAAGGCAGGAAGGTGGGAAGAAGAGAAGGACAAGATGAGAATGCAGTCAACATGGGCAACCCCAGAGACTGGGGGATAGAAGCGCCACATGCCCACGCAAGAAATCAGGTCAAAAAGAGAGTGGCGAAGGTAGCTCGTGGGAGCTAGCAAGAAGAGGCACGAGGGCCGCGCATTCAGCGACGGCGAGTCACTGGCGGGGAATGCCTCGTAGAAGAGAGAAAACGAAGAGTAAGGAGGGAAAAAGTAGTGGAAAAGGAAGGTTTTGAGAGAAGGAAGGGAAGCTGATTGACAGCAGAAGGGCAAAGCGTTCCAAAACCAGAGGAATTAATGAATGGGGGGCTCAAGCGATAGGCTGGCTAGCATGAAGCAGGCAGGTAAACGTACAAGTTGAGGGAATAAAGAAGAGGTGAGAAGCATCAGTCCTCAGAAAGAAAGTCAAGGCGGGCGATCGTAGCAGCAACCCTGGAGAAGCTTGGAGTGACTTTAGGATGGGGAAGAAGGAGGTGAGACGGACAGCGAACGATCCAGAGCTGGAGAGCGCTAGGCCCAATGGGGACCGGCTTGGCTAAGCAGGAACCGAGCAGTGCATCAGCCTAACCTATGGACTGATAGTCACACTGCAATGAAATGAGACAAATTAAATAAATCTCTCTATTCTCAGATGCCATTTCGTCATTACAATAGTTTGAGCAAACCCGAAAAAAAAAAGGAATCGTTTCCGATACCGGGGATCGAACCCGGGCCGTCCCGGTGAAAGCGGGAAATCTGTTTATACTGTTAGAAGAGATGCCGGATACAGTGTTGAGGAGGTGAAACGAACCCTAACCACTGGACTATATCGGATACTTTCAGGTGAGACGCTGTCAACTGCCATTATGATAGGACTGGCTAAGTAGGACCCGCAATGCAGCAATGTAGAGTTGGACTGTTAAAATAACTAACTACTCTGCAGATTGAATAAGAAGAAAATCAGATGTACTGTTCTCAAATTCCATTTTGCAACAACAAAAAGACAAAAAAAGGAAGAAAAAAAGAGGAATTATTTCCGATACCGGGGATCGAACCCGGGCCGTCCCGGTGAAAGCGGGAAATCTGTTTGTATTGTTAGAAGGGGTGCAAGATACAGTGTTCAGAAGGTGAAACGAACCCTAACCACTGGACTATATCGGATATTGCTTACGACATGGTCCACCTATAAATATCTTAAGGAAGCATTCCAGTCAGACATCACATCTTTGATCATTTCGTCGCAAATGATCTTAAAATTATTTTATAGAAGCAGAGACTATTAAATGTTACTCGACGGTTTAATTTGGACGAAATTGTTGTTCGTTGATAGTTCCATGGTCACTGTATTGAAGAACGCCTTTCTTCTGGCTCCTCGAAACCCCCCTGACCCTCCCCTAGAGAAATATATCTCTCACTACATGCCGTATCCTGCCTCACTACAATACTTAGTTGATTCCAGCACCTCTCCAACAATGATTTTTCTTGCCGAAAATCTTGATGTAGTAGGAAATTGACCTTGACTGTCACGAACCCAGGAGATTGAACGGGAAGTTGTGCATTGAACAAGGGTTGTAAATTCCAAGGAAGAAGAGGAGTGGAAGAGAGCTATCACTGGTTGAATCTAACGAGGCCAACTGCCCGGCGGTGATGACCTGCTGAACCCGAACTTCGAGATTCTAATTTGTGGACCTGTTGTATGGATCTGAGATCCTTCGAGAATTAATACTTCGGGAGCCGAGGAAATTCTGTCAAGCCAATTCCGTCATCCATGGAAGACTTTCATAGTTTGTCCAGCGTGGGATCATTGATTGTCACTGTATACTAGTTAATATTAGATTAGATAAACAGAAAAGTTCAGGAAAGTAGGTTTTATCCTCACCTGGACTTTGCCAACTGTGGGATTACCTCTTACTCTGTGAGTTGATGGTCGAACTAAATAAAACCGCGCGGAAGCGTTTTATTGCAGGGATCCCTTTTCGATTATCTGTTGTAATACCCAGGCGAGGGGGTTTGTTTTCAGTCACGGGAATAGCATCCGGAAAAGAAGCTCATAATTGTGTTCGAGATTGACCTTGTAGCATTTCCCTTTTCAGCCTTCTTTCTGCTATCACGAAAGCCGGGAACATACCCCTAAAAGTGAGGCTCAATTTGAATATTCGCGAGATGAGCAGTCACTTTCAATAGAAGATCTTGTTTTCTCCATTTCGCGTCCTGAATCCTTGGGCCCATTTCGTCGGACCTTTTCACTTATGCGTAGCATTGTGGGTGCCTCACAAACCGCAGAAAGCGCTTTAGTGAATTCTTGTCCCCTGGAAATTTATAGCGTATTGTAACAGACTATAGCTTTACCACGCTGCAATTTTTAGGTGTGTCTTATACTTCGTCTGCCACTCCACTATGGCTCTCTCCTGCCCAACTCCGATTGG
The DNA here is from genome assembly GCF_964197705.1 of Penicillium psychrofluorescens. Classification (NCBI taxonomy): domain Eukaryota; kingdom Fungi; phylum Ascomycota; class Eurotiomycetes; order Eurotiales; family Aspergillaceae; genus Penicillium; species Penicillium psychrofluorescens. The sequence goes on along the minus strand of NC_133439.1, from coordinate 3,838,678 downwards.
CCCCACCCCAACATCACCTCCCCACGAACATTTCTCTCTCCTTCCCATGTCTGGTCTTCTCAACTCGCGCTGGGCCCCCGGCGCGAGGGAGCACCATCCGCCTCCAAATGCTCCATCCCGATTGTCGCGCTCTCAATTCCGGAGCCAGAGCGCCCAGCGAAGCAGCCCCACAACAGCTACCCCATCCGTGTTGTCCCCATCCGAGGAGCTGGCGCGCTTCATGAAGATCGTCTCCCGGCTGCGCTGGAAGCTGCCCTTTCTCGCAGAGGGCTACCGGCTGGCTACCCAGTCTACCGCGCATGCAGAAATCTCCCACGCGGAGATCATGTTCAAGATCGACTTCCACGAGTACTACGCGCTTCTCGAGCGCGCCATTGTGCACCTGCTAGGCGTGTTCAACATCACTGTTTCCTCGTCCTTCCGCGGGACCCAGATGAATGGGAACGGGCGAGTTGGTGTCCACCGGTACCATGCAAACGTACTAGAGGCCCTAGAGCAAGAGACCAGTCCATTATCGCCTGTTCTGGGCAGCGGACATGTCCTGGGGCAGCTCCGGCAGGCGAAGGAACTCCGCAATCGCTGGAAGACGGCCGATATGACCCAGGAAGAGAGAGAGAGAGACCCTATTGCTGCCAAGAGGGCGGTAATGCCTCTCGCCAGCTATGATTTCGAGACCATCTTGACCGAGATCTTTGGGGGGTTAGAAGAGGCATATGTGCGTGCGCGGGAACATGTTGACAAATGTAGAAGACCCGAAGAGAGCACTGATTCGCCATTGTTGGATTCGGAGGCGGACTGGGAGTTCATGGTGGATGCAATGGATTGGGAAGCTGTGTGAAGTAAATACCCAAATACCGAATACCCGAATACATGCATATCTACTGAGAAGCGAGATGTCCCCGTTTGTTTCTCTCTCTGCCTTTCTTTCAACAAAATCCTTCTCCCACACTCCCAGTCTCTCCCTCTGTCTCTCTTTCTCTTTCCCTCTCTCTCTATTTTCACTTTGTTTCCCTCTGTCTTCTTCTTCAACGAAATCCCAATCTCCAACTCCTTCCCAGTCTCTCTTCCTCTCTCTGTCTTACTACCAACACGATGCCTGTCCCAACTCACGCCAATATTACCCGCACCGTGCACCCAGGCTTTCCCGGCTTGGGCCTACCGCTCACCTTTCGTCCCCAAAACAAGGTCATCGAGAAGGAGGTGAAGGAAAAGCAGACGGAGAAGGTTTGGCAGGTCGAGCAGAATGTCAAAATTATCGAGGATTCTGTCATCTGCCCGCCTGTCTCTTTACTTCCTTCGCTTCTTGACATGCCATACACCTGGGTACTACTGCCACCGCTCATGCTGCGCGAGATCACAATGGTTCGAGCGATGGACAAATTCACGGACAGCCCAGATTGGAGCATCAAGGTTTGTTGTTGTTTGCTACTGCGCTCAGAGAACCGACTAATATAAATGGCACAGGTATTTGACGACCAGGCCATCCAGAAATGGCGGGAGGAGATCACGAGTGCCACCTTCACAGAGAAGATGTTCGATTACTGCGTCAAAGAACTGCGATATCACACAATGCGATTCTGGAGGACCGGCATGGTATTTGGTGCCCTGGGGATCGTCAAATCCGATACGGCGGTGCTCGGTCACCTCAAAGCGGCATTGATCAGAGCAGGCCGTGTCCTTGAGGATGAGGCTAGTGTGAAATCTTCACTTCCTGAATCGTGCGATGACATTGTCGTGAATCTTGTCGATCCATCGCTCTTCCCGCTAATTTTCGGTCGGACTCGAGCTGTGCGCGAGAATGAGCTTTGCCGCGATCATTGTCTGTCAGATATGGGCAAAGGAGAGATCGTCCCCATTCCATCAATCCAAGAAATGGAAGAGTTCTTGTTGAAGGAGATAAGTACGATAAGAACTCACTTTGTCGACAGTTACAACACCAAGATGCAGTGGATTCCGTGCGACGTCCTGGTGTTGCCCCATGGGTGTTCGATTCACAGCTACATCAACAACGTGCACCCTGAGCACCATGGAGATCTGTACCGAGTTGTGGAAGACATCCTGGACATTGCAGTCCCTGCCTGGGGTCACAGCCTCGGCCTCAGTCATCAATTGACCGACCTGCATGACAACGGCCTGTATCTCGAGACTCGCATTGATTGGAAATACAGCATTGACTATTCGCATTTGTCAGACCAACAGAAGCCCCGAAAACAAAAGGGCGAGCGTAACGACCACTTCAGGTTTCGTCTTCGGATGTGGGAGTCCGGAGTACGTGAACCCGTACTGCCCGACGCTCCAGAGTTTTACGAAGACGTCCATCCAGGATTTGCACCATCTCGTCTTCAGTGCGAGTTTCCCAATCTCCAGGTGTTTGTTAAGCTTGTCAACATCAATTTGAGTCCCGAGAATCCAGCCTATGATGGAGAGAAATGGCATGTGGACGGGCAACCAGTAATTCCCCGGCTTTCACTGATCACGTCAAATCTATGCTGACATTGCACCAGAACGAGCACATCTGCGCCACGGCTCTCTACTACTACGACAGCGACAACATCACCGAGAGCCGACTGAGCTTCCGTCAGGGCTCAGAGTTTAGTATGCATGGAGAAGAACTGGAGACTTTCTACGATTCTCTACCTGAGATGTTCGGGTGCAAAAACGGTGATCCACAAGTGCAGGAAATTGGAGATGTGCTATGCCGCCCAGGAAGACTGGTCACTTTCCCCAATGTGTATCAGTACCGCGCGAATGCATTCCGTCTGTCGGATCCCACGAAGCCGGGCCACCTCAAGATGCTGGCACTCTTCCTGGTCGACCCTATGATCCGCCTCATTTCAACATCCCAAGTCCCACCGCAGCGGGAGGACTGGTGGTACGAAAAGATCGGAGCCCCCTCCGGCATGGGGTTGAACCGTTTGCCAAACGAAATCAAGAGCCAGGTCGTCGAGGAGGTTGGCTATCCCATTACCCTGCGGGAGGCGCAAAAGCTACGACAGGAGCTGGCAGCTCAGCGAGAGGAGTATGTCCAGAAGTCGACCAAGCACTTTGAAAAGTTCAGGCTTGCGGTGGGCACGACTTTCGATGAAACTTCGTCGATGGAAGCCGATCGTGTGGGGTATCATGACGATGAAGACGACGATGAAGATGTCGATGACAATGACGATGAGAATATGTCTGATCGGGATGAGGACAATGTGTGAAAGGATCTCTCTTGAAACTTTTCAAGGGTTTGCGGCAAGAAGGTGGAATGTTTTCGGTTCACAGCGGCAGTGTTCTTTCCAGTCTGTATCTTTATGGGATCTTTGAAAAGTTGCAGCTGTTTATGTATCTTTATTCAATATCAATATCAAGGAGTGACCTCAATGACCGTTCTACTTGGGTACTTTACCTGAGTCCAAATCTAAAAAATAATTACGACACGCCCTTCTAAGAGCCTATCCTGAAAAGAAGATTTTCACTGGACTAGGAACCGCCGGATCCTAGTACACCGTAGGAGGGTCAACTTAAGTCTCTCCTCCCATGCACTATATCATTCCTAGACCGGGATCTTCGCAGGGTATTGCTTGTTGAAAGCGAATTAGCGCTCGTCTTCTGTACCACTACTGTTCAACCGCTCCTAGCGTTCAATCGCGACGGTTCAACTACTAGCGTTAAACTGCGATCGTTGTTGCGGGCGTTGTTAGGATCAAATACGAGGCAGAGGTTACCTTCCCTGCCCGTATCCGTCCCAAGGTCTTGATAGTATAGAGTCCGCAAACAACACAGTTATTAAGAATGAAACCTCAAGTATCCTTTATGAAAAAAAAAAACTATGATACGTACAACATGGACATATAACACAGGTGGCAAAAACCGCGCGCACACAACAACTACATAAAAACCAGTCTGTTCCCTTGCAATCCGAAGTAAAAGATAAGAAACAAAAATACCCATATCATTTGCATGATCCTTTTTCCAGTGATGGAAGCCTCTCTAATTTCCAGCCAGAAGATAATAAAAAGTAAGCCCATGGACACACCGACCACCAGGCGGAAAGACACCGGAGCAAAAGACACCGAAGGAAGAACCAGAGGAAAGACAATAAAGCAGGAACAACAGTATCGAGGAGAGAAGAGAGAGGAGGACGGAAGAAGATGAAGGAGGAGGGGGAAGACACGAGGCCGGAAGTGTAGTGTTGCTGTACTGTTCGGTTCGATATACACAGAGATGCTGCTTACTTGTCAAGTATGCATATGGTAGACAGGCGGCTCATCGAGGATGCTTATCGTAATGCGGTCAAGTGCAGATAGCCACGTTCTGGCGGCGGGTATGTCAAGGTGGAGGGAGGTTCGGAAAGGTCATTCTGGTAAATCAATGCATCCATCCATTTCCTCTGGGGGTGGGGGTGAAGGTATCGGGGGTGAAACTGATCGTTGGGAAAGGGAAAGAGGAGTACTAAATGGGGATTGAAAAAAAAGGCAAAGAGGACAAACAGAACAAAAGAGGATATCGTCCCAGCACAGCAGCTATAAACAAACATTGTGTCGAGTGCATCGAAAAATAAGAGTAACGCACAAAGGGGTAAATCGGAAGTCCATTCACGTCGCTCGCTAGAAAAGTAAATAAAGCCCAAAAGCATCCATCCGTAAAGCCGTAATGACCGAAGAAAAAAGACAAGAAAGCAGAAAAAGAGGAGGCGTTTAACCATCCTCGTCCGAGGGCTCTGCAGATTCTGCCTCGCTGCCCTCGACGCTGCCACTCATCTTGACTTTCTTGCTGGGATTGACATGCGAGTCGTTGACCTCGCTGGACTTCCGTTTCTGTGCAGCGGCGCCGTTCTCGCCGGGCTTGCCAATGTCTTGGCCAGCATTGTCGTCCTCGCCTTCCGCCTCTCGCTTCTCCATAGCGGCGACTTCGTCGGCTGTCAAGAACCGGCCGCCGGGCCCACGCGGTCGGCGCATGGCATGGTTGTGTCGCGATTCGTGCAGATAAGGCTTGCGACCCTTGGACGTCAAGCGCAGTTGCTCCTCGAGCTTTTGTCGCGCGACCCGGCGCTTTAAGATGCGATGGAACTGCTTGGCGTTGACATAAAGCGGCGACTCTTCCTGGCCGCCTCCGGGCACCATCTCCGGCGACGACTGTTGCTGCTGGACGGCAACTGGGGGCGGCTGCATGGACGCAGAGGGTCGGCCGACGTGGTTCATGATTGGTTGCTGAGGGCTGCCGACATGGCTCATCCGGCGTTGGGGCATCTGCGAGTTGGGGGCCATCTGCATTTGCGAACCCATCGGGGGCATCTGGCCGGGCATCTGGGGTGACCGCGGGTTGCGATCATTTTTCACCTGGGCGCCACCCATGCGTGGAGAGCCTCGAGGGCCCTGAGCCATCTGTCCGGCCATCTGGTCTTGGTGAAGGGGATAGAACTGTCCTGACGCGGCAGCGGTCGCCATGGCAGCAGCCTGCGTCGGCGAGATGCCATAGGTCTGCGGCATGGCGGCGGGGACACCATACCCTTGCGGGAAGCTCATCTGCTGGTGGACTGCGCCGGCGGCATTCTGCGGCTGCTGATAATGTTGATTCGCCGGGACGATGGGAGATGTCTGGTGAGGCTGTTGCATGGCGGCCTGTGTGGGCGATGACATCGAGCCCACGGCACTGCCAGCGTTTGGAGGCGCGCCTTGGTAGGGGCCAGGCATGTGGGAGGGTGCGTGGGGATGCTGGCCATGCGGCTGTTGATATTGCGGAGGGTACTCCATGATGAAGTTGCGACGATGAGTTTCGTCACACGGCGCGGCAGACGCCGTGACAGGGGAATGAGTAGAGCGACGATCTATCGACCGTAAGAGCCAATCAGGATCGCTGAAGAGGCAGTTGGCGCGATGAGGTGATGCGCCGTCGCAGGTTCAACGAGATCGAGTACGATCGCAAGCTCTGTTTGGCAGCTGGTCTGCGCGTGGAAGTGACCGTCACCGCGAGCCGTAGTCGGGGCGCGATCGGTGATTCGACGAGCGGGATGCGACAGTCTGCAGCCTCGGAGCCTCGCGTCAGCACAGCGCAGGGCCGAGCGGTCACTGGATTGCGGGTGGGGAGGGGCACAGAAGGAAACTCAGGGAACCAAACGCGTACCTTAAAAATATCGTTTGCGGAGTGACCAGGTCGTCTCGACTCGCGTGGGTCAGAGAGGGTCTCGAGCGCCGTCGCGGCAGGTTTGGCTCTTTTGTGCAAATCCGTTTACGCCGACAGTGTCGGGTGTAACGTGGTTGGGCTGTGCTGCAGAACGGCCGTAGGGGAGTTTGCGATGCGTTGTCAGGGCGATAATATCACCCAGATCCTCGTGATGAGGCTACGCAATGACTATTTCAGACACGGTCCGGTAGGCTTCCACATTCAAGTACGTCCGAGGCTTGGGTCTGCCACGTCCGCGCCTATCCTGGTGGGATAGCTGGGGCGGTGCTGGTGGTCTTTCCCGTTTCGAGGGACGGAAAAACACAGTAGCGGGTGAAGCGACGAATGCGCCTCGGGGACTGATGTCACTGTTCAGGCTGCAAGCACCGGGGCTAAGGACGAATAATCAGCGTCGGATTCACGCGAATCAAAAGCATTGACGCATGACAGTGCGCTGTCAATCCGGGAGATTCTCCATGTGGAGAGGCGATGATGGTGGTGGGGGAGGGGGGGGTGGAAGAAAGCGGGCAAGGCCGGGTTCAGGCTTGAGGGGCAATTGGAGGAGGTATGCGTTGGCAACGAGCTGCAGCAGGGGGACTTACATGGTGACGATCGCGATTCTGCAGGACCCGAGACAATAATGTGAGGCGAAGGCGATGCTAAAAACGATCGGGTCAGTTCAGTTGCCCGCAACCACGAGGAAAGTATGATGCCAAAAATAAAAAGATGACCCGGCCGACGCGTTGCATATCATGGCTGGGCCATAACACACAACGCGACCGGCATGCGCGAAGCCGTCAGAGCCGAAACCCCAAAGAAAAAAAAAAGCAACATGCGGCCAGTGCACGCGCAACGAGGGGAATGAGTGATGGATGATCTGATGGGACTCGGTCGCGCGCGCGTTTGTTTTCCCCACGAGCCGACCAGCACAAGCCGCGCGCGCAAAACGTGGGGGTGGGAGGGAAGTCAAGCGTGCATTACCTCAAATAGTCACTTTGGCGACGGCAAGGGATCACGATGATTTGACCAAGGCAGAGAGGATTGATTGGGGGAGCGGAAGGGGGAGGGGGGGAGGGGGGAAAGCCAACGAACGAGAAGCAGAGAGTAATTGGGCAGTGCGCTGATGTCAAAGAACGGCCGCACTCTTCCGAAGACAGAGACCAGACAGACAGACAGGCGCGCGTGGGATCTGTTTACCACACTGGACAAGAGACCAATGGCAGAGAAACGTACCTTGAGGTTCACTAGTGTAAGGACCAAGTGGAAAAGGTTGCTTCGATCGAATCAGAACAAATCAACTCTGTGCGATGGTTGGGAGGGCGACCAACGAGAGGCAGCGAGAGGGAGAGAAAAGGCGAGCTGGGCGGGCGATGGGGCATTTTGTACCGTTTCCGGCTGGTCCAGTGGCCGGGGCCGTATGTTACCGCGTCATGACCGTATGGTGGTATTGTGCATGATCTCATTTCGTCCCGCGGGTATTATTGGTCTCGGAGTGGTCGAGCGCCTGTAGACCTCTGCTTCTCTTCTTCTATACAGACTACCGAGTAGACTCAGACCGTCAATCCGGCCATCCCGGTCATGTGCGACCCCATGACGCACTTCATCGCCGCCGGAACACGCCACACGAGTTATTGCTCATCTGGCGGTGTATGGCCATGAACACGGCTCTGCATGGCGGCCAGAGGGACGCTCAGCCTCGGCGGTCTACCCGATTCGGGCCCTCCTCCACCTCGGGTCCCATTCGTCCGTTCAGGACCCATTCTGGTACTGTTGGTAATAAACACGCGCAAGCCCCGTATTGTGGTCGGGGGCGGCAATCGCCATCTGAGAATTGCGATTCAGGCCACCATAACTCGCTTATGGATCTCAGAGGGATGCCGGGGGGGTGAAGAGACACCGGCAAAGTGGCTGGGAGCGACGCGCTCGTGACGCCATCGCGTAACGAGCTGCTAGGTGAGTACTGTACGGGGGCTGGCTCCGCTGGAACCGGTGGCTCTGGATCCCGTGGATCGGACTGAGATCTTGGTTCCCTCGTTCGATCGTGATCGTGAGGATGCGATCTGAGAAAGCCTGGAAACGTCTCGGCGCGACTTTCATGATGATATTCTTCACCACGTGTGTTCTGCCAGTCAACCTTACTGCCCTGGGTGGCCATTCAGCTTTCGTCCTTTCGGTGGATGGGCCGGGCCGATCGCCGCGGGTCCACGTGTTGACCGCCTGGTTTGTTCGAAGAGAGCAAGTGGTACGCCGGATAAGAATAGAAGAAGCGTTCGGAAAATAGGCTAGACGGTGTTCGAAGTAGTGATGGACGTCCAATTATGTCTGGTTGGTCGGTGGAAGTGCGTGGCGAGCATGGGTGCTCCTAGATATATATCTGGGACACAGACTCAACCGCACGCAGTGGAACACCAACAATCAGATTTGTCAAACCATCGGAGAGCAAAAGATGAGAACTGTACTCAGCAAACCAATGATGGAGCCATTCTATAGCATAATAAGAAAAAGGGTTCGATGATAGCGATGATAGTAGCGATGTTCTGGAATAGGGTACAGCTAATCATACAGCAAGACCTAGGATAGCCAGCTCTCTCCTCCCTTCAGACGGGTCTTTGACCCCAGTGACCTTTGAATGGACAGTCACTCGTCTGCTCTCCTAAGACGGACCTCCCGAACTCCCGTGACTTCTTGGATGCTCTCAATCAAGTCCACAGCATGGGTGAAAAATCCAGCATCCCCGTAGTAAGTTCCTCCGAAACACATGCCCACCACGGCACCCAAACGGTTGAACACTAGCGAACCGGAATCGCCTTGTTCCACAACAACCTGCGAGAGCGATCTGGCTAGAATTGTGTGCTCCCATGTTTTTATCTTCATTTCCCGGCCATCGACCAACCGCGTCGCAATGTATATCGTCTGGAGACCACTGTAAATGCCGCCCGTAAAGCCCGTCGCGCAACCAACTTTGAATAACTCGTCTCCATTTTGAATGCCACAAAGGGAAAAGCCGTTGAGCTTCGAGACACCAAGAGAGCGATGCGCCGCGACCTGCGAGGTGAAGGTTACAAACACAAGAATTGCTGCGATATGGGGTATCTGACTTACATTGTTAGTGCCAACGGAACGATTTTGGGGCTTGACGAGCGCCCAGTCGATGATTGAAAGAAGCGCTGTGGGATCCCTAGCTAACGTTGTCTTCATAGGTCTTTCTTGAAGACCAGACGCAGCCACAACAGGACCGAACACGAATCGGTTCTTGTGGAAGAATTCCTTTCCGGTATCTCGTTGCTCCTTAAGTTTTGCCAGCATGTCGGAAGCGACTTTCCACTGTCTCTCGTCCTCAGGTATCACGAAATCACCGCGGGCTTTGGCTTCCTCTACCTTTGGGAATGGTGGTTGGTTCTGGTATGCATCGATTCGCCTCGCAAGGTTTTCGATTTCTCGTTTGACCCCCCGACGGCTCGGGGAATCCATCATGAGAAGCTGGGAGGCCTTGTCATTGTTGAACGGGAATCCACTCTCCTTCCACCGCTGGACGACTTAAAAAACGTTAATACCGGCTAGTTCCATGACGAATAAGTAACATACCTTGGATTTCTTCCGGCGATAGGTCTGTATCGGGAGGGAAAACACAGTGTGAGCAGGTGATGCCAAATGGAACCCATTTTCCAGATTTAGGATTGCGAAGCTCGATCCAGCCTCCAAAGGTTCCCTGGCCGTGCTTCATCCGCTGAGGACAGAGGCTGTACCCAGGATTTACTTCGTTCATGAAGATTCCGGTACTGGCGGTGGCGGGAGTTGATTGACTGTCCATTTTGAAGACATTTTTATCTTTTCTGATGAGGACGCCCTCAGTCGAGAGCCCGAAACTATCGAGAACTCTCACCACGGCTTCACGGACGTCCTTCCAGTTGCGCCTTGTCTGACGATCGACGCCTAGCAGGATTGTTGGCGGGCACTGGATGAGATCCTCGCTGACGCCGATGCGACAGCAACCAATCGTCCACAAGCCAGTTAGATCGAGAGTATTCAGAATCGACTCCCCTACCCTTTCCCACAAGGGGAAGATGGCATCATCGGGAGAACAAGGGAAAAATCTCGGGCGTTGACCAAAACGAGGATCGATGATTTCCACTGTTATCTCGAAGATGTGTCTGCTGCGCAGGTGATCACGGATCTTTCTCGCAATGTGAATCCAGCCCCTTTCGGAAAGGTCATGCCTTCTGGCAAGCAGAAGAACGGTTAAATGGGGATCCTGATCTCGCTGAAAAACGGAACGTCGACCACAAAAGTGGATCTCAAGGATATCTAGGTGCTCCTGGAGTCCGATTTCCAGGACCGAACTGTAAACATGTTGGTTTGCGGGTGCACCTAGAGCCTCGAAATTTGGGTGGTTTGGCAACCGGTGTATCGTCTCACAGGGAGCCTCGCAGAGGTAAGGCCCACCGGCTCGCAAATCTTCCTCGAGAAACCCATCCCAGGCCGGGATGGGGTCTTCATCACTGGATGACCTGTTTGACCTTCTGGATCTTGTGCTTCTACCGGATGGCGACTCTGTTCGCTCTACCGGAAAGGATCCAGAAGCATAGCTGATCTCGGCAGGAGTGATTGGGGCGACGAGCGGATTCGCGAGCATTTCTGTCCCGCCTGATCTTGCTTTCGGAACAGAAGAAGAGAAGATGACCAGGCAGGATTTGGCTTTCGGAACAGAAGAAGATAATATGGTCAGGAACGTATTGGGGGTAGAGATAGGCAGCTGAGCAAGCGAGGAATGAGTACACACCTTGCACCAAAGGGAAGCGAAGATGAAAGTAGGTTGTATTGGAAGGCAGTGAGTGTTGAGTAAGGTGAAGTACATACATTAGTTAGTTTATGCTGCGGAAATGACTAAGCCAAATCGGGCGGATGGCCCCACACTAGTTATTCATCTCGGCCGCGTCAATACTATCACTTTTATTGTTATTGTCTGGCCGTTTTCGGTTCAATATTGAGATGGAATAGTACTAATATACGATAAACAGGTTGTCGCCGGACAGCCAGATCAAAGGGGAAAACAGTGAAGATAATCCATTCGAATGCTATGGACGACGGGAGTTCCAGGTTGGGAGAGCAAAGAACAAACAAAGAAAGAAAGAAGGAAAGAAAGAAGAAATTCTTGGGTAAACGACGAAGAAGAAACAGTAACTCTTGTGACAAGAATAATCTTCGCAATGATTGATATCATCCTGACCGCTTGATGTAGTATATCCATGTATGCTACCAGAAGAGTTTGAGAACAAGTTTCCCTATAGCACCATGCACCGACTGCCAGACAACCAGTTATATTAAACATGATTTTTTTAGTCTCTTCGATTACCTTGCGGCGATCGTGATCTATAAGCTTTCTCACATGTACTCAACTGCCTCGTCCTTGCATGGTGCTTACCTAAGCCAGGGGTCACCGGGGGCAGGTGGCTTTTCCGCGTGAAAGGACGAGGGCCACAGACTCGACAGTCGCATTCTCTCCCCCATCACCATCGCGCTCTCCTCAAGCAAACACTCGAGTCGATACACTACAAATATCCAGACTGCAACGGCTGTTGGAGGCCTGACTCTACACAGACCGACCCCGCGACGCGCTGGATGAATCTCGGGGACCCTGATACATGACGTCTTTGTTGACACCCACGGTTCGCACTTCCCCAGCAGACCAGTACCTGACGACCATCCCCCGATCACATATACCGGACTCGGAGCCAGACCCCGCGACATCGTTCTCGCCCGCGCTCCGTCGGGAGTCTGCGCATCGGTGTGTTTGTGTCACCGCCTGCGTCCCGTTCTAGGATTCTGTGCCCGTCGCTTGGTGACAGACCCCCCCTAGTTTATGGGGTAGCGGCCACCATGTCTGGCGGCGGTGGTAATATCAAGGTAGTGGTGCGCGTGCGGCCTTTCAACAGCAGAGGTGAGTACAAAACTGCGCCTCCTTCCCCTGGCCTTGCCTTGGAAACCTTGGAACTGACCCACGTTCTTCAGAGGTCGACCGAAACGCACAATGTATCGTGCAGATGAAAGGCGCCCAGACGGTGCTCACAGCACCGGCGGGCGCCGAAGATAAATCACGAAAGGGTGGGAAAGGCGGCGATGGACCCAAGACCTTTGCCTTCGATCGATCGTACTGGTCCTTTGATAAGGACGCCCCCAACTATGCCGGTCAAGACAACCTCTTTGACGACTTGGGCACGCCGTTGCTGGACAATGCCTTCGGGGGCTACAACAACTGTATCTTCGCCTACGGTCAAACCGGTTCGGGAAAGTCATACTCGATGATGGGTTACGGCAAGGAGTACGGTGTTATCCCGCGAATTTGCCAGTCCATGTTCGAGCGCATCGTGCAGATTCAGGAAGACAAGAATCTTACTTGCACGGTTGAGGTGTCCTACCTAGAAATCTACAACGAACGAGTACGCGATCTGCTCAATCCGTCGAACAAGGGCAATTTGAAGGTTCGTGAGCATCCGTCGACCGGCCCGTATGTGGAAGATCTGGCAAAGCTGGTGGTGCGCACGTTCGACGAAATCGAGAATTTGATGGACGAGGGTAATAAGGCCAGAACGGTGGCCGCGACCAACATGAACGAGACTTCCAGTCGATCACACGCCGTCTTTACGCTGACCCTCACCCAAAAACGCCATGACGCGGAGACATCGATGGATACGGAGAAGGTGTCCAAGATCAGCTTGGTCGATTTGGCCGGTTCGGAGCGAGCGAATTCGACCGGTGCTACAGGTGCCCGTTTGAAGGAAGGTGCGGAAATCAATCGTTCGCTGTCGACCCTCGGTCGTGTTATCGCAGCCCTCGCAGATGTCTCTGTCGGCAAGAAGAAAAATACTTCAAAACAGGTACCGTACCGTGATTCAGTCCTCACATGGCTGCTCAAGGACTCCCTGGGTGGTAATTCAATGACTTCGATGATTGCTGCCATTTCGCCCGCAGACATCAACTTTGAGGAAACTCTCAGTACTCTGCGCTACGCAGACTCGGCTAAACGGATCAAGAACCACGCGGTCGTGAACGAGGACCCGAATGCCCGCATGATCAGAGAGCTGAAGGAAGAACTGGCACAACTGAGAGCAAAGCTCGGAGGTGGTGCGGCAGTCGGAGCACCAGGTGCTGTACCTGGCGCACTACCAACAGAAGAAGTTTACCCACCGGATACGCCACTTGAAAAACAAATGGTCTCAATTCAACAGTCCGATGGTTCCGTCAAAAAAGTGAGCAAAGCCGAGATTGTCGAACAGCTCAACCAGAGTGAGAAGCTTTACAAAGATCTCAACCAAACGTGGGAAGAGAAGCTTTTGAAAACAGAAGAAATCCACAAGGAACGAGAAGCCGCTCTGGAGGAACTGGGTATCAACATTGAAAAGGGCTTCATTGGTCTTAGCGGTCCAAAGAAAATGCCACACTTGGTCAACTTGAGCGATGATCCCCTGCTAGCCGAATGTTTGGTCTACAACCTCAAACCGGGAACCACCACTGTTGGACACATGGACCAAGGAAGCAACATCGAGATTCGGCTTAACGGATCCAAGATCCTGGAGAAACATTGCACCTTCGAGAACGCGGACGATGTCGTGACCATCGTGCCCAGCGAAGGCGCCGCAGTGATGGTGAATGGTCTGCGGGTCGACCAGCCCCAACGACTCAAGAGTGGTTTCCGTATCATTCTCGGCGATTTCCACATCTTCCGTTTCAACCACCCTCAAGAAGCCCGCGCTGAACGAGTGGAGCAGAGCTTGCTGCGGCAATCCGTCAACGCCAATCAGTTGGGATCTCCGGCACCCAACAAAACACATGATCGGACCACGAGTAAAGCTGGCTCCGAGATTGATGGAGATTCCAGCAGGGCTGAGTCTCCAATTCCATCGCGTGGTGGGCGAGAGTCAGACTGGCTACAAGCTCGCAGAGAGGCAGCCAGCGCCATGCTAGGACCGGATCATATCTCCCACTTGCCCGACGATGAGCTGGACGCTTTGTTCGAGGATGTGCAAAAGGTTCGCGCAGGGCGGCGCGGTCTTCCTGATAATGAAGAAGACTCCGACTCCCTGAGTTCATTCCCGGTGCGAGACAAGTACATGTCCAATGGTACCATCGACAACTTCTCTCTGGACACTGCGATCACTATGCCCGGAACGCCTCGCCAGCGCGAGGACGAAGAAGGGGCGAATGGCGCCACCTTGAATTCCGTTCGTCAGGATATGCAGCGACAGCTGGATCGGCAGAAAGAAGAATATCAGGACAAGCTCAAAAATGCTGAGGCTTCCTCCAACCAGGACCCCTCAGAATTGCGCACCGAAAAACAGCGTATGGAGGATGCGCTGCGCGCCGCCAAGGACGAGTTTGAAGAACAGCTGAAAAAGCAGCAAGAAGTCTTTGAGTCTCAGATGCGGGACATGGGCAAGCCGATACCCCAGATCTACGAGAACGGGTTTGCCATGCTGGGCCCACGCGAAATCGAAATTGCACAGTCAGTCTTCCGCCACTGGTCGCAGCGCAACTATGTTCGCATGGCCGAGAGGATTTTACAGCATGCGTCAATCTTGAAGGAGGCCCAGGTGATGAGCCAAATCATGGACAAGAACGTGGTCTTCCAATTTGCGGTTGTTGACGTTGGACACAACATGGAGTCATCATATGATCTTGTGCTCAATGGGATCTCGGGTGACGAAGATGTTGTGCTGGATGAGGCTAAGAAGCCATGCGTGGGCGTCCGTGTCATCGACTACAAACAATGCGTGATTCACCTGTGGTCAATCGAGAAACTTCACCGTCGCGTTCAGTCCATGCGCCAGTTGCACCAGTACATCGACCGTCCAGACTATATCCAGCACTTCAAACTCGAGAACCCGTTTTCCGAGCCGTGCTCGCCTCAATATTCCCTCCTCGGCGACGCTGATATCCCATTGACGGCCGTCTTTGAGACTCGTGTGCAAGACTTCTCTGTTGAAATCACTTCGCCGTACACCCAGAGCGTCGTTGGAATTATCAGGCTGTCGCTGGAGCCGTCTTCCGCCCAGGCTCCTTCGTCGACTTTGAAATTCAACGTGGTGATGCGCGACATGGTTGGCTTTGCCGAATGGGAAGGAACCGATGTTCATGCGCAACTGTTCGTGCCCGGTATCTCTGAGGAAGGCGGCGCAACGACGACCCAGATGATCAGTGGTTTCGAGGAGAGCCCGGTGCGATTTGAAAGCGTGCACAGCATGAGCCTTCCCCTTTCAAGCCCACGGACGGCTGCTCTAAAGGTCTGCGTGTATGCTCGCGTGACTTCAATGCATCTGGACAAGCTCCTCAGCTGGGACGATATGCGCGACTCGGCAGAGCCCACGTCCCAGCAGCGTAGCGCTCCCCGGATTGCAGAGTCCGAGTTCTACTCGCAGGAGAGACACGACGTTTTCTCTCGAGTACAGATCCTTGAGCTCGCGGAATCCGGCGAGTACCTTCCAGTCGAAGTTGTTCAGAGCAACAATCTCGAGGACGGGACATCTCAGCTTCATCAAGGCCTGCAACGTCGCATTTCAATCAACCTCACATATAACTCCACCGAAAGTCTTCCGTGGGACGATATCACCAACTGTCGCGTGGGCTCTGTCCGGCTTCTCGACCCGTGGGGGAAGATTCCTGATCAGGATTTCAACACCCCGGATGTCCCGTTGAAGTTTGTTCAGGAACCGATGGTGAAAGATAATTCCGACGGAACATCCAATGTCAACATTGTAGGCCAGTGGGACTCGAGCTTGCATGGGTCTCTTTTGCTCGACCGAGTGACGGCAGAGAAGTATCGGGTGCAGGTGACGGTCCGCTGGGAGCTTGTCTCTTCTCGTCTCCAGACCCCGGTGATCTTTGAGGCCGACCAGACGCTCCAGATCCTTGGACGCACCTATGTGCGCCAACAGTCGATGTTCAAGCAGTTTTGGAATGCGACTCGGGTCGTCCACTCGACTACACGCATGTACTCTTTGGTCATCCGTCCCATTTCTGCGAAACGTGCCGCCGACCTATGGCGCATGAACACCCAGAACGACTACGTCAAGGGCGAGGAACTTCTAACGACATGGGCTCCTCGCAAGGTGTCCCTTGTGCGGGATTACATTGAAGCCCGCAAGCGCCGCCTGCGCGCGGCCGAACTACATGCCGCCCGCGGATCTCTCAGCACGAGCCTAATGACGTCTCCCTCCCCTGCCCGAGGGAGTGGACGGTCGACACCGATGCGCGGGCAAGATTTGAACGAGCGCAAGTCCAAACTGCTCCGGAAATACCTCGATCTCTGGTCGGCCAAGAAGGACCCGACAGAGGCAATTCTCGTGCGAAGCAACATCGAACCCCCTTCCGGCGGAGCGGCTTTTGCGTCGCAAGCAAACGGATCAAATGGCACCGCTGTCTCCGACAAAGTATCACTCAAGCCCCGCTTCGTGGCCACTATCCAGACACTTCCAAAGAATCCTTCTGCTCTCAAGACCGGATACGTGCTTACACCGGACGACACCAACAGCGTTTGGGTGCGCCGGTTCGTGGAGCTTCGCCGGCCGTATCTCCACGTCTACTCAGTGCCCGAAGGCGATGAGATCAATGCCATCAACCTACGCAACTCTCGCGTCGACCACGCCCCCGACTTTGCCCGTCTCCTCGACGGCTCCGGTGCTGGAGCGGACCGTTCGCTGTCTGCCAAAGGCCGGCCGAACATCTTCGCCGTGTACGGGACCCAGAACACCTACCTCTTCGCGACTCGCACTGAGGCCCAGAAGGTTGAATGGATCCTGAAGATCGACGAGAGTTATTTCAGCAGCAACGGCGGCAGTGCAGCCGCTAGCGGTGACGAACGGTGAACCTGCACGCCTTCGTTTCTTCTGCCTCATGTTTTTGACGATATCACAAGCCTGGAGTTGGGCTGCGCTATTCTTTCGTTTTACTCCATCCCCTCTCATTTCTTTTATTTATGACCTATTGCTAAGATACCCCCTGGATATATCGATCGCTGTGGCATTCATTTATCCTTTCCCCCTGCTACTATCACCCATTTTGTACATAATTTGATCTCTTTGGGATTATAGATTCGGCCGGATGGCAGTTGTGCTTACTGATGTTTTTTTTCGCTTTGAGGATGATCATCTCGGTTGCGTCTTCTAGGAGGCAAGAATTAGAAATACATCATTGTATGCTAGGGATTGAATCACCAGACTCATTTAGTAACTCGTACTGTTGTAGATAGGGCGCCTTGAGTCGTGATCCCTGCGTTGCCGTGGAAACAATCGGAGTTGACACCCACCGCCTCCAGTGTTGAACATTTGACATCACCAACTCACAGAGAACACGAGACAATAATTCTCCAATCTCATACCAAGCGAATGTTTTCTTCTTGATTGTCTCTATATCTGCATAGCGCCTCCATTCCCGCGTTGACAGAAGACCTGACATTCCTGGAAACCCGCTTCCATTCCAGCGACCATTCTAGAAATCGCAACAATGTTCGCACAGCGAAACAATTCATCCTCAGTCCGCTTTATCGTTGCAGGCGCCCTGACATCCATTTTCGCTCTCACATTCCTCCTCTTCGGTCGCGAACACAGCGACGTGGCCCTCAAATATATCATCAAGACACCCTCTCACTGCGAGCCTCAGCCTCATTTCCCATCATTGCTACATACACCATTGAGAAACGAGAGCTGGGAGTTTATCGTTGAGCGCGATGGAAATAACCACGGCCTTTCGGAGGAGCAATGCCGCACTGCTTTCCCGAAACTCTTTGTTGAAATTGATAAGTCGGCCTCGTTGAGGACGGAGAATAAAGTCACGTTTAAAGACTTGGACTCTCGAAATGTGGAAGATGGGATGGTACGAGGGATAATCGATCGCGGAGAGGTATGTGAACAAGATCAAATTGGCAATAAGATCACCGGTCCTGATAGTGTTTCATGTTTAGCTCTATATCGTCGACTTTGCAGCCATGCCCGTTACAGCGACTCGAGCACACGCCACGTTGAACTCGCTACACCGTGCCCTCATGGCATTCCCGGATCGCCATATGCTGCCCAGTATCGAGTTCATCTTCACGACAGAGGACTTTGACAACGAGCCAACAGGTCTGGCACCTATCTGGGCATACTCGAAACGCGACTCCGACGACTCCGTGTGGCTGATGCCAGACTTTGGATACTGGGCCTGGCCCGAGGTGCAGATAGGCCCATACCACGAAGTGAGGCGGCGCATTGCAGCGATTGACGATGGCGAGACGGACGCACAAGGCGCACTTGTCCCCGGCTTGCGCTTCCAGGACAAGAAGAAGCAGCTCGTCTGGCGCGGAAGCCTGGCAACAAACCCGCCGGTGCGCGGGAAGCTGCTCAAATCCTCGCTGGGCCGTAGCTGGGCCAGCGTGCGCGTGATCGACTGGGATGACGAGAACGATCTCCGCTACAACCTCTTGCCCATCGAGGACCACTGCCGCTACATGTTCCTCGCTCACACCGAGGGCCGCAGCTTCTCCGGCCGGGGCAAGTATCTGCTGAACTGTCGCTCCGTGGTTATTTCGCACCCGCTCGAATGGCGTGAGGCGCATCATGCTGCGCTGGTGTCGTCGGGCCTGGACGCGAACTACGTCGAGGTGGACCGTGATTTTGCGGATTTGCCGCATAAGATTGATTACTTGATCGACCACCCGGAGGTTGCGGAGCGTATAGCGAACAATGCTGTGCGCACTTTCCGTGACCGCTATCTCACCCCTGCTGCGGAGTCGTGCTACTGGCGCCATTTGGTACGGCAGTATGCTTCAGTGTGCGATTTCGAGCCCGTGCTCTTTTCGACAGATCGCGATGGTAAAAAACATCCTCGTGGCGTGCCGTTTGAGATGTGGCTGCTTAGACGATGATGTGTGTTATGATTATGTTAGTGGGCTTATACAGGGTTGCACATTGGCGTTTTGTTTACTGGGCGTTGGAAGATTTTGTTCATAGTTTTGCTATACTTCCATGTACATTCACCTATATGACGTATGGTAGCATCTCTTTTTGCTTTTCTCGCGGTGAACCCCTATTGAATGACTCGCAGCGGTAGTAGATCGAATGATCAAGGCTCGGTTTTCTGCAAAGCTTTGTTGTCCTCGCCACCTTTGTTGCCGAGGGTCGATCCCTAGATGTAACCAACGCAGGGCCACACAGCGAGCTTTTACCAACGGGATGGCTCGATATTATAACGATGCAACTGCCATGCGGGGTACATACATCAAAGTAGTCTCGTGCGACGCCACTTCAGCTCCCTATCATTTACATTGCCCTGAAAAAGCGGTCATCGGAAGAAGCTGTTGATCTTGCACCTCTTCGATCCTCATAGTACTGTTGAGTAAAGGGGTTAAAGGAGGCTAAAGGGATAAAAGGGGCGATTCCTTCGAGGCTGAACCGTCAATAGGAGTAGTTTGTCCAAAGTCGTATTTTTAGACGGGGTTGTGGGGAAGCTAGAGCCGCGATACGACTCCCCGCTCGTTTCCGGATCACTTGCCCTAAGCAGAAAGCGGTGGTCGCGTTGTTTGGCAAGGTTGCGGATGTTTATTTTGTGGCTTATACGACAATAGCATTGTGATTTCTCTGCATATGGCTTTGTGTTGCCTATTGGATGATTGTTGGCCATGTGATTGATTGCTGGGATATGTCACTCTTGTCGGGACAGCCATGTGCCTTTCACGACGGTGGCAGTTGGATAGTGTCCCAGCGATCAAGGGCGGTGGGCGCATGCTTCCAGGACGCCGGGAGGGCCTGCTTTTTGGCTTGAAAGGATGTTCTCGCAGCTTAGCGACATTTGATAATTTCCACTGCAAAGACACCGCCCTTGCTTGCTTGTCTTGGGGCCATGTCTCTGACAGCCGGCACCAACATGTCCTACCCGCATTCGGTCTGTTTAGTCTTGGCTCCATCCGCGCATTCCAAAAAAAAAAAAAAAAACCCCTCTGGCCGAAGGGTTGACACTCCCACGTCTTGCATTTACATAGTTAGTGGGAGGCGCAGCTACTGTGGACCAGTCGCTGTCTCGCATTTTGCATGCCGCATTCGATGTTTCCACCCCGTGGCTTGAGGAATTATCCAACCCTACGCTGAAGTCCATTGAGGTCTAGCCATGGAGTAACGGGATAATAAACACCCCAATAATTCAGAATATACCAAAACCTATTAGACATATGATTCCGGAACGGGCTGTTAGTTATCCATCCCGACAAATTCAAATTACCAGCAAAGGATGCTTCCTGTACGCAGCCAGCTACTTGACCCGCCCATGCACGCATCTGCCTACAAGGATGCATGGTTCAAATAAACTGTAGTTATATTCAAAGCAGCTCAAGTGTGCATATTTTCTTCGCGCAGCCTGTCAAAAATCCCCTAGCGGAATTTCGTACACATCGGGATTCATACGCTGCATCTATTTTGGGCGGAGTACAGGCCGTCTTGGCCCCTTCCTCCGAAGCAGAGCCTTGTGATGCGAGCTTAGGATGCGACCTAACACACTTCCCGCTTCTCCTCACTAGTAGCCTTGGAATTTGTATATAAGCACTCGCCTTTCTCCTCTTTCTTGACTGCATCCAGGAGCCGGTCCCCAATCTGGAACTTTCCGCCATATAGAAGGAATATCAAGCACTAATGCGGTCCTTCACCTCACCATGGGCATGGGCTACCATCGCCCTGGCTTTCTCCCCGGCTGTCCTCTCAGGACCAGTCAAGAGAACCAATGGGCCATGGTTGGCCATTAACTCCGACTTCCCGGACCCGAGCTTCCTCCAGGCCGCCGACGGTGTCTGGTATGCTTTTGGCACGAACGGTAATGGCCACCGCATCCAGGTTGCCAACTCGACGGACTTTGTCACATGGACGCTGCTGGACATTGAGGCGTTGCCGACAGTAGCGAGTTGGGAGCTTGACGAAGAGCACTGGGCCCCGGACGTGATTCTGCGCGTGAGTCCTTTTCCCTGGAAAGCATCAGTAAGAAAAGAAAAATTCTAATATAGTTATAGGATGACGGAAAATATGTCATGTACTATTCAGGTGACGCCGCATCCGATTCACCACACCACTGCGTCGGCACAGCAATCGCAGACGCCCCAGCAGGCCCCTACGTGCCCAGCGACACGCCGCTCTCATGCCGTCTGGACCAGGGTGGATCAATCGACCCATCTGGATTCCTGGACTCGACGGGAACCCGATACGTGGTGTTCAAGGTAGACGGTAACAGCATCGGACACGGCGGCGACTGCAACAACATGGTTGATCCCATCGTCCCGACCCCCATTATGCTGCAGGAAGTCGCAGCCGACGGCGTCACGCCCGTGGGCGATGCAGTGCAGATTCTCGACCGCACCGCAGACGACGGGCCGCTTGTCGAAGCGCCTAACCTCATCCTTCAGGGCGATACTTATTTCCTTTTCTACTCGTCGTATTGCTTCACGGATCCGCAGTATAGTGTGAAATATGCGACTGCGCCCGCTATTACTGGACCCTACACTCCGAGTGGCGTTCAGTTGGTCCAGACTGGCGACTATGGGCTCACTTCGCCAGGCGGTGCGACTGTTTGTGGCTGTGGCCAGGAGATGGTGTTCCATGGCTTCTGTGGAGATGTCGCCGCTCAGAATGAGAGGTGTATGTATGCTGCGAACGTTATCGTTGATGGCACGACCATTACCCTTGCGTGATGGTGGGCAATGTTTGGATGTTTATAGTTTTGCAAATATTTGCATGGGCTGGGTTGATCCCGTCTAATCGAGTAAAATATTACAATAATCTTTGGCACGGACTTCTAGGATGTGCTGTTTCTGATTTCTTGGTCTCTCGAGTTAGGGTTTGGTAGGAGAACGTGACTCGTACTCGTACCGCTGAAGCTTTCAAAGATCGGAACTCCTTCAGCAAGATCCCCTCCAATTGTCATTTTCATGGTTGCTGATCTGTTATTATTATTATTTAAGAATGAGAGAAACCAGAGAGCAAGTGCAAACAAAAATCATTTTTTGGATATCTATATCGTGACTCTAAAATGTCATAAATATCTACATCAATTTTCCTCCCGCGCGCGCC
Organism: Penicillium psychrofluorescens; assembly: GCF_964197705.1. Taxonomy (NCBI): domain Eukaryota; kingdom Fungi; phylum Ascomycota; class Eurotiomycetes; order Eurotiales; family Aspergillaceae; genus Penicillium; species Penicillium psychrofluorescens. Next base: position 3,816,458 of record NC_133439.1, on the reverse strand, counting down.
TTTTCTCCCGTACACTCTGCACCCAGGCCTCAGCACCCGCGATTGCCTTTTCAGGCCTATCTTTGTGATTAAGAAGATACCCCTGGATCTCAGCGGCAGTGAACTCGCCGCTGGGAACGATGGAGGCAAATTCCGACGCCATGAGGCTGATGTGAGCGCGCAAGGATTCGAGACGTTGCTGGAGCTCCTTGTTTGGTCTTTCTTCCTCTTTCTCTTTGTCATTAACTTCCTTAATGGACTCTGGTTTCTCCACCACCACTGTGTCACTCGAGATCGATGCCGACTTCGCTGAGCTATTGCTCAGAGGTTGGGCCAGGGGCATGCGTGGAAGATCACGCTCCATGGTTATGTAAATAGAGCTGAAGAGCTCTTCGATGTCGGCGCGGCTGGTGAATCCAAAGGTAATGCTCATGTCAACTCGACCTGGCCGTAGCAGCGCTGCATCCAGCTTGTCTTCGTGGTTGGTGGTCATGACCAGAATCCGGCCTTCGCTCGCAGCGACGCCGTCGATGACGTTCAACAGGCCGGAGAGGGTAATACCGTCTTTCTCAGCCTCGTCAGGTAAGGTATCCAGGTCGATTGTTTCATCAGCTTTAGTTGGATCGTCAGCGTTGGAGACGTCATTGGTGGTAGCCGTTTTGCCCCGGCTGTGGGTGACTCCTGCGGTATCGACATCCTCCAGCAAGACAATACACCGCCGCGGCAGGTCCGCGAACAAGGACATCAGGCTGTCTTCGTCGAGGGCTTTAGAGTTCAAGTTGAGAAGATAAATCTTCAGGCCCAACATGCCCGCCGCAGCGAAGCAGAGACTCGTCTTCCCTGTGCCAGGCGGACCATGGAGAAGATATCCGCGACGATAGGGAATACCACGGTTAGAATACCAGCGGCGAGTACGTGGATGCAAGTATTCCTTGATGTCGTCGACGAAAGCTTGTTTCTGCTCCTGGTCCAGGACAACAGTGGACAGCGGGCGCGGCGCGCGCGCCATGCACCGAACCCAGTAGAACGAGTTGCCGCTCCACCGCCGCTGGCCGCGGTAAATGATGGTGCGGCTACCATCGCGCTCGACGTAGGCCTGCTGCGCGTCGGCGAGCATCTTTTTCAGCACCGCAGGGTTGCGGCCTAGACACGATAGAAAGACCTTCTCGCTAGCCAACAACTTCGCGGTGTCGGACTGGTGTCTCCGCTCGAGCATGATCGGCTGGCCCTGGTACCAGAAGATATGCCGCCCCAGGGCCGGAGTAAAGCGAACCTCTTTGTATTTATCCCGACTGATGATCTTGGCCCAGTAGTCGTCGAACGAGCCAGAAGAAGATGATGGTTCTTCGTCATCATCTTCGTCGTCTAAGAATTCATCACCGAACCCGTCGTCTTCGTCTTCGCTGTCGCTGTCGCTGTCGTAGTAGTCGCTCATTCTCACACCGGCTATGAAACGGTTTGTCCGCTTCATGTGCGGCTGGCGCGATATCCAGTACATGAAGTACGTGAAGACCTCATCTTCGATCCGGATCTCGGCCGTTGACACGAGGTACTCCTTGCAGAGATCCGTGAGCTGATTGATGCTGTAGCGGATCGATGCGCCGAAGAGGGCTAGCCCGATCATTATTTGGATGTAGGAGGAAAGATCAAGCTGGAGATAGGATTGAAAAAAACTGGCAACGAGAGCGTATCCCGGTACCAGCGCTTCAAGCATGGCCGTGTCCGGGGATAAGGGCCGGGGCCCCTGGCTTGCTTGGGTGTAGTTGTAGGCCATGATGGTGTCTGGCTCTGGGAGGTAAGAAGTGTGAAGAGGCAACAAGTATATTTCCCTTGAAGAGAAGAGAGAAGAAAAAAAAAAGAGAGAGAACGTAACAGGGCTTTTCAGTTTGTTGATGCAGCCCTAGAAGATATGACGAATGAAGACCGGGAGGAATCTCCCGTAAATGAAAGTAGAGAGGGAAAAGGAAAGAATGGGATTCTTTTATATCTATCATTGGAGCCTCAAATTTTCATTATCCAATCTAGCCCCGGCTTTATTGCTCCTCGTTACCTATTCTGGTGTCCGAGGGTTGGACGCCTTACTGTAGGACCAATGGGCGGGAGATGCACCGCCACGTAAACGTTGAGTCATTGCCGCAGTTGCAAGTGGGGAGTTGTTCCTTTATAGGTTGTTTTAGAGGATTCAAAAATCTAATTCCAGGCTCGGGATGTTGGATGTGATGTGGGCAAAAAGATGACTCTCCCTCGGGGAATCGAACCCCGGTCTCCCGCGCTTATCGGTGTTAATGACAAGCGGAAATCATGACCACTAGACCAAGGAAGATGAGTTGGCCGGGTTACTGCTCGGCCACTTGGTGCTGGATGAGGCTGGAAAGATGGCCAATAGAACTCCGATGGTTTGGGTATGATTAAAGCAAACCACAGCTAGTCTGGATTTGGATGTGTCCTCCTTGTAGAAAATGACGAGTATATGCAGGGTGGGTATCTAGTAAATTACAAAATAGAAACATCAGATCGCAAGCCATCGCACTAGCCACAATCCTGACGCATTGCATCAGCTCACGCGGACGAATCCTTCCCCTTTCCAGAGATGGCATCACCGGCGGAAGAGAACAAGTTGCCGGCCCAATCTTTGAGCTTCTCGACCTTGCCCAAGAGCGTACCCCACCACGTCGGGCCTTTCTCATCATCACTGCCCGGATCTGTAGCGGGAGGCGATTCTGCGGCGTCCGGATCGGAAACTAGCGTAGGCTGCGGCGTAGGCGCAGGTCCCGCCGTTGTCGAAACCTTGGCGGGTGGGTCGGCTGGTTGCTCAACAGCTGGGGCATTCTCATCGGAATGCAAGCCAGCCGGTTTAAATGGGAGGCGTAGTGTGCCATTGTTCGGTAGGGGATCGATCCCTAGCGAGTCGCAAAGGATGTTGTACACCTCAGTGTTTTCTGAACAGATCAATTAGATGGCTACCAGTCAAGACATGCAATAAGAAACTTACGGAAAGCGTCGAGCCGGCTGTTGGGCGCATGAGGGAAAGCAGGGCCATGTGCGATGAAGATCGCACGCATCAATGGGTGTTCGTGGTCATATCCATGAATACCTCGCGGGGAGTAGACTTCACCCGTTTCCAAGGCTTTCTTTGCATCGAACTCTGGCCGTTCAACGATCGCCCAGCCGGTCTTGGGAATCACCCACAACGGGGCGATGCGGTCGTTGTTCGAGAAGTGGTATCGCTCAGGCATGGTTTGCCGCGTGTAAATCTCCATCGCGTGCGAGTAGTCTTCCTTTACCTTATCGAGCTGGTCCTGAAGGGTTTGAAGGTCTTCCGGCCGCTTGGGACGCAGTCCGCGCGATGGCCACCCGTCGGTGTGCTCGACCAAATCCATATCAATCAGGTCGTCCAGCTGGACTAGTCGCTCGTTGGACGTGGTGGCCATGCCATGGTCAGATACAATGACCAGGTTGACCACATCCGTCAGGTTGCGACCTTGCAGACCTGCCACGAGCTCGGCTATCATCCCATCCGCCTCGGCGATCGTGTCGCGGATTTCCGTACTGTTGGGACCGTACTTGTGCCCGTCCCGGTCAACGTTGGGCACATACGCCGCGATAAACTGTGGTCGTTCAGGCACTATGTCCGATTCATCCTCCGGGCCCGGGAGATCGAGCAGCTCCAGAATGCGGTCGACCTTGCGGAACAATGCCTCGGACCCATTGTATTTGTCCAGATAAGTTGGCTCCTCATCCATGATGTGGGCTTCGGATCCCGGCCACATGTGGATAGCGCTCTTGACCCCGCGCTCTTCTGCCGTCACCCACAGTGGTTCTGCGTTCCACCACTTGGGCTGCATGCTGACGGACGAGTCCGTGTAGTAGAAATCCTCCTGCAGCGCCGGGTCATAGAAGCTGTTTCCCACAATTCCATGGGTTTCCGGGTATAGTCCAGTCACGATTGTAAAGTGGTTCGGGAAGGTCACGCTGGGGAAGCTGGGGTGCATGTACTGGGGGGGAGACGCCGCCTGCGACGAGAGAGTTCAGGGCCGGGGTCAGGCCGCGATCGAGGAAGTCGGCTCGGAAGCCATCCAGCGAGATGAGGATGGTGGTGGGAGCGAAGAGTGCGGTACCGTTGGAGAGCAGCGGTTGGGGATGGGCGAGTGCGGCGCGGAAGTTGCTGGAGGCTTTGTAGGCACCGAGGATGAGGATCAGGAAGAGGATGAAGACGAGAGTGAAAATGAGAAGGCATTTGCGCCAGGATAACCGAGACGGCTAGATCATTGGGGGATCAAGGTCAGCCAAACAGCACGTCCAGAACACCGAGTCGACTTACAGGTGCGTCATATGTGTATCCCACCTCCTCGTCCAGATCAAAGGATGATCCGCTCAGGAAGGATTCATCGTCGCCACAGCCCTCCTCCATCTCATACATCAGCTCCCCATCCTCGCTGACCCGTTCCCGATGCGGGATACGGGCCTCTCCTCGCCGGCGCTTGGTCTTCTTGCCGATCCGGACGCTGCTGCCATTTGGACTGAAAATCCTGCGAATGGAAGGCCGCCGAGTTAATAGCTTCTCTCGCTCATCTTCATCGTCTAGGACGGCGCGGTCGTGCTCGGCGATTTCGAGGGTGCTGCGGTTGCGGGCCAGGAGGTCATCGTCGTCGGAGTCGGAGTCCTGGACGGAGGGCGACCGCAATGAAGCGTTGTCTGCGTCGTAGTTGGCGGAGAGGAGCGACGGACTGTACAGCTCAGACTGGAGAGGCATCTGGCCGGAGTGCGCCTTGCGCAGGTGAAGGGAAGAGTGTCCAGGAGGAATGAAGGGGCGGAGGCGGACATCGGATCATCGGAGAAGTAAACTAAGCAGCGGTAACTAGTGAGGCCAATTAGGCAACTATCGAACACTGATGTTGGTTCTTCTTCTTCTTCTTGATTCATGGTTTTTGTATTATTTTTGTTATATCCAATCCATAATACTCTCTTGTCTTGACCGAACTTTTCTACTGCGTAACCAGTAACAAGCGTGGGTGGTGACTTCACACTGACTACAGATTACCATTCGTACCCCATACTGATCCTCGACAACCTGCCAATCACTTTCGTCCACCACTTCGTGATGAAGCTCTCACTGTCCAACTGAAGGAGCATGGATACCTCGAGCCCGATGCTCCACCACGCTCCAACTCAGAACTATGCCGCGAGCTACTGGCTGCAGTATACCGAAGCGGAATTCGACCGAACAAGATCACACGTTAACAATTCAGCGGCGTTGTTGCTTCTCCATGGCCTCTGAGAACGGAGACTAACAACACGGCGCCACTGACGTTTCATAGGGCACTCTCCACATTCTGCAGGCAATGTGTCAATGGCATTCTTGCCTTTCTCTCAACTGCACATGGCAGGCAGATCGATGATCCTCGATCTGGGGGCCGCCATGAACATTCCTCGCGGATGACAGCCTGGAGTTACAGATGCTGGATATTTGTGTCGTGTGCTCTCCCAAGGTCTAACACGAGCGACCGGATGCAGTCGGACAGCGATGGGTTCTCCCAAGTGGTGGCCAGACACCTCACACGATGGCCTCGCGATGTGCTAAGGGTGGTATCGGCCGGATGATGGCCGGACGATGGCTCAGCCATTCGGCCCCGATGTCCTCCATCGATCTAATAATAATCGCAACTTACGTTGAACCGTTGATTATATTTGCCCGCTGGAGCAGTCAGATGGCCTTCCCCAGGACCAATCCGATCGACGCGGCTCATATCCTTGGATCTGATGCTGGGGTTGTTTTCCTTGACCCAGCACCATCCATTGTCTCCCAACAAGTTCAGCCGCTTGATCCACCGAGTGTTTTTCTGCAAACAGCTCAAAGCCATTGTCCACGATGCCTGGAATTCCTCGTTGGCGCCGTCACTTGGCCCTTCCGCTTTCGATGCCTTCCTATTTGGGACATCACGTGACCACCCCGGTACAGTCCCCGGCGGTCTCATTCGTCCAGTTGATCTAAAGAGATCCGCGGTTGCACCGACTCGGCCGGGCCCCGGAGTGACATTAGCACCCCGGATGCGGAAACTTGCAGCTCCCGCTTGTCTCCACCGGGCCCTGCAGGGTTCGTTGGAGGAACCAGAGATGCGGCGAATCTGGGTGAGGAACATAGAAGGAAACGAAAAAATTTCTTCTGTCATGTCATCACGATCTGACAGGTCCGGATTTGGACAGTTCCTCGTCTATAAGAATGAAGCTCCCGGAGCCCCCGGACCAGGACTCGTTCTTCTTTCTTTCCCATCGCATTCACATCCATTCATAATACTAGGTATGTTCTTCTTGATAACGGAGACCTTGGTCCATTGCCTGACAGTCATCACAGCCCTCTTCGTCATTCGTTAAGACAAAGGTTCATCCGCCTACATTCAATCGCTTGCATCTCATCCAACATGTACTTCACTGCTTCCACCGTGGCCATCCTGGCCCTCGCTGCCGGCTCCCAGGCTGTGCCCAAGAAGGGCGAGCCCCCGGTCCTGAACCACAAGGCCGTGGCCCCCAAGGGTACCGCTGTTAGCTCCGGTACTCACCCCATCATGACCGGCATGAGCGGCGGCGGCAACCACACCGGTGGCCACAACTCCACCGTGACCGTGACCTCGAGCGCTCCCTGCTTCAACTGCCCAGGCAGCTCGACCATCCCGATCTCCGTCCCCAGCTCGACCCCCGGTTCCGGCTCTGGTTCGTCCGGCTCGGGCTCCTCTGGCTCGGGCTCGTCCGGCTCTGGCTCGTCCGGCTCTGGTTCGTCCGGCTCTGGTTCGTCCGGCTCTGGCTCGTCCGGCTCTGGCTCGTCCGGGGCTGGTGGCGCTGGCTCCGGTGCCTCGGGTGCTAGCGGCTCTAGCTCTGGCGCTGGCTCTGCTGCCTCGCCCAGCTCCAGCGGCAGCTTCACCCCCTCCAACCCGGGTGCCAAGGTCGCCGTGCCCATGGCCGGTGTTCTCGGTAGCGTCGCCTACGGCCTGCTGCTCGTTTAAACGTTTTACTCTCTTTTTTTGTGATTTGATCTCGTTTGGAATGCCGGTGTTCAGTGTCCGTTTACTCGCTGCCTTGTCGCCTTATGTCTCCTCCTCTTCTTTCATTCTACTGGCTGCTGTCCATATGAAATGAAGAAGAGTGAGATGGCGCAAGGCGCGGTAATCGCGACAGGAGTTACGGTTTAGACCGATCTTTTCTTTGTGTTTTTATTTGGGTCTTTGGTTTTGTGTTTCTTGGGATCCGTACCGAAGTCCCTAATGTAATGTTAATTAAAAATCGACGAAAAAAAGTGGTTGGAACTTTTGTGCTTTGAGTAGATATGACTGAAGGGAATTGTCTCGCTCTCCTCTCGTACCTCCAGGGCCACGGGCTATAGTACCAAGGTTGAGAATCAGTGGCAAAGCCAATGCAACCATAGCGAACCTTGGCGTTGTCATACAGTTGCGACGTCCTATTAATAGCCTGCCAGAAGAGGGATACCGCTTGCAAATTTGCCCTTTTAGCCAGTGAACCGAGCATTGTCACTGGAGCTTTCGGTTGTTGGCATCGTGCGATCCAGTGGTCAGTCATGGCGCTAGCCCTAAGTAGCTTTACTATCTCACGCCAAGTTGACTGCAACGCCGTCGGCGGGAGGAATGTCTGAAGAACTGGTTTGTAGCAAAGTATATTTTCTGGTCCCATCTCTTGCCATCTGTCTGATTCGGTCGTCATTCGATTGCCTAGGGGAAATGTGGAGTTGATATTAATAGAACTGTTGAGGTCACATTCAGTTGCTGCTTTGTATCAATTAGTCTTTTCCTATTCGTAAAAGTTTGATTTCTTATGTTTCTGAAATTATTCTTTAGACTTTAACTTTAGCATTGGCTTTTCAAGACCTGTTTTCTGTTAACGGTGATGATGATGATGATCTCTATTTTAGTCTGATCTAGCTCTCCTATTTTTTGCGGCGCTATGCTCTATAAACGGTATCAGGCAATCAACCACCCAGAACAACCAGAAGGGGAAAAAAAAAAGAAAAAAAAAAAAGGAAGCCATCAAGCCCAAACTCCAGTAGGACATGCGTATGCACCATCTAAACACTCCCAATCCAATTCGTCCACTGGCATTCACACCCGCCAGTCCCCCCATCAACACCCCCATAACTGCCATCCTTCTCACTCGAACCAGCAGGATTGATCAACGTGCCACCCACACCCCGATCCTCAATCTCCAGCTTATGATTCGTAACATTGTAATGCCCATCCTCTTCAACTCCGTAGCAGTACACCAGTTTCTGATCCTCGTTACCGCCGTGGCGGTCAACTGTTATCGTAACGGGATAGGGAAACGAGCCCGGACGGGTAAAATCCGTCGCAGACGACGAAGACGTCGGTGTGGTTGAGGTGGCTGTTGGTGTTGCCGAGGCGGTTGTGCTTGTGACTGTGCCTGTACTCCCGCCTGAAATCAGGTTGTAACCCAGCTTCCCAGGCTGGGTCCAGATCTGCACGAGGAAGCGTGTTTGAGACCATGTGCAGCGCACTTTTGCGCTGGACTGGGCTGAGCCGCCGTTGGTGTCGTTGGCGCTGGTGTCGCTTGTTCCGCCATTTAGGGGGGACTCGGATTCGAGGAAGATCGACCTGTCGAAGTATGTGTAGAAGCCGTAGTGCTCTGTTGGCATTCCCCGATTGTATAGACGGACGGGCTGTGAGGCTGGAAGTGGGTAGAGTGTTGCCGCTGCGGGTAAGCCGTCGGAGGTCTCGTCGGGCGCCGGTATGATATCTGATAGGTTGAATGTTTCACTGGGTGTAGAAGAAGAAGAGGAGGAGCGGCGGAATAGGGCGTTTGAGGACACTTGTGCTGGCGACATGATGGTCATGTAGAAGGGCGTGTCCTCGCCTGCGTATGGAGCAACATTGCCGTCTGTGGTGTTACCCAGGAACGTCTGGTCTGCGAGACTCGGCGGTGACGGCGATGGATCGAATGAGCCGCTATCCGTCCTTACACGAAGCGTTGAGTTATTTTGGAAACTTGTGCTGTGATTGTAAGTCCCGTTGAGAAAGCGAATCTCGACCCGGAAGTTAGGGCTGTTTGCCGCGTAGGGCATATTCGCAGACTGCGGCTCGCCTTTGGGCAAGGCACAGCTCCACATTGAAGTAGGCGCAATACAAGCAGACCGTTGGACCTGCGGCTCGGGACCTGCTATCGTCGCAATCCCCGTCGGCATGGGCGGATATCCCGTCAAATTGAGCCACTGGGACTGCACGGGCGTTGTGTCTCCGTGCTTGGTTAGAGTGAGCGCGAGTGAGATGGCCACTACGACAATCACGAGGAAGAAAATGCAAATGCCAAAGTACCACCGTCGTCGCACTCGGCCCTCACGTCCAGGCCGTCCGAAACATCCCCTCTTGGAGACCGGGCCTCGTCCGCGCCATAGACCGCCGACTTGGCGTCCAATGGCGTCTTCTCTTTCCAGTCGGCGGCGATGGTTCTCACCCGGTCCTCTTGGCGCGTTTGGGTCCATCACCGCTGCTCCTGGTGAAGGGTGCAGAGCGTAGCGTGGCGGTAGAGAGTCATCTCTTTGATACTGTGTGTATGCTGGGGCTGGGACCTGCATGTCATTCATAGGGATTGACCTGGTACCTTCTGTCTGTTGTTGGAAGCCCGGAGACACTGGTTCTGGTGCTCGAGAATGTTCCTGTACCCATGTTGGATTTGGCGATGCTTGTTGTCCGAATGGTGTGCCATGACCGGGAGGATAGACAGGTCCGTACTGCACTTCCTTTTCCATCGCAGGAGCCGGCTGGAAAGGCGAATGAGCAACTGGCGGAGGATAGTGCACGTTGTTCACAGGTGGCGAGAAGGTGTTGATTATTTGCGGCGAAGGAGCAGCAACAGGCGTCGGAGCCTGTTTCTCAGATTCAAAAGACCGTGGTTGGGGAACTGGAACCGGGACTGGTGGTTCTTCAATGACACCTTTAGTCTGGGACAAAGACTTCTCCTGCTCTGGAGTGTCAACCGCCGTGGATGCCCACGAGTCAGTGCTCGTAGCAGAACCAGGCGACTTTGTAGCACCTTTCGTGCCTCCATCATCTGGCCGAGGGGAGTCAACATCAATAAGGAGTCCTCGGGTGCCATTTTTCGTCTCCTCTGCGGGTACACCACGGTCCTGAAGACCAGCATTCGGCGTATCAACCTCAACAAGAGCCAGTCCCCGATCCCCAGGTACAGCTTCGTCGTTGCCCACGACATTGACGGGCGTGATAGAGCAGACATGATCCTGGCATTCAAAGAACGGAGTCTTGCTGAAAAGCTCATGGGCACAAGCCTGGTAATACTCAGCCGCAAGGCCCTGGATCGGACGTCCGGGAAACGCCATGGACATCATGTTATCCCTGTTGGTCGGAACAGCTGGGGCCACTTCTTCACCATCGCCGCTGAGTGACCGTGACTGCTCCAGATTCTTCTCCCTTGAACTCGGCGCAACAGCTTCTGGGCTATCAGGCGAAAAACACGAAACTTCCTTCTCCCACCAATCTTTAGTCGATACTTTGGAGCGGACGGTTCGAGGAGAAATGGAGAAGCCTGGGCTGGTGGGTGACTTCTTGCTTGAGAAGGTGTTGGAACGGCTGAGCAGCGGCGAGAGCAGGTACGTCCACCACCCCTGAGACTGGGGTCTGTTCGACTCGGTGTTTACGCTCAGCCGGCTGGGCTTCTTTTCCTGAGGACTATCTTCTTCAAAGACGGTGCCGGTGGAGAGCGAGCGATTGCGTGTTGACGCGGAGGGATTAGTATCGATGTCTTTCGCTGCATGTAAGACAGGGATTGCAGGCACGGGTGGGATATCAGACTGGGGGTGTTCGAATATAGTAGTAAACCGGGAGTAAACGCTGGAGGTTGCCCTAGGGCGCGGAGTCTCCGGGCTAGGAGTCTGCCAGGGAGCCTCTTCGAACGCAGGCGTGACAATAATCGAGGGAGTGAGTGGTGTAGTAGCCTGGTCGCCGGCACTATCAAGGTCCCTCGTTTTGAGCTGGTCCAAATGTAGGGCCCCGTTGGATGGCACAGTGAGACCGATGACCACATTTCGATCTGATGGCGACAGTTCGTACTGATCACGGAAAGGGTTGTTGGGATGCGCCTCCAGCCGAGCCTTTGTGGAATCGATGTAAGATGGATTTGCTGGACCCTGCTGGATATTGACATCGACAGAACTCTCATCAGGGAGTCGGTAGAATCCACCCGCAGTCGTCGTCTTCTTGTTCTTCGAAACCGTCTTGCCATTCTGGTTCTGAACAAACCTCTCCTTCTCCCTTGCTTTAGACAACAATTTCAAATCATTCAAATCCACAAACGGAGCCGCATTCGCATCAGCTCGAGGGGGGGCTGTTGAGCCCGTCTGCGAAAAGTCCGTCACCAAGTTCAGACCCACGGGCTTCGCAGCATTCCTCTTCTTCGTGATACCCCCGATGCTCACTCTCTTCCCATCTCGATCCCGATGCGAGAAGTTGACTGAGCGGTGCCCCTCCTTGCGCCTCTGGCTTCTTTGCCGCGTTGCCTTGACGAGGAACTCGAATGGCCTGGTGCGTTCTAGCTCGTGGCCCTCGGGCGATGAACCCGGTGGGCTGGGGACTTCCTCGGTGATGGGCGAGGACAGAGGAAATGCTGGTGGGAGAGGGGCCAGTAGGTCTTTCTGGCGTTTGGAGGGCATGGTTGCTGTTGTTGTTGTTGCTTTGCTTTAGTTCTGCTGTTTGGAGGCGCTGTCGGTACTGGACGCAAACATACCACATGGGAAGAGATGAAGAAGACAGAAGAGTAAATAAAAGAGAGAGAAGAAGACTTTGAATCGAGACAAAGACTGCTGCAAATTCTATTAATACGAACCACGGCGGATGTGTGTGTCGCAGGCAATGAATGAAACAAAACAGGAACAATGAGAGAAAGAAAGAGAAAGCGACAAAGGAAAGCCAAAACAATCCCCCACTGACAGAAAAGAGATCAAAATAGGACCGAGTACGCAATACAAATTAAAGATCTAGGCAGCCTCTGAGCTATTTACAGGATGCGTTAACCTGTGCAGCTGCCATTATCCTGGCCGCATGCGAGAGCTTAGGATCTAGCCAGGGCCCACAGGTCGGGCCCATCTGGAGTATCCAGCGTTAGGAGAAAGCTGAAACAGCCAATGAGAAGGAGACAAGATGTGTTTCTGCAGCAATCTCAAACACAGTCCGGAGATGGTCATTGGGTGGGTTGGAGGGATGCGAAACAGGTACGCGCCGGGAGTTGGAGATGGGCGCTTACAGTGGCCAATCGGAGAGGATCACTTAAAATAGAGCAGCGGTGTTGTACTGTTTTTAACTATAGATCGATCTACTGTAAAATAATAAACCATAATTCTCCGACTGGCAGTAGTCCAAATCCAGCTTTTTGGTGATTGATTGATTTGTTACACGCTCGACGGGGCGAGAAAGCAGCTCAACAACAAATCCCAGACCCATACATAGTAAATCCCATCCATCCATCCCTTCCTGTCCATTTCCATGCAGTAGAACCAATGATGCCATCATGAAGAACCAAAAAAAAAAAAAGAAAAGAAAAGAAAAAAGCATAAGACAGAGCTCCGCATCTCGCGGAATGCGGATGGGCCCTAATACAGTTCAAGGAGGAAAGAAACACAGCAGTGGCGGGTATGATAGACAAGAGAGGAAAGAAAAAACGATAGATAGGAAAGGAGGCCACATCCAAGACAAATATAAACCCGCTGGGTCGAGAAATCTCGAGATGGGGACTGTTTTCTAGAACAGGGGTATGTAGAATGGCACATTGAAGAACGAAAAAAAAAAAAAAAAAATCGAAGGCGTCGGTGGACATTGCGTTTCGCAGCATGGCTCGTCATTTCTCATTTTCGGTCCCGCAAGACTTGCATCAACGTCGCTCGTCCGAGTACTGGATCCCCTGCATCGGGGCCACGGAGCCGTTCATGAGCGGAGGTAGAGTCCGCGGCTGGTCTTGGACGCCTGAGCCGTTGCCAAACCCGGAGAACACGGGTGGATGGGGCTGGCCGTTGGTCGGGGTGGTAGCCATCTGGTGATGCTCAAAGATCGAGCCCGGTCGTGATGGGCCGTTCTGACTGAGTTGTGCGCGCAACTCCTCATTCTCCGTCCGGAGGGAGGCAATCTCCCGCTGGGCCTGGCTGACCATCTGCTGGGCCTGGTTGGCCGCCTTCTCCAAGCCGTTGATGTATTCAATGGCTCGGGTCAGGGTTTCCCATTTACTCGACTTGTTGTGTTGGCCCTGCGGCAGACGCATGCGCAGCGACTCGAAGCAGTCCTTCATCTCGCTCCGGCGCTTTCGCTCAGCCAGCTTGTGCGTGACCCGCAGTTCGGGCGTCCGGCTGTACGGTGTATTGCCCCCAGATAATTCGGACTCTTCCCCAATCAGCTCTCGCACTTGCTTGTGCTGCATGGAATGGTGATGTACGTTCTGGGGTAGCTCTGTAGCATGGTCAGTATTTTGCAGACGAAAACGCAGATCGGGCAAGTAATCCTACCGTGTTGTCCCCGGGGCATGCGGGATTCCGAGTACATGCTGCTGAGAGACTCCGCCATGCTGCCTTTGCGGGAGAAGGGTGGATTGGACCTCTCGGTGGAGGACATGGAGTTCGATCGTGCTACATCGGGATCCGGGAAGGCGTATGCCATACCCGCCGTGGGTGCGTCGGCGTTGTAAATCTCGGACCGGGGATTTGACGAGATTGCAGGCGCTGTCCGACCCCCCGCAAAGTTGCCGCGGGCGTCCCCAGCGCGAGCCCCCATGGGCGAGATCGGTTGGGTGTCCGAGTACCGGATGATGCCGCGCTCGCGTTGTAGATTGGACACAATCGACGACTGCGACGCATTGGTGCTGTGATATGGTGATGCGGGACTGATGGCGAGCGAGCTGATCCCTTGGTTCATGCGACTGTCGACGCTGCTCCGCCGGGACTCGGTCATATCGGTCACGCTCCCGCGCTGCGATGGCGCTTCATAGTTCTGGTTTATAGAGGGTAGTGCGGGATTGGGCTGGGAGGTGTTGAAGTTCGGCGACGGCTGCTGCCCCCCGGCGGAGGACGGGGTGGTCGATTGCTCGTGTGGGTAGGAGCTTCGGTCGACGGCGGCCGTGTGCCCGCGAACGGGCGAGGGTTGTGACGTTGAGGTTAGGAAGGTCAAGGAAGGGTAGTTGTTGCCCGTGCCGTTGGTTGCGGTCGAGTAGGTCGAAGATCCTGGGCGGGTCAGCATGGTGCGGGAAGATGAGGACAAAGAGGATGCAGGCGTACTTGTGCTCTGCGGCATCGACCAATTCCCCGAATCTCGCTCGATCGTGTTGAGGGAGGTGTTCCCCGGCGACTTCTCCGAGGGATTGACGCCGGTCATATTGGCCGTCAGGGTCGAGATCGAGGGCAGAGTCTGCGCCGAGGCCGCCGGGGTCTGGGGCCCCGAGGCCGTCTCCCAGGGCCGATGGGCGACAGAGGGATCCATGATGAGAAGGGAGTTGCAGAAGAGAGGGTCCAACGAGGTCGAGTCCACACTATCGCATGGTCCAGGTCGGGGGCGGGAGGGCAAATTGGGGGAGGGTGGTAACACGACGAACGTGGTCGGTCGGTGGAGACCCAAACGAGAGAATGGCCGTTCTAAGTATCCGCCGATCCAGCGCGTGGCCTAAGGGTCGGCTGCGGAGCTGAGGGAGAGAAGAGGAAAGGATCGATCCTGGGACCAGGGGTCTGAACTAGTTGGTTGGTAGTGTGTGTCGTGGTATGTAGTAGGTAGTAGTGGAGGTAAGTAAGGTCGGGGAAGAAAGAAGAACGAAAGAACGTGGCACAACCTATAGTCCTTGGGATTATTAGGTCGCCCCTGTCTCGTCTTCTTTCTTTTTTCCTCACCTCCCCAAGACCCATCGAAAATCATACATCCCGGTCCGCGTCAGCCCAGTCAGAGGGGCACAAACAACAGAGTCGCATCCATCGAATCCTTCTCTGGAATGTTTCGGTATTACCGCCATGCAAGGATTGTGCCACGAGGAGCGCAAGGGACCCACCCGGTTCTGGTTGGAGTTAGTTTCCCTCGACCGGTTACTATTGGACTACGTAACTACATCCGCGGGTGAAACGACTCGGCGAGCAGTGGCTAGTGATTGCCTGTAGCTACCCTGTCGATGGTTCTCACCCGCAGGCAAGGACGGTCTCTTACATCATGACCCCAAGTCAAGGCGTCACTGGGGATCGCCTGCACGTGGCGAGCTCAGGGGGCTAGCTCCTTGCAGAATCCTAGCCAGACTACCGTGTATGGGCGTACGATGTATTCAATTCACGATGGTGGAGGATGCCGATCCTAGACGTTGTCCATGCCTAGTCGACCGAACCTGTCGCGATCACCACGCGCCACTCGTCCACACGGCTGCCACATTAGCTAGGCGTCCGCACATGGCCCGTCGACCGAATCATCGCTACCTAGACGAAACCGCGATGCATACAATCGCCACCTCGACTACGGGCTGCCTGCGCCCACCCGCGCGCCCGCCCAAATGCCCACGGCAGTCCGAGCCTTCTGACCCGCGGCTATTTCTTCCGTCACACGGTGCGACCGGGCGTCTCTTGGCAACCGGCCTGTTGAGAGGAGGTGGATTGCGGCTGGGACGGTGGCTGGCGGGACTGGCCCGACTAGTGAGTTACGGAAAGAAGGGATCGATCGTAGTCGTCCTGGGGCGCTCTGATTATTTCGGCCCGCCGACGCCCAATAATCATCCATGCGGCCCAGGGCGGATTTCCAGTATGTATCTTGTACCGTACGAAAGCTGGGCAATAGAGGGCCGGGCTAAGCATTTGACTTGTCGTCATAGAGGAGTGCAGGATCTATTTTAGTTGTTACCTATGGTGGAGCTCATGAATGCCTAGACCGTGGACCCTAGTTTCCAGCAACTTTCAGCTGTGGCTGAATAGTCCTCCCTTAGCGCAATCATCAATGCCATATGGCCGCCTTGCAGCGGAATTCTCTTGGCTCGCCACCCGTGATCTACACGGACAACATACCCGCCCTCCTATGGTAGCAGTGCATCATACTTCATCCGGAGAGCACACGGGAGTTCTCCAGAATTTCCAATGCGACTCTGCCACCCCGGAACAAGGGATGGCATTTTTTTTTTGTGTGTGTATGTGTCTCACCTTTAAAGTTGGCCATGTCGATAGCGCGTGGGCCATCACAACCCTCATTCCAGTCCGCCGGCCACGCTGCGAGGGTCTCGTTCGCCCCAGGAACTAACTTTGCTGCAAGTAATATTGAACACATGATCTACTATTAATGATGGATTGTTTCATCCTCATGAAACTAGTACTGTGCCTGGCGATCGATCGCCCGGCTGCTCCTCCCCGACGTTGGGGAGGAGGGGGGGGGGGACTTCTTTTTTCCATCGTTCCATTCGTAGATCATTTCACGCCGAGTTCGTCCTCCCTGTCGTCATGGCATCCCTTGTCGGTGGCTATATCCTGTAACCTATTGGTGGCGATCGTCCCCATCGACCCGCTTCGAGGGTAGCATGTGGCTCATGGCATGCAACGAGACAACAATGTGCTCGGGAACATGTCTGGAATTCCGCGGGGGGGTAACATGCCGCATGTCCATCCATTGCGAAGGCCGGCCTCGGATTGGCTGGGTCGCGGGCCTTCAAAGGGGGTTTGGCCGACTATAGGGAATTAGAGTGAGACTGGTTTCAGCGTGTCCTGCATGGCCTTCATTGCTATTGTATTATTGCTTAGGCGGCTATATATCTTGTTGTGGTGCGCAAGGCAAAGAATCTGGCTAGGACGAAAAAAACATAGTGTCCTGAGCTACATTGGGGAGGTTACTAGTGAAGGATCTATATTGAGGCCACGCTCTCTCTTTTAGGTATTGTACAAGACTTCTACTATGTTGGAAGGACATGCTGCCTTTGATATAGCGACATCAAAGTGAATAAAGAGCCAGGGAGCTCTCTGTTTAATAGTACATTGAAATAGACACTGAGAGCTCCATGATCTTTTGGGGACATATCTAGATAAACTCAGGCTCATATACTAGAAATCATCAGATGGTGGATAGAGCAATATACGTCTACTCATCATCATCACCCTCATCTTCAAAACCCTCGCCTTCATCATCATCATCATCATCATCATCATCATCATCCTCCTCCTCCTCCTGCTCCTCATCGTCATCATCCTCAAACTCAACATCAATCTCACCAGTAATATCCCACCGATCCCCCTGAGCTGCCGCACTCACGTACTTGACAAACCGAAGCGTGCCGCGATCCCGCAGAACGATGCTCAACCGATTCCACCCTGCCTGCGTGCTGAAGAGGATACCATCATCCTCATCCGCATCTGCCGACCGGTAGATCGCCGGATCAGCCTTGGATTTCTTGGACTTCGGCTTGAGAACTTGGTCCGCGTTCTCGGCGTCCTCTTCTTCGGGCTCATCTTCCTCCTCGTCATCGCCAGCCATGTAAATCTCGTAGCCGCCAACGGCGGGGTCCTCAGTAGAAGATGACTCGCCGTTGGCTTTCTTGGGGTTTGCCTTGGCGGAAGAGGACCCAGATTCGCCATTCTCCTTCTTCTCTCCATCCGCTTCTTCCTCGTCTTGCTTCTCCCAACCCGGGGCCGGTGCGAGGCAGAGTGTGAACTCCAGCCGTGGTGCCTCGCCGTCATACCCGCTGGCGAGCGTGTAGTCTGCGCCTCGCCGGAAACGTCGGGCAAGCATGTTGTGGCTAGTGAGATGATCCACGCCCGTGATGAGTGCTAGCCACTTGCGAAAGGCCTGGGATGGAAACACAACGTTCAACAACTCCTGGAATGGGTTGTCTTTCTTCTCGGCCGATGGCTGCTGGTAGAGGTACCGGTGTTTATGCGGCGGCCGAGCAACGGTCCATCCGGTCTGCGCGTGGATCTCGTCCGACGATCCAGGAAGAGTCTTTTGCTCCTGATCCTCGATGTATGCACGCATGCGCGCAGCATATTTCTCAGACAGGAAATGCTCCAGACTGAGCGAAGACTCGTTGGAGAACGCATCTGACATCTCCTCAGCGATGTCTGGGGTCAGGTACGACGGCGCAATGTACTGTAGTAGGAAGTTCAGATCGGTTTCGGTGAATTCACTGCCCTCTGCTTGCTCCTCCACTTTGCCCTTTCCTTTACCTTCCACCTCCGGCTCCTCCCAGGAAACCGGCTGCTCCTGGGGCAGATCGTAGATGTCGCCGCGGCCCTGGAGCTGCGCAAGACTGCTTCGCTCGGCGAGCTTCTCCTCCAAGCCTTCTTCGTATCCATCCTCGCCTTCTTGGGGAATGTGGAACCACCCACTGATGGCCATGCGCACTCGTTTCTTGGTCTTGTCATCGCCTTCGCGGGCGTGATAGACTTCCTCGACATCATGGAAACTCTCACCAGGCTGGACGGTGAAAAAGCTGAGCTGGTTGAAGGCAGGCGGGATTGACAGACTAAAGTCTGGGCTGGGGATCTTCACATCCTCGCCCTTGGCATCCTTCTCGGTTTTGGTCGGGTACAGGCGCAGCGCACCGCCCCATTCGGCTTGCCAGGGCGTGTCCGGGTCCGTCAGATACAAGATGTAGCTGAGACGCCGACTGCCAATCACGTCGTCATGGCACAAGAGGTGACATCCCTCGGTGTAGACGTTGATAGCCATGTCGGTCTTGCGACCACTCAGCGGGCCGGACCTGGTCACCGAAGACAAGTACTCCCGGAACCGTCCCGAGTACATGGCGTCGCGCAGTTTCAACAGTGATGGCAGGCGTGACAGCGAGGCATCGTCGAGGCCATCCAGGTTTGCCAGGTCGCCCGATTGGAAGATCTTGTAGATGTCGGTCTCCTTTTCGGTGAAGGACAGGTGCTCTTGGATCTCCTCACGGACGGAGCGCAGCAGTGTGGGCTCAATCAGAGGACACATCACCCCGTGGAGATACCTAAGGATTGTTAGTATTGGGTTAGGGTGATTGGGGCATGCACACATACGGGGAGGACGTGGTATATGCGTCGGTGTACTTCTTCTGCTCGGCCGTGTCGAACAGACCATCGCGGAAGCGCGAGGCGGCTTCCTCGCTGGACAATGCCCGCTTCTTGGAATCAGGCAAGGCATTGCCGTCGAGTGAGCCTCTTTGATCTGTCTTGCGCTTCATGGTTGGTGTGGTGAAAGATTTGGGTATCGGCGATGGGCTGATCCATAAAAATTGTCAGGCGGTGAGGAAACATGGAGCAATACATATTGATATGGACGACAGACACAACAAAACTTCCAGTTCTTGACTTTTCTCTTATTGAATTCTTGGTGATGTTTTGTTTGTTTTTTCTGTCCTTTCTTTATTTTCTTTGTTCTATCAAGCCACAACAATGCCCGTCCACTCCTCATACTTAATGAAGAACTACATCTTCTCTTCCTCTTATCTCCGTGCCGCCGGGCCAGACCCGACACCGCTTTCGTCATCGCTGGAATGCGATCTGGTTCCTCCCTCTTCTCTCTCTTTCTTATAACGACACCTACTCGCAAGCCCGTCGCCAGATCATATCCTGCCGATCTGCGACTGGATTCTTGCAGCGCTATTTATCGCGATGCAGCCGGAGGGCCTAAATATACAAACCTCAATAACCCAGGATGGTCGACCCGGGACACCACCGCGCCCGCCCTACTCCCCAGTGACGCCGGTGTTCGCGCCCCTCGCCCCCATCACCCACGGCGAGCCATCGATCGTGCCGCCATCCTCGCCCTCGCCCACTACTCGCCCTCTATTATATACGGAGTACCCTCCCCAACCACCGCCACCCCCGCGCGACCCCCCGGTCTTCAAGCCGGAGCCGCCACCCGTTCCTATCTCCGAGAGTGAGAACCCAGATGCTATCGCGCTGCGCTCGGCGCTTTCGATCCTGCAACTCCAGAAACAGCAGAGTCTGCGCGATATCCAGACACTAGATCGCTTGAAAGATGCCGCCGCTGCGGACCCGGCGGGGTTCGCGCGCGAGCTGGCCGCGGGGCGCTTGAGCACTGAAGATCGGGGCGCGGTGGTCCAGTTTTCGGAGGAAGACGAGGAAGAGGAGGAGGGGAACGCAGGGGAGACACAGGAGCAAGAAGATGCGAATGGTTCAAAACAATCCACCGACGAATCCAAGTTCGGCCGCATCCCACCGCCGCAGAACGTCGTGCGCATGCCTCCCATCAACTGGGCCAAGTACCAGGTCGTTGGAGAATCACTGGACCGCATGCATGATGAGCAGCTGCATCGTCCGAATCCCGGAGAGCCCCGACGTGGAGAGCCCGCCCCCGAGCATGTCTTGGCCTCGCCGTATCGTCCGCTGGTGGACAAGCTGGAGACGCCTGGCCGACCCAGTCGACTAAGCAAAGGGAAGAAGCTTTAAAAGAAGGGCAAAAGGGGAGAACGCTGCATAGAAACGATTTTCATGACTTTATGCTTTATGTACTTTTATTATTACTTTACTTATTCTTAGAAATAGCTGGTTGGGGCCGGTCACTATTGTCGTGCTTTCTGCCATGACCAGATGCATGTCACTTCTCTCATTCGGATCTCCCAGTAGCCTTCACCTAGTACATAGTGAACCTCACGCAACTCCGTGCTCAAGATCTGACTGCCCGGGAATCATCTGGTGAGCGGCGGCTTTCGTGGTCTGACATGTTCTCGGTGTCCCACACCGTCGATATTGCGCGCGCATCGGTTGCACGGCTTATCCCTGCTGGAGAGGGAGCTTTTGGCTCCAGTTTTCTTGCCAAGTATCGTGACGTCTATGGGATCGAGTTGTTTGACGGGGGTGCCGTGTGCGATATTGAGATGGTCGTAGTTTGGGGTTGATCGTTCGTAAACCACATCCTGCAAAGCTCTTCATTCATCCAAGCCCTCCTCATCTGATAGATTGCTCGGAGCACTGCTGACGCCCGAAGAATAATTGTCCATCACATTCGGGCCGCGCGCCTTCATTTGCGCGCTCCACTCCTGAATACTGGGCGCACCACCCTCGATGATCACAGGGTGTTCCTCAGCACTCTTGCCCAATACAGTTCCCGCATACCGAGACTCTTCACCAGTTTTGCTGTGCTTCTTCTTCAGGGCCGTCAGATAGTCCTCCTTTGCGATCGCGTCCGGGTCGAGCATGTCGCCTTCACTTGGAACGAAACCCGCGATCCGTCGAATCTCGCGGTGCGTTGGGCCCATGATCCAGTTCAGGAGCGATTCCAGCCCGCGCATGTCTTCCTCGCCGGCCCAGGCTTCTTCCCACTCGCGCAGTTGCGGTCGTAGTGCGCCCGCATCTTGCAAGGCTTGGTAGACGTCTTCGAGCACTGGGGATGGGTCTTGTGAGTGGGCGTTGGCTGCGTGTGAAGCAGTTGATGAAGCGAGAATCATCATGTATCGCGCTGTCAGGTCCGATAGTGTCTCCAGGACTGAGGGTCGCGTTGAATGGAAGCCCTGGGCACGGAGGATCTGGATGATGGGCGGACGGAGGAGCGCATTATGGAGGTTGGGACCGGACATGACGGGAAGAAAGAGTTGAACGATGAGGTCTCAAGTCGAGGATGAGAATAAAGAGAGCGGCGGAGAGCGAGGTGGTTGGGAGGTGGTGCAAGGAGAAAGGTGAAGGTGAATGCGTGAATGAATAATAATGCAAAGGCGGCGGAGCTCTAACTAATCGGCCCGACTTTCTGCTCCTTCCTTCCACCGGATACTACACCAACCCAGTTACCCCCGTCACTCGCTTCATCGCTGAAAGAATAGATACACGCCTCCTTTCTTTCCCCGGCATCATGTCTGATGCTCCTCGGCCGGCCCTCAAGCTCAAGCTGGGCAAGAAAAAGGCCGCGGAACCCTCCCCAGCACCAGCACCAGCTGAGCCTTCGCCTGCGCCCTCTGACACTCCTCAGCGCAAGCTCACCCTGAAAATCGCCCGCAAACCCCAACCAGAGCCCGAAGCACCAAAGCCAAAAAAGAAGAAGCCGTCGAAGAAGCGCGCAGCTGAGAATGCCGAGCAACCTGAGCCCGCGCCTTCCCTGCAGGGGCCCAAACGATTGAAGCTGAACCCGTCCAAGAAGCCCGGGCTGCAGTCCATTCGGATCAAGAACAAGGGGGTGGTCCCCAACCGACCGGTCGGCGTGGGCTACGATTCGGAGGCCTCTGATACCGAAATCGATCCGGCCATCGAAGAACAGTTTATTCTGCGCATGCCCCCTGGAGAGGATTGCGATTATCTACGACAAGCAATCAACGAAAGGAAGTTCGACAAGTCCGAGTTCGCATTCAAACCGCTCACCCGGGAAGGGCGTCGCGCCATTTTGAAGATACGGGACAAACAGTACGCCGCGGCGCTGGTGGATCTACCCAACATCATTGAGGGAATGAAGAGCTGGGATCGTCGAGGATGGTACAAGTCGGCGGACATTTGCCAGATGCTTTTGGTCCTGGGGCCAGTTTCCAGTGATCAAGAAGCCTTGGAATTCCCCTTGCCCACGGAAATTGAGCGCTCAGACGAGATAACACTTCAGTATCCACATGGGTTAGCGCCGCCCTTGCGATGGGTGCGAAAGCGACGTTTTCGTGACCGTGTTAGCACGCGCACCATCCAACAGGCTGAAAACGCAGTGGAAGACCTGATTGCGCAGGATGAACATTCTATTTTTCCACCGCGGTTTGAACTGGTGGACATTACATCGCTCAACCGCGTCGAAGGGCTGGGGCAGGCTGAGTATGAGGAATACGACGACGAGCAAGATGCCGAGGGCGAGGAAGATATGATGGACGATCTCGAAGATGCTCTTGCCGCCGAAATGGAAGCTGCTCTGGCTGCTGGAGATGACGAGGCCGCCGCAGTACCAGTTTCCGAGCGCCAGGCAGGCACTGCATCTGTAAAGACGGCGGCTGAACCACCAACAGATCAATCATCAGGGGACGAGAGTGAGATGTCTGACGAGGGCGGCGACGAACCGGAAGACGATATGGACGATGACCAGCTCGAAGAACAACGTGAAAACCAGCAGCAGCTCGAAGAGATCGCCGAGCTGGAGGCACTCATTCGCAATGAAACGGCTCAGGCTCAAAAGGTGCAGAACCATATCCTGCGGAACAAGATGGGCCGGCGCATCCAAGAATTGAAGAAGGACTTGGAGTTGAAGAAAGTCTCGATCGGCATGTCAGGAGATGCTGATATTTAATAATTTCGTTGCATTTGTTCACGATACATATGACACTCGATTGGCGCATCTATCACGCCTTACCCACTACCCACCACCGGCTCCCCAGTGGCTTCCTTTAGTGTGCCCTTTACGTCCAGGCTCTCATCTTGCTTCAACTTCCGCTCCCTGACAGCCTCTCTTTCAGCGGCTTCATGATCCGGCCCCGGAGGACTGCGCCCGACTTTGTCTCCCAGCATCTTCTCATGTTGCTCCTGTTTCCGGCCCATATCGGCCGCGAGATCTTTTTCCTCTCCCATTCCAGGGTGTCCAGGTCCTGCGGCGCTACCGACGGGGCCTGCGTGCGCCCCCGCCTGCGCACGTTGCACCCCCATTCCTTTCCGCTGAACAGCATCTGCGATGTATCCCTCTGCTGGTTGCTGCTCCACGCCATATTCCAAGTCGGCATTGGCGGAGTTCTGAACCGAGCGCGACTCTTGCTGTTCTTGCTGGCGTTTTTCGTCGAGACGAGCACGCTCCTCGTCACTTGAGGGTTTCGAGTCTGCAGTGCGCCGAGTAATGGATCCCGGCGCGTCGCCATAGTGGCGCGCAGGCTCCGCCGGAGCTCGCTGTTCCTGTGGTGTCTGCGAGACCGGGTTGGAGGCTTGCGCAAAGGCCGCTTGCTCTGGCGGCTGCTCCGGCTGATTGGATTGATTGCGGGGTTCCATCTTTGTGGAGGAAAATTATGTACAGTCGACGTGGGGGAATTTCGGTTTTTTAACAGAGCTCAGGTTATCGGGAATGTGGCAGCGACTCTGATGGTCGCATGACGTCAATAAGCTTCTCCAAACCTGGTTTGATTCGATAGATACCCTTTGTTATTGGCAATGACGAACCGAATCCTAAGAGACTATTCTTCAGCTCTGGTGTCCTATTGCTATGGTAGAATTAAGAAAAAGGCCTTTCCGAAGTCACCACTGGACTGCCATAATCAACCCCGTACATTCTCGGTCCTCATCATGGCAAGTGATTTGGCTCGACGTTCTCCACACTCTCGGTAGTTGCCTTGATTTCCGCGTTGCACATCTCGAGCTCATTCTGAAACTGAACTGTTTCTCCGCGCTTGATCTTGTGCTGAAGCTCTGCTGCACGTTTCACAGGCGAAATCGTATCGTCCATGAAAACGACGTCCAGTAACTCCAGTGACAGGCCCCCTGTTTCTGGGAAGAGAAGATATACAACAGGAAAGAATGCAAGATTAAAGCAGGCAAAAACTGGCATATTTTGTCAGTAAATTGACCGAATGTCACTGTAACTGAGGGAATCAGCTCACTGATGTACATCTTCCATCCGATATTCGCCAACCCAATAGGAGTGACATAGATCATCAAGAAATTCATCGTCCACTGAACCCCGGTTGCCAGTCCCATTGCCTTGGTTCGGCACTCGAGCGGCACGATTTCAGCCGCATAGCACCAGACGTTTCCTTGCCAACCCCATGTAAAGAACGCCTCGAACAAAAAGATCATGACCGCCGCCACAATGCCCGACGAGTGCGTAGCGAGCTTGACCATGACAGCAAGGACGAGCATCGCGCAGCCCATGGCAACTGAGAAAATAAGGAACAAGGGCCGTCGACCAACGCGTTCAATCAAAACCCACGTCAAGAAGCTCGCAAAAAGAAACCAGATAGAAAGATACCCGGACATCAGTTGTGCTTCTGTTCTGGGCATGCCAATAGAAGATTGGAAAATGACAGTCTGGTAGTATGAAATCACTGCACTTCCTGAAAATGGCTGGAGGAATTGCACGAGGATAGCGAGAAGCACGCGATGCTGTGAGCGAACGCCATCATTCTTGAACATATCTAGCCATCCTTTTTGGACAGAGGCTTCGAGTATCACCGCTGCGCGAATCTCTTCTGCTTGCGCCGAAGTTTGTTCATCATTCGGATCTGCTCCTTTGAGAGCAGCTAGTACTTCTATCGCTTTTTCGTCTTGGTCATGCAGAAAAAGCCAGCGAGGAGATTCTGGCATCACTAAAAGCAGGAGAGAGAGAATGATCGCTATGACTGCTTGCAATGCAAATGGGAATCTCCAGGAGAAGCTGCTGGCGTATGTGCTAGTTCCATATTCAGACCAGTAAGCGATGAGCTGTGTCTCTAGTCAGCTTGGGCCGGTATTTGGGTTATGCGAGTACTTGCCTGTCCCAGTAGCACAAACGATAGCGACGAGGCAACCAAAGCACCTCTCAAGTTCGGCGGAGAGGTCTCTGCTTGCCACACTGGAACCATGCTGGTAATGAACCCCATCCCGGCACCAGCCACAATGCGCCCCACGATCAACTGGGCTGGTGAAAAGCTCCTGGCTTGTATCGCCGCGCCGATACAGATGAGTAGAGCACCGGCCTGAATCACTTGGCGTCTCCCAAATGGCTCGCCGAACAGACTAACAAAAAAGGCTCCAATGATACACCCTAGTTCGAACATGGCTGTCACAGTTCCGGACATCGTAGAGTCCAGATGGAAAACCGCTTCAAACGAGTCTGAGCCGAGAACGCTGCCCATTACCCCGTTGTCATAGCCTGGGTGTTGAATTAGCGTCGTGTACATGTTTGTTTCGCTTTACTCACCGAATAGAATGAAGCCCATGCCTGCAGAGCAGGCGATGCCTGCAAGGAGACGCTTTCCTTGCAATCCCAGAAAGGGCATTGTGATTCACCAAATACCGGTAGCTTCAATTGTATACGGAAGTTTAATCGGAGACTTGTTAAAACTCAGTGGGCTCGGTGCATTTGCCCCGGCGAATTAACAGTGCAGAAATCGATTACGGAGAGAGAAATGTGGAGTTGGCGATATGAACCCCGGATTTTTGAAATTTGTAGT
Organism: Penicillium psychrofluorescens; assembly: GCF_964197705.1. Taxonomy (NCBI): domain Eukaryota; kingdom Fungi; phylum Ascomycota; class Eurotiomycetes; order Eurotiales; family Aspergillaceae; genus Penicillium; species Penicillium psychrofluorescens. Next base: position 3,790,439 of record NC_133439.1, on the reverse strand, counting down.
CTGCGGGGATTTTGTCTGCGCTTAAATGGAATGGAAACCCAAGGGAAAATCAAGGAGGGGAATAGAGAACGATGATCATCGCTACATGAGGCTAAGTCGAAAATCTAGCTCTATCAAACGATCAGGGGTCAAGCCCTGGAGGACCCACGGCATAATATTACAACAATTTCACCTCTTGGAATCTCAGGTTACATGGCAAACATAGAAGCAGTGTCGAAAATAAAGTAGTGTACCGCCAAAGACGGCCACCAGGTGATCACGTAGATGTCTGTGATTGTATAGCCCATGGTGGACTGAAGTCAATCGAGAACGGACAGGAAGGGTAAAAGATAAGGGGAAAGAGGAAGCGAGAAGGCATATTTTGAGTCATAGTAGTCAACTCCGAAGTCAGGCAACTGTCTGCAAATCTCAACCGGACTTCGCTCCGAGGTCCACCCACTTTCTTCATTAGGACTCACTCCACGTTTAGTCCTGATAGGGCTAACATTTAACCCACCTAATTGCCGCTCGGTCGATCGGCCACCACCGGTCACACCTGAGTCCGGTAATTATTCCCCTTTGCGGAGACGGAGGTCGTTCGGCCAATTGCTACATAGAGTTAAATTTGAATCTGAGAACCCATTGCTGTGCGGAGATAGAGATGTTTTAGCCAATCGCCGGTATGGCAATCCCTATTGAAAAGAGCCGATGAGGAGGAATGCCTTTTCGTGGCCAGTGATATTTGCGCAATGGCCACACGGTAGTCTGCCATAAATGGATTCCAAGATGACCAGCGGTAGGGGCATTCCACCGCGTGCCTAATGTGCTACTGTTCGCCATGGCTAGAGACGATTTCACCCCAACCTTTGCAAAAGTTGCGAGTGAGTTGATGGGACCGAGCAGCGGTATCAATGTTTATTCTTACTCTCTCTAAACAGACAACACAAATCCATTGTGGTGGAAGGACCCTTGTTTGCGATGGAATGTTTTCTATATCGTCGGCTGCATGTTGTGCCCGTTCTATCTGGGCTGTATGTTGTAACGCGGTTGAGACTGAAAGGAGAATGATGCTAATTAACACACTCTAGATGACCAGTCGCTGCTCACGGGCCTCCAGGCCATGCCGAACTGGATTGATTTCTTTGACAATCCAGAGGGTGATTGGCTCGGCATCATCGCTGCTGCCCTTATTCTCCCTGGAATTGTGATGGGATTTCCCGGAGCTTGGATCTGCAATCAATGGGGCCGAAAGTCGTGTATTTTCATCGGCTGCGTCTTGATTATTGCAGGCGCGGTCTGGAACGCATTGTGTACGAATACGACCACTTTTATTGTCTGTACGCTGATGCCACACCACACCCCTTGAGCGAGGACTGACGCAACTAGCGCGTGTTATTATGGGAATTGGTGGAGCACTCACAAAAACCAGTGCGCCGGCTCTTCTACAGGAAACCGCGCATCCACGAATTCGCTCTGTTATGGGAACTATGTATTATGGTTCTTTCTTTTTAGGCTCCTTTTTGAGTGCTATCATGTGCAGTACGTCGTGCGCCCCTGATTATACTCTAATACTGGAGACTAATGTCATTTCAGTTATCGGATTGACAATCGAGAATGAATGGAGCTGGAGGCTCCCTTGTCTGGTTGCCGTTGTCGGCCCCAGTGTTGTTCTTCTGATCCTGTTGAACGCTCCCGAGTCACCACGGTTCTTGGTAAAGAAAGGAAAACATACCAAGGCGTTGAATATCCTCGCAAAGTATCACGCAAATGGGGATCTTAGTGACCCACTGGTTCAGTGGGAATACCAAGAGATCCAGCATGCCTTGGAAACAGAAAAACAGCTGAGCAATTCCTCATATGTCAATAATCATGCCCCCATTTGCAATCAGACAACTAGGCTGATTCTTTCCAGATGGACTTCTTTAAAACGAAGGGCAATCGCAAGCGTCTTCTTGTTTCTATAGTCATTGCAATTGGTACTAACTGGATGGGCAACGGAGTCGTATCCTAGTAAGTCGTCTTGCAGCCCACAAGTCCGTCGCGACGAAATTTAATGTAAAATAGCTTCCTGTCTCCTGTCTTGAAGTCCGTTGGCATCACACAACCGAAGCTCATCCTTGCCATCAATGCTGGACTTGCCGCCTGGAACTTTATCGTTTCCGAAGTGGCTGGTCTGCACTCTGAGAGTTTTGGTCGTCGACCTCTCTTCTTCACCTCCATGATCGGCATGATCTTGAGCTACGCGTTTGTCATGGGCTTCTCAGCCGGCTTCGCAGAGACTGCAATCGATAGCATTGGTATTTCCGCCATCCCGTTTCTCTTCCTCTTCTTTGGCTTCTATAATATTGCCTGGACAACGCTCAACTACACCTACTGTGCGGAGATCATGCCGTTTGGTCTCCGTGCCAAGGGACTGGCCATTTATCTAGCCGTTCAGCAGTCCGGTAATGCATTCAACCAATTCATCAACCCTATTGCCCTTGGCACGATTGGATGGAAGTACTACGGAGTCTACATTGCTATTGATTGCGTCTACCTAGTACTGATCTACTTCTACTTCCCTGAGACGAACAAGCTTTCGATTGAAGAGGTGGGATTCATTTTTGATTTCGATATGAAAGACGGTCGAAATCAGGCTGCACTTGCTTTCCAAGGACAAGAGAAAGCAGTCGTCGGAGATAGGACAAATGTGGATGAATAAAGAGTCCTCAAGGGATTTGGAAGTGCAGTGTACTTCCGAGGGCATTATTCAAGAAAGTACCTGAAGAACACAAGTCCTCTTAACACCAATTTTTCATATTCTGTATACGAAGTCTAGACAGAATCATCGTTGAAGCTCTTACAGTTACCATGATGTTCTTCGATATTCAAGCTGATTAACGTAAACCCTTAAGAGTAAGGTAATCGGTACGGAAGTCGACCACTCATTTATACTCTATATTTTGAACATACAAAAGCTATAATAATATGATCTATCTCTTGGACGGTGCGTAATTTGGTATTTTTCTTTTCGCAAGAACGCGGTACTTCCGGCAGGTGTAGGCGCACGAGGCTGGTTATCGAGCTCCGAAACCGCTTCTTCAGGGTGTTAAGATACCAATTGAGTAGCAGTGAAACTGCAATTCTCTCAGTGAGCAGTTGGAATTGAGTAACAATATTGCGACTCATGAAGAATCTAGCCTGATAAATAACATTTTCTCCAACGCCGGTTGATCTCTATGTTGACTTCACTTCTGGCACTGCCCTGGCGGCTTCGCCAGCCCCACTGGACAGTAATGTGGAGTCCATTTGCACCAGAATGAACCTCACTCCCAGCTCATTGATCGCCCAATCCTGTAACTCATGTTTGTCTGAAACTCCAGCAAGACCCATTATTTTTCCATGTGCTCTGCAGGCTTTGCTGACCGCACTGAGGGAGTCTCTGTACTTTGGGTGGTCCAAGTTTCCTGGAATTCCAAGCTCAATAGATAAATCCAGAGATCCAATTAGCACAACATCAACGCCTTCCACAGCTGCGATTTCAGCTGCGTTCTCCACAGCATCAGCGCTTTCAATCATGACGAACACAGTGGATGTGGATTGGTTGGCAATTTCGATTGTTTTTTCAGTTGCCATACCACGGAATCCGAAGTGCGGAAGCTGCCCAGTCATAGATCGACAACCTTGGGGCGGGTATTTGCATATGCGCACAGCAGCTTCAGCGTCCGCTGTAAGTTCACAGTATTAGACTCAGTGGTAAACTCAAAATGGGCGATATGGTCAGGACCAACTCGCATGATGTACGGACCTCGAGAATGAATGTGCGGGAAAATTATGCCCATGGCTCCACCATCTAGGACCTTTTGAACAAAGCCATTTCCACACTGATGAGGAACCCGGACGAATGGAGTGACACCTGTCAAAAGCCCAAACTGACAGAGGGCATTTACTTGTTCTTGAGAAAGCCACCCGTGTTCCATGTCGATGAAAAGTGAACCAAACCCGGCATTCCGCGCGAGTGCGACGACTTGTCCATTAGAAGTTATTTTGATACCGAAGGCCTTGCAGACCTGATTCGCGGAAACTTGCACTTCAAGATTGTTGGGGTAATTTGCCGCCATGATTTTCGGAGAACCATATAGGTCTTGGTAGACTGAAAAATATGATCTGGACTATTGAAAAGATAGTCTAACGGACCTTATGTACCTTATGGAACCCCGTTCTATAAGATGGGCTGTGAGGGGGATGTTCCACTCTTCTCGGTGATGCGGGGGTTGTTATCCAAGCGGCCGGGGTTCTCTCCGATCTAGCGTTCAAAGACATGTTGATGGAAAGGCTGAAATTCAGCGATAGCATGTCCGCATTGCAGGGAATCCATTGAATACGCCGCTAGGATGGCTGGCGCGCAGTTTCAGTGAGAGATCCGGATGAATGGTGTCACACACACAATACGCGCCTGTAAATAGTTGGTGGGAATGTCAAAATTTGCTAGTTGAACAAGACGGGGGAATTGATAGACCCACAAAAAAGCAGGATTGCCCTATGCCTGTTTCTCACGAATGGATATCGCTTAAGAAATTGACTCGTATTCACCTACCCTTTCTTCCGCGGGGTTTATATGCACCCCGCATTTCTGGAAAACCATTCCCGACTCGGTTTTCATCGGTTCGCTATGGCTGGTCCGCTGGACTAGATGCTATATGCTACGCGCGCCAATATTCCTCCTGCATGTGTTCTGTATAGATAATGGAGCGCTGCTCCCTTCCGGCTCTCTTCTCCTCCCTCCATTCTTAGAGCTATCTCCTCTGGTCGCTCTTTGTTTGTTTGTTCTTCTCTCGCTGGGAAATCCTTGCACAATGGCATTGTGGTACTCGTTCGGAATTTCTCTCTTTGCAGCTATCGGAACATTTCTTTTTGTATGTTTTTATCCCATTTTTCCTTGCCTGAGGTTGCATTTGGGCTCGTTTACTGACAGTCGAGCTTAGGGATTTGATACTGGCATTGCTACAACTAGTAAGAGGCTTCATTTTGTGGTGCTACATGACTAAAGTCTAACCTCTGAACACAGCCATTGCTCATGAAAGCTGGATCAAGTATATGAATAGCCCTTCGGAGGGCCTCACAGGTGCTGTATGCTGCGCGCTTTCGACTTTTGGTCACGAACTATGGTCACGAACTATACTGAATAGGGCCTAGGCGGTTTCAATCTATATCGCCGGCGAGGCAGTCGGGGCATTGACGCAGACAGCTATCGGGGACCAGCTCGGGCGTATTCGATTTATGCAGCTAATGTGTGTGGCTGTCACGATTGGCACCATTATTCAAACTGCCTCCGTCAACATTGGCATGTTCCTGGTAGGCCGCGCCTTTGCAGGATTCGCCGTAGGGTAAGTTTAAAAGAAACCAAATAGATGGAGAATGGAACTCTGATTAAGTACAGCGGAATGGTCGCTACTGTTCCCGTCTATCTGAGCGAGATCTCCGACCCTCGTTTCCGCGGTCTGATCGGTGGCATCTCGGGCTGTGGCATCTCTTTCGGTACGATGATGTCCAACTGGGTTGGCTTTGCTTGCAGCTACGCTCCATACGGCCCTCTCCAGTGGCGTCTTCCATTAGCAATCCAAGTCCCGTGGAGTGTGATAATGTTTATTGGCCTGTCGACTTTTATGCCTAACTCCCCGCGGCACTTGATTCGCAGTGGGAAGATCGAGCAGGCGCGTATCGAATTTGCCCGCCTTCGTCGTGGAATGCAGTTGCATGAGATGCAGGAGGAGTTTATACTGATGCAGGCACAAATTGAGTATGAGATGGAGAGAGAGGTTACTTCCTACCGGGAAATTTTCAAGTTGTTCCGCCGCCGTGTGTTGGTGTCAGTCTCCCCATTGAGAATCATGTCAGGTAAATACTGATTGAGTTGCCTCAGGTGTATTTCCGTGCAGACATTTGCGAGTTTGACGGGTGTGAATGTCATCCAGTACTATCAGAGTGGGTACCTATGTGGTGGGTTTGATCTGATGCATGCTGATATTCACGTTCTAGCTATACTGTACAAGTCCCTTGGCATCAGCTCGCACATGATCCTTGCCCTTGCGGCCGTCTATGGTACCATGGCATTCCTCTCAAATGCCCTCACTACGAAATACCTAAACGATCAGTGGGGTCGTCGAAAGTATGTGAATTTCATGCAGGTGTCCCATATTATACTGGTCACTTACCACGCCCAGGATGATCATTACCGGCCTCATTGGCGTCATGCTAATCGAAATATACGCCGCTGTGATGCAACGCGAGTTCCAGAATACAGATAACAGAGTTGGCAAGGGATTCGCTATACTTGGCATTTATTTATTTGTCGTTGTCTTTTGTAAGGTCTCTTATTTCCGGATCAAACGATGACAAATTTCTCATGATACTTTAGACGGCATGCTCAACAGTATAACGTGGCTATATGCTGCCGAGGTCCTGCCAATTGCCCTGCGCAGCAAGGTCATGGGGCTCGGCGCCGCAGGTCACTTCATTGTCAACGTTGCCAGTAAGTAGGAAGCCTCCGGTGTCAAAAGCATCGCTGCTAATAAAGATCGAAGTCACCGAAGCGGGACCCAGCGCCTTTGCCAACATTCGAGAGAACTACTACTATGTTTTCGTCGCTTGCTCCTTTATCTTCCTCACTATAGCTTACTTCTTCTTCCCGTACATGATTCCACACCCTGCATTCTGCACTGGACTGATGTGACAAATGACACTAACTTCTTCACAGCGAAACCAAGCAGAAGACACTAGAGGAAATCGCTGCAGCATTTGGAGACCGCGTCATCAATGTGGAGGACGACCCCAAACGCACGTGCGACTCAGCTCACACCACATCGGCTGAACTGACGAACATTTGAATTTGAGGTTCACACATATGTGACGGCACCTCGTTCACTCGAGGAGCTGAAGCGTACAGCGAATTGTGTCCCCATACAGTAGTTCGGGCTCTTTGGGCTGAGGTATGGAGTCGATGTGACTGAGCCCTGCACCGTCTCTACACCGGATCACGAGCTTGAAAGACCATCATCAACTTCTCGGAGTACCAGCTTTGTTTGGACAGCGGTAACGATTGAAATTTGCCGTAGAGAACAGAACCATGAAAATAGAGAAGCATGTCTTTATTTGAGATAGAGATGAAGATATCTACCAAATAAAATAGATCAGCTTAATGGAGTTGAGATTCGTACTTGGTGAATTGATGATGACATCCAGTCACCAACTGTAATCGTGATTCGGGCACGAGACTCAAACAGACGTGGACGAAACCATCTTCTCAAAAAAGTCTTTCAAGATCGAATTAACCTCGTCCCGTGCCTCTAACTGCATCCAATGGCCTCGTGTACTGACTTCTTTGGCAACCAAGTCATCAGCAATAGCCTTCATCTGCTCTGCCGCACCAGGCAGTTGAACTGAGCTCGGAGCCGCAGTCACCATCATCACCGGAAGCGATAGTTTCGCCGGCAGAGCATCCTCGACCTCATCTTTCTCATTGACATTCCAGACTAGTGCGCGATACCAATTCAGTGCAGAGGAATGGTGCCCTTTCATTATTTTCTGGTGGATCGTGCGTTCCTATGTACCGTGAGTTTCTTGCTGCTTTTGAATATACCGAGCTCGTACCTCATCTGTAATGTAGGGTGCTAGTGGTGCTCGGTAATCAGCTCGAAGCCATGACTCCATTGCTCCCGTAGGACCAACGTGGGCTTCCCATAGATCAGGTTCTGCGGGATAAAACAAAGTAGAGAAGGATTCGCTCTACTCAGGTCAGTGCTATGTTTCTTTGGGCACATAGAAGAACATCATGGCAACTTGCATGTTCATCCAACAAGTAATCACTCCCATCGCTAACAAAAAGCTTCAAATATCCGAACTGTTCGTGGCCGAGGATCTGCTTTGTCATCGCATTCACGGCATCAAGATCAAAGTGCTCCCCCGGTCGGGAATACGGGACAGCCAGGAACGTGCATGAGTGAATCTTTTGGGGGAAATAGTTCACCAATCGAGAAAGAAGTATACAGCCCGTATCATGGGCGACAGCGTGAACGCGGGTCAAGTTTTCGTGGTCGAGGATCTCTGCTATCTCCGCTGCCATTTTCTTGGTCTTGTACCCCTCCACTGCAGCGGGCTTGCTAGTTCCACCGTAGCCTAGTAGGTCTGGAGCCAGGACTCCGTAGCCATGGGCTGCGAAGAAGCTGATCTGGTGGCGCCAGTCATAACTCGAAGAGGGGAATCCGTGTAGAAATAGAATTGTTGGGAGAGGGGCTTTGTTGGTGGGGATGTACACATAGTTGTAGGTGTGTGTTGTTGAGAGGGAGAGGTGTTTGGAGTACTGGGGGAATGCGATACTAGCCATGGTTTGTGATTCTGATGTTTTACGTGGTCTGGGGGAGGCAAGGCTAAGATCTGTATAAGTATGAGATGGGGGCCGGCGACTTTTTCGGAGACTTAGTTGTGCACGCGACTCGTTTTGCATGCAAATTTGTCTAAATGCATCAAACAGCGACGACATTAAGTGTGGCTCCGTATCAGTTTACCATGTATGACTTTTTTTGTTTAGTGGGTTTTTAGCTTGCGTTACAATATATATAGATTGTGCTGATCGAGTTACTACACATTATGAAAAGTGTACAAGTGTACCCTGCTCTCCCTACACTCTCGAAAACCAGTCTCTTTTACTCTCCAGCAATTCTTTGAATGCACGACACTCCGAATTTATTGTTATAATACTAAACCATCACTATCTACACTGTCCTCTGATGGATCCGACAGTCCCGATTACGTCATCTGCTGACATGTGAAGCCGCGGACACTGACCACGATTACAATTCCATTAAAAAATATAGTTATAAAACAGCGCAGGCCTGTGGAAATCAGTGTCCCTTCAAATATCATCATGACTACGCACTTCACCGTCCCAATCGCCTCAACAGGCGGCTCAATCATCTGCACGAGCCCGTCTGGCCCAGACCAGCAGAACATTTATGTGTTGACGTTTACCTCGCCGAAGGATAACCGGCTGACACCGGAATTCATCGATGCAATGATTCTGGCGCTGGATATCATCGAGCACCGCTACCCGAAAGGCGTAGTTGTCACCACCAGCGGGATCGCCAAGTTCTACAGCAACGGACTGGATCTCGAGGTTCTGATGGGCATGGAAGGATTCTTGGAGAAATGGCTATGGCGGCTTTTCCGCCGGTTTTTGACGTATGCACTTCCTTTTCAGCCCTGCAGCTTGGAGAGACAAGACTGACTCTAATCCCAGATACCCCATGCCAACGGTCTGTCTGCTCAATGGACACGCCTTTGCAGGCGGCTTCATGCTGGCCATGTACCATGACTACCGGGTGCAGAACCCGGAGAAAGGATTCCTGTGTGTCAATGAGCTGGAGTTTGGAGTACCGCTGCAGACGCCCATGATGTCGATCTTCCGCGAAAAGTTGACCCCGACCACTTTCCGGAATGTGGTTCTGGAATCCCATCGCTTCGGTGGGAAGGCTTCGCTGCAGGCGGGAATTGTTGATGCAGTGGGCGGATTGGAGGAGACGTTTTCGCTGATCAAGGACCGCAAGTTATTGGGCAAGGCTGCGACGGGGATTTATGGAACCATGAAGGAGGAGATGTATTCGCGTGTTTTGAACGAGCTAGATAATCATGAGGGTAATTTGAAGTGGAGGGAGACGGTCGACGAGAAGAAGGATGTACTCCAGAGAAGGGGACTGGAGAATGTTGTAGCCTGGGAGAAGAAGGCATCGAAGCTTTAGAATGCTGATAGAAATACTAGAATAGAGTGTAAATATCAAACCGTTTCTCATTGACTGCCTTTTATAGAAGAAGTGCTTATTATATTCCTTTGTGAGTATCAACCAAATGTTATTCAGAGAATGTCAAACTCGTGCATTATACATAACAGCGCAGCACCTTAATTCTATGTCTCATTTTCAAAATGCATGTTAGACCTTCACTATCAAAGTGATCTTCACACCCCAATTTAGGGTCATCATGCCCTCCTACCAAAACAGATGATCAGATTAAAGATAAGAAAAAGTAAAAACAATTAAATTCAGGCAGAGCATGAGAAAATGTAATTTTGATAGCATAATAAATAATCATTTTCATGTTGAGGTGGCGCTACTTGGTACGCATCTATGCTAACCCTAATCCCAAAGTGAACTACTAGGGAAGTAGATCGGGCGATATCACTTGCAAGTAGAGGCAGCTCATGCCAAATGCAAAGCTGCATGCAACTCATTCTTCGGTTTCCTTTTGTCTTCTCCCTAAGCCATTCACATACATTCATTTGTATCTCCCACCATCCATCTCATCTGGCCCATCCATTCATTCCATGCGCTCTACCCTCATCCCAACCATATCTCCTACCGAGCAACATGTCTACCACCGATTCTTCCAGCATTGGAGTGCGTGCCTCCAATGTTGCGGATGCCCAGAATGTTTCCGAGGTTACGCCTCCGACTTCCACGAAGAAAGAAGGCAGGGCTGCCATCTGCAATCCTCTTCCTCTGACCTCTATCCCCCACACTCCTGCGAGTAACCATTTCTCTGACAGCAGTAGGATCTTTCCATTCTCGTCTCCTGGAATTTGTTACGGAGTCACTAACTTGATAAGATTGTCTCTCCAATACCTCTACCATGAAGCGCAGCGAGATCACTCCCCAGGAATTTGATGCGAAGAAGCTGAAGAATAACCACGACGATGAGGAGCTTCTTACACAGGGCACCTGCAAGCTATCTCTCCAGAAAAAGGAAAACAGTCATAGCAACTACTCTGAAGCGAGTACCATCATCGACACCAATGACGAAGAGGAGACTGGCAAGGCTGCTGCCGTTGCTGATGCGAAGCCTGCCGCTCGCACTCGTGCTCGAGTCCCTCTTGGCGAGCTCCCAGTGTCTGAATTCGGTGGTCTGGAGGAAGGGCAACTGGTAATTATAAACACGAATTTCTCCAGCAGCAGCGCTGACGAGGTTGATAACCAGGGCGACAAGGACGAGGATCTCACTATCGAGCATGTAAGTTTCCATCACATACATCAGCCATGACAAAACATGATATCTAACAATGCACCAGGCGAAGCTGGCCCAGGCCAAGAAATGGGAGAAAGGAAACACTGTCAAGATGTCCGCCGTTAATACCGCCGGCATGAACCACATCCTGCACGCCTGCAAGCCTGAGGATCCCACCGCAAAGGACCTCATCAAGCAGAACGTCGACCGCCTGGTCGCCATGGGCTTCCTCGCTGACCAGCGCAAGCTCACTCACGACGAAAAGGGCAAGGCTATGGCAGAGACGCTTGCATTAGATGCAGAGACCTTCGAGTCCATGATTCCTGACCTCAACAAGGTTGAATCTGCCCGCGACCAGAAGCTGCTCCAGTTCGCGCGCATGCGTCGCGCCCACGATCGTCTGCAGGAGGCTATGAGCCGCATCCCGGATATCCCTCACCAGGACTATCCCCCGGACCGCGCGCCCTTCGATCCCGCTCCCATGGGCAGTGGTTGTGGCCAGGTCTTCCCTGCCGCGGTGTTCGCTGGCTCTGCTGGGACCCCCAAGGCGCCCCAGTCTCGTACTGAGGCTCGCGCTCGCGCCCGTGCTGAGGCGAAGATGAGTGCCAAAATTGAGAAGGCTAAGAAGGACCTGTGAGCATCATCAATGAGAGATTGGCCTGGTGCGGGGTGTGAATTGCACGTAGATAGCGGTGCGTAGAAAGTGAAGCAACCAATCAAGCGCAAGCAAGCGCAATTTCTCCATCATTAGTCTCACTCAGTATGCAATGTCTTTGTAGCTCTATTATAAGGAACTTTCTAGATGGCGCATAAGTGAGAAACCTCTTTATATAAGTCAAAGCTTGATTAATGATCTACAAGAGAGAGTAGTGGTGCTGATTCTACCATCAGCCACAAGTCACTCTATCAGAAATCTAGTAATGACCACAAGGCTACCTCTACTCCCCGTGTTTATACCACTTCGAGCCCTGCCACTGCATCAGCGCCGTGGGAATAAAACTGGCGCCCATGACCAAAGCAGTGACCACCCCCGAACTCTTAGCAAGGCCAACACTCTTAAACATTGAAGGAAACCAGAACGGTCCAATAAATCCCCAGGTAGACCGCACAAAGTTAATGAAAACCCCGACGCTCCCGGCATCGTGTGGATGCGTATCCACAGCATAAGTAGTCAGCACGGTAGTGACGACCTGGTTGCCAAACGCCGCAATTCCAGTTCCGATCACGGGCTTCACAGTCCACTGGCCAACGGCCGCTTGCTCGGTGCACACGAAAAAGACAACCATGCCGGCAATGGTGAGCAAGAAGCCGATATAGCTCAGCCACAGTCTGTATTCTGGGGCAGGCTTCTGGCCAATGCGGCGGGCTCGGGCATTCATCCACATATCAGACATGAACCCACCCAGTTGCTCGCCCAGAAGAGATCCAATGATGAGACCGAGGAATTGGAGACCGAGTTGCTGGGCGTTGAGCTCGAACTTGACTTGCAGGAGTTGGGGAACCTCGACGGAGCATAGGACTGAGGCGAATAGGAAAACCATTGAATAGGCGACTGCTGCTAGAAGAACGGGGATGTGTGTGAAGAGAGCGAGTGGGTGGATGAATTCGGATATTTTGAACGGCGCGGGATCGATTCGGCGGACGGACACGTATTCCCGCTTGAACGATGAGGTTTGAGACCGGGGTTCTGCTCCAATATACCGAGTTTCGGGACCGAAGAAGATGTACAACACAAATTGGCAGGCATTAGTCTAGATAGATGTCTTGGTTAGCGATTGATATCACCAAAATCATAGAAAACACTTACAATGGCTAGAATCCAGTATATCCAGCGATAGTGGACCCGCTGGGCAACAAACCCAAAGATGAACGGACCGACAGGAACACCAAGGGTGACCATCACAGTCCAGATGCCCATATACCGCGCCCGTTCTTTCCGGAAGAAGGTCTCGGTGACCACACCACTGCCAATAGCCATAGCCGGGGAGATAAAGAAAGCCACGAGAGCACGGCAGGCCGCCATAGAAGCGTAATCCGGGCTCTTCGCACAGCCGATGTTACACACGCAGCTCAGAATCAGTGAAAGGAGAAAGATTGGGCGCCGGCCATATCGTTGTGAGAGTGGCTTCCAGAATAGCGGCGCGCCTCCTAGGATGGCAATCTGCAACGAGGTCAAGTAGCTCACCCTCTGCAAGGAGACGCCGACGTCCATTGCGATGTTCTCATAGGCACAGATGATCGACGAAGCAGTGAAGGTCCCCATGCAGGCATGGAACGCGACTAGACCTAGATTGGCCGTTTTCTGTAGGTTCGTGAGAATGGTAGACCTGAATATTTGCCGTGATCGCTTGCTTACCTTCCACAATGGCCAGTTGTAAGGGTCTGCTGGATCCATGTTGGGAATTGGATCGAGATCTAGCGTGCCATGGCGTTCCAGGAGATAGGCTTTGTGCGACTCGGGGAGAGACTGAGCCCGGTCGGGGATATTGAGCTCGGCATCCTTCTCATCGACATAATTGACGTCGGACTTGATTGACGTATCATGCGCTTCTTCGGTCGACGACATGGCTGCAGAGATAATGGAAAAATCACACCCAACAGTCACTGAGTTGGGGGGAGAGAAGATTTAAAAGGGAACAAGGCTCCAGACTAGGGGTCCACGGAGCCGGCCATTCCGGTTAGTCTCTGTGGACCAGACCGGGGGACAGCATGGGGTTCTGGGGTAGCGACTGGAGTTTATTGACAACGCTAGACACCATGTTTCGTGCCACACTGGGGCGAAACGGCCGTGCCGGTAGTTATGGACCGGTTTCTTTGCCGATAAACATATCGAAGGTGACACGGGAACCCATGCTTTTCGGTGGGTCTAGAGGCCGAACTCTAGATGGGCCGAGGCCTGTCAACCCGCCCGGAGGCTAACTGCCGATGGACTCTTCCGGAGACACGTTTTTTGAGAATCGGTTTCTCCGACCCCGGACTGGGGGAGCTGGAGAAAAAACCTGAGAAGCCAGGCACACGTATAGCCGCTAATGTAGTTATAGTAGGGTTTCCACAAAGTCACTAAATAGGAAAGTGAGGCGGGATGGCGCAGAAGGATCTACCGCCATTTAGCGTGCTGGGATCTATACGATTGGTCCTATAGAGTTCTACATTATTTGAATTTTGCGATTGCTTCTGTTGTATTGTTGTCTTGTATTGAATACTAACTAAACGACTGGCAGATACTCAATAATAAACCAAGTAGGCTGTCATCCAAACCGAATGTTGTCTTGGCTGGCGGTGACATCAACCCTCTCTCCATTCCTTCCTGGACCTTTCCCCCTTCCACTTTCAACCCACCATGGTCTTCGCCTTCACCCTCCCGACCACCTCGCCTCTCTCCTTCCAATCCTTCATCACATCATCCACGCACCCATCTCTCCCCCAATCCGCCTCCACCGCCCGCCATGCCCTCCGCCTGGCCCTCAAGGCCCACAAGCGCCTACCCCGCGGCGCGCGCCAGGACGCCCACCTACCCACCGTGCTCTCCACACTGACCGAATACCTACCATACCTCTTTGCAATCTCCCATGGCCTAAGTGGGAAACCCATCCAAAATGAGTCAAGCACCAACGCAGCTTCGCGCTCCGGCGAAGAAGTCGAGATCACGCTGCGCGCGGAGATCGAGTCTGCCTGGCGTCCAACGTTGTCTTCTGCCGGCGGCCTACTAAATACTACCTCTGATTCCAAGAAATGGGCAGCGCCTATGCGGAATGGCCGAGTCTTGGGTCGCGGTATTGACTTTGAGATCGCATTCACGCTCACCACGATGGGGTATGTGCTGAGTCGACTGGCGAAGACCGGTGTCGTGGACGCGATGTACGCGTCCGTGACGCCGACGGCTGAGCAGCGCACTGCTGCTGTGCAGAGTGCCACGCGGAATTTGCTACAAGCCAGCGCGGTGCATTTGCTTCTTGCTTCGTCGCCTGCCTTTACTGTCGCGACGGGACTAGCAGTGCCGGATCTTGACCCGGCAGCACAATCTGCTCTATCATCGCTCGCCCTGGCCGAGGCTACGTTGTTGGCCGTTCTCAAGGATGATGCCTATGTCGTGGCGTGCATCCAGGCCCGCAACCCGAATGACCGCGACTGGATGGTGCGCGCGCCGGAGATACCCAAGGTGCGCGCTTTGCTCTTTGCGCGGTTATGTGTGCGTGCGGCCGAGTATGCGGAGCAGGCTGCTGCGGGACTTGGAGCTGTCGGGTCTGTGTCAGGTCGCGGCGGCGGGGTCGATGATGATTTGGTTCGATATGCGGGGGTTCTAGGCCGAGTGTCTCGGGCTCGTGCGTGCCGATTTTTTGGCGTTGATGCCGAGCTGGCTGGTAAGATCGGTGAAGGGATCGCGTGGTTGCGCGCAGCGCGTACTCCGCTCGGACTGCGTGCTGCTGCCGGGTCGTCCGCTGCCGGGACAGAGGAGTCTGCACCGTCGAAGGGAGGGCTCTCGCGCTTGAAGCGTGAGTGGACTGAGAGGAGAGAAGAGCGCCGCATCAGCAAAGACGCAGGCGGAGGGCGTGAGCGGAGCGACAAGAGCGGCGCCCTAGACCCTGGGGACGATGCTGGCCGCGATGAGGAGGGCCGAGTGATTGCCATGCTGGAAAGCAAATGGGTGCACATGAACGATACGGTATGGTTTGCCTTGGTCCATCCACTCTCTCTGCTCTGCTCTCACACCCGATCTAGATAAACACCCAGCTCATCCCAGCTTCTGCGCCACTACTTTCGAACCTACCTTCTGGACGAGATATACACTCCCCGCCAGCGCCGTATAAGCCACCAGCACTGGACGAAGACCAACTGATTCGCATGCGCGCCCCGCCAGATGAAAACGTGGACCTGCATTTTGGAAGTGACCCAGACGACAGCGATGAGGATGTTTCTGTTCTCCCGCAGAGTCACGGCCCGCCTGGCGGATTCCCGGATCGGAGTGAGACGGCCAGTACTGCCTATTATTGATGTTGATAATTTGATACCCAGTGGTTAGCGGAGAGGTATAGGTTAGTTATGGATCAGGCCGATCTACGAATGTACCATCTGTCCAGCTGAAGCAGTGTGGTGTAGACATTTTGTCCTGCGGCGTGCGCAGCTTGCAAGAACGACAGATTGATCCGAGTAATGAAAATGATATGATATATGTACAGTGCCAGCGGAAGAAGCGGACAACGCGCCCTGTCCTGCTGCATCCATCTCCGTGGAGTCCCGAGTAGTCTCGTCCTCGACCTTCAAATGGCAATGACTAACGTCCCAAGAGCCATTGCATTCAAATCGCCCTCCACCGAGTATCCGTATGTCTTATAGGTCCACGTCCAGCTTCACACAGGGAGATAGATAGGGACCACAATCCACGTAAGAAGACGATCGCCAATTTATGCCGACTTGGAATAGTAGTTCTTCTCCTCGAACAGATACCCCTTCACCTTGCGCTCCTTGATGAGCTCGAAGTATTTCTCTGTGCAGCGCATTGTGTTAGCCAGTGCTCTCGATAAGGCCATGGATTCATCCCGCCGTTGCAGCACGCATAGCTCCATCCATCCACCCATCTAGAACATCTTCACACCGCAAAACACACAATCCACCCCCAACCCCACTCCACCACACCTCAAGCAATGCACAAATCCAAGGAAACAACATCTCAAACAGACAATGACAAAGACAAGGGGAAAAAAGAGAAAGACCTACCCCTCAAAACACCACATTTCTCCATGTGATTCACGCCCTCGCGCTGATAACACTTGCCAAGCTCCTCACCGACCAGACGGGCCATCATGCTGCGCACCCACTGCTCGCGGATGATCGCGTCGCGGGCATTGTGCACGGCGACGTTGTCTTCGAAGTCGACGCCGTCGTAGGTTGGGGGCACGGTGGGCTTCTTGGCCAGGAAGGACGCGGATTCGGGGGTCGGCATTTTTCGGATCGGGGCTTTCGGGTGTGATGGTGGTGATGAGGTGGTGAGGAGGACGGTGAGGTGTGGAAGAGGGTGTGGCCGGTTCAATTGGGGGTTTTGGTCCGGGAGAGCAGGATTGGTGATGGAGTTGAGGGTGTTGGTGATTGATGACCAGGGGGACTGTGATTGGTTGAGTGGGAGGCGGTCAGATGAACGACTACTAGTCCGAATGCAGAGGTCACGTGTATCTATACAGCAGACAAGATGACATGAGAGATGAACTCGATTACCACTGATGGATTCATTCACATGAAAAGGAAGAAATATCTGAGTCGTATTTATAGATGTTCTACTGCAATTCTTAATAAACACCACCGACAACTCCACGCAAAAACTCAATAATATACAGCCAAAAAAAAAATCCGTCCCCACGCCGTGTCATGCAGAAGAGAAGAAAGGTAAGCGTGAGACATAATTCATTCATCATCCCCGTCGAGCGTCACAAAAGGCCCTCGCACCCTGTCGATCAAGGTGTTGATCCCATCCTTAAAGCGCTGCCATAATGACCGATTGAGCCGATTGCTCATCTCGCGGTAGGTATACACCTCGGTCCAGCAGTCACGGCCGTAGTTGCAGCCCGCCATATTGACGACAAAATCGCGTGCATTCTGCTGGTAGTGCACCATGGGGTCCTGGCCTTCGCCGCACGCACCGGGCGGGAAAGAGTTGATGCTGCGCTGAGGCAGGAATCCGACGCTGCTCCGGATCCATGGCTGGCTCTGGTAGAGGTATTCCAGGGCGTCTTGCTCCTTGTGCTCCCATGTCATGTGCATCTGCTCGTACATGACAGGGTCCCACCAAGTATCGAGGAATCGGTCTGTCCAGATGGATCGCCTGACGAAGAATGAGCCCAGGTTGAAACCAGAGCAGTCTTGCGATAAGAGCAGATTAAGCGAGTTGGGGTCCTCATCGCCCTCGAGGGCACGCCCGAGGTCATCTAGCCAGAACTCGGGCAGGGGGTGGACGATCTTGAGCGGATTGAAGGCGTTGATATCGCGGTAGACGTGCGACTCCAGGTCGTTGAAGATGTGACTTTGCAAATCCGTTCCGTATTCCATGATCCAGGTATTAAGATCCAGCCACCAGAACCTGCAGTCGATCAGCATGTGTTCGAAGTTATGTAGAGCAATCTTACCATTCCGCCTGCGGGTACTTGCGCATTGCCTCGCGAATCACGTCGGCCTTCTCCCAGTTCTCGCGCCACTCGTGCGAATATCGCTTCTTGGCCAACATGTTGGCAACCTCCAGCTCGTACCCCCAGTTGCGCGCATACTTTTGTTTATTCCAGATACTGTTTCGCTCGATTGCCCACTCGCGCGCGCCCTTCAGCTCCATCACGCCGCCCTCGACATTGGACCCGAGAATAATCACGAACTTGCGTCCGCCGCCGAAACTTGATCGCCGATATACCTGTATGAGAGCTGCAAAGCAGTTAGTCAATCTTTTTCTGCACGCGCACCACACCACCGAATGTGTAGCACTTACTCGTCCACAAACACATATACCCCAACCACAGCACAAATAACCCCAACAGCAACCTCGACCGCGGCCGGCGCATCATCCTCCCCAGCACGGCGATGGGCCCACGGCCAACGCCACCAGGGCGCCAAGAAGGTCTCCGCTCGAACTCATCTTTATCCACATAGTCGCGCGCATGGCGGGGCCCAG
Organism: Penicillium psychrofluorescens; assembly: GCF_964197705.1. Lineage (NCBI taxonomy): Eukaryota > Fungi > Ascomycota > Eurotiomycetes > Eurotiales > Aspergillaceae > Penicillium > Penicillium psychrofluorescens. Next base: position 3,771,781 of record NC_133439.1, on the reverse strand, counting down.
ATCGAAAACTGGGCAAACGAGCCGAAAGGCGATGTTTCTGCCGCGAGAAGAAGCCCGAATTGCGTGTCGAAAAGGACGGATACCCGCGCACCTCGTCGCTTTTCGCTTTGGCTGTCGCCCAGGACACGTTGGGGGTTAGCGTGCCGGGCGAGGGTGAGTAGCCGCCACTGCGCGGCGTCGAGGTGCCGCTACCGGGAGCTAGGCCCGGGCTGGACCACCCTCCACCTCCGCCCGGGCGCGGGGAGGGTGATCGCGATAGGGACATGGAGGGAGTGGTGTGGTATGCCACAGTGTGGGTGATCGGCACGTATCTGTATGGTGGGAATTTGGCGGAGGTGAAGAATGGTAGTTGCGCCGATCGGGAGAGGCAAAGGAAAGGGAAAGATGGATGGGATGGGATGGACGGGATGGATCGGGTGAAGTCAGAGTGACATGAGGAATAATCAAGGGGGAAGAAAGGAAGGGCGTGTCGGTAGATAAAGCATCCTCGCCGTTGAAACTCTCTCAATGCGAAACTGCCGAGCACCAGCAGTGCACAGACCAACGAGTCTGGCCCGCGCGAACGAATGCAGCGACCGTGACATGAGAGTTGGAGACAATGCGACCTAAGGATCGGGTGAGCTCTCGCTAGGTACCATCTAGATAATTTGTGGGACTGACAGTGATCTCGAGGGAGTGAGATTTACTAGTCACAACCACCTCGAACTGTCCTGCAGGTCATCGACCGAAGCTGCGGGAGATCGACTACACTAGGTATGTACCTGCCTGCGCTCACTCCGATCATCGACCAAGACTCAGTACACAATCCATCACCCCCCGCATCCGGACAATGGCTTTGTCACTCGGCCCCATTGTCCCATTGTCTCCACCAGATCTCAAGCAAATCTACGACTTAGATTTCGGCCTAGCCTAACGCGTGCAATTTGTGTATCAATCAATCTATGTCATCGCCCCGCAACCTAGTCCGGGCACTCGAGCGCAAAGAGAGAGAGAGAGAGAGAGTAGAGATCACAACAGATGAAACCCCCCCATGCTATTCTATTCGTCGCCCCCCTTCACCTCTACCGGCCGAACAGGCATCCGATTTGTAGCCCCATCGTATTTTGGCGTGAGCACCTGGCGCACCACGAGCCCGGCCTCATGCGCCGGCCGAGGGAACACGCTTTCCCCGTGGTAGAATTCGCACCGCAGTTTCAGGAACTTGTCATTATGCTGGTAGACGGTGATGATATCGCCCGTGTACAACTTGCCGTAGCTCAGAGCCTCATCCTTGCGCAGTGGGACGTCGTTCACCCAGATGCCTTTGCGCGCTTTGGTAGAGATAATCGCCATCACTCCCGAGACCTGCATCCAGTCTTGGCCCATTGCGATTCGCGCCTCCAGGGCGGGCGCCCAAAAGGTCAACTCTAGAGCATACGCGGGGATGCGCGTGTCCATTGAGTCGGGGTGTCGTACTGTAGCCAATGGACCCCGGCCCCAGGAGGTCATCCGGTTTTCCAAGCGGAGGGACACGTCAAAGATAGATCCCGGGAGGCTGATCAGCCTGCCCAAAACTGGCCGGGGTTTGGTGAACTCCGGATCGGAAATGGCGGATGGGAGACTTGGCTGATGCACAATTGGAGATGATGGTTCGGATGGAGCAGCTAATTGCTGCAAGATGGCCCGCCCTGTCTGAGCGTCGAGGGTTATGGCCAATTCGTCGTCGTAGCCACCATCCTTGGCTTGTTGTTGGGGACCAGTGGCCGAAGGTGAACGGCTATGAATACTGGATTCTTCACTGGCCGTATCAGGAAGCGCAATCTCAATGCGGCGCGCAATCTGAGGCGCTTTGGGGGTTGTCTCGTGCGCGCTGGATGTTGGACGGGTATCGCTATCTGTAGTCGCGGGCTCCATGGGTTCTCCAGGACTGGTCTTCCGCGTCGGTGTCTCGTTAACCGGGCCGGCCTGAGTCTGAGGAAGGGTAGGGTGTGAAGAATTCATATTCAGCCGTCCAACGAGATTCTCCGCTCCCATCAAGCTGGGCGCGGTTCCACCGATTGGGTTCGCCGGGAGGGAAATGATCGAGGAGACACTACGGGCTTCGCTGAACGACTCACCGGAAGAAATGAAGTCGTTTGGGTCCAATTCATCCCCGGTGTATGGATCCGCATTGCCAAGGGCGTGGGAGCTGCGTAGAGCCGAGGAGGTGACTTCACCAAATAGCCGTCTTGCATGCTGCATAGTGGCTGTTTGGCTCTCGTCAAATAGACGCCTTGCGTTTTGCTCTGCGACCACTTGATCATCCTGGAAACTCTCAATGTTGGGAAGAGAGGGATAGCGGACATCAGGCGGGACGAATTCGAGACGAGGTTTCTTGGTGAGGGTCTCGTTACTGCTGCTGTTTCCCTCCTTGTCAGCTTCCCACGTGTAGTAGGCGAGATCGTCGTTGATGGACAGTTGAGACGCATCCAGATCCTCCTCGGCATCTTCACCAATGGCTGGCAGACCTTGCCGGAGGTCAGTAAGAAGGGAACTGTCGTCATACTCGTCCACGTCCGGAACGCTGGCAATCCAGGGGTGCTGGAAGCATTCCTTTTCTGATGGACGGGAGTGAGGGTCGCGGTTTAAGAGGTGTGAGACGAAATCAATGCCCGATTCGGACACACCGGCTTGACGCAGGATGTCGAAATCAGCCTCTGTGGTCATGATGGTGCGCAGCATCTGCACGCCTCGATCTTGCGCGGTCCCCGTGTATGGAGGAACTCCAGACAGGATGTGGTAGAGCACGGCACCGAGGGACCACATGTCTACGGACTGGCCGTAGGGGGATGTTTTCGGTGGTCTGCAGGTCAGCAAAATCCCCAAGTTAAGAAAAGTAGAACTTACGGATCTCCAACTCGGCGTCTTTTGCGGAACTCGCCTCTGTACATCTCGTAGTCTGGGTACACCTCAGGCGCACAGTAAAGTAGCGTGCCACAGAATGTCTTGAGAAAGGTTTCCTCTTGCACCACCTTAGACAGCCCGAAGTCGGAGAGCTTGACCCTCAGTGGGTCGAGGGACGCGATCAGGATGTTGTCTGGTTTGATGTCGCGATGGGTGATGCGACGTTTGTGGAGATAGTGGAGTGCCCGTAGGATTTGACGGGCTACCGTTCTGACCATTTCTTCGGGAATTTTGCCGTGGCTTTGCAGATATGTGGATAGCTCGCCCCCAGGAACATATTCCATGATGATGTAGATCCAGCGATCATACTCATAGTGATTAATGTATTTCACGATATTCGGCTGGACTGTAGTCAGTAACAGCGCGGAATTTTATGGTGTATATAACTCACATGTCGAAGGTCTCTCATGATTTTCATTTCATTGTCGACTTTCTGATCCAAAATACCATTCTTCATGAAACGCCGCTTGTCGAGCTCCTTGGCCGCAAAGATCGTCCCATGCTGCTTGGTGGCGAGCTTGTAAACCGTTGCAAAGGCCCCCTTTCCGATCTGGCCAGTCACATTGTACATCGAGCCGCCTGACCAATGCATGCCAAACGTATTGGCAGCCGACCACGACAGAGCGGGCTGAGCTTGGGCGAGATGCCGCGTCTTGTGCTGGACAGCTCCAGCGTGTCTCTGGACCCGTTCGAAGTAGCGAAGCACGTTCTGCGTGTACTGCATATTGAACCCATCTCGCGATGGAATCCGGACGATAAACCGCACTTCGTCCGAGTTTTGAGTGCCACTGACCAAATTAATGACAGAACCGTTGGTCAGCATCCGGCTGTTATTGTCCTTGTCTCTCTTCCGCAGACGGCAATTATCTACGATAGTCCCGTTTGTCGAGGTATCTTGCAACATGATAATCCCATCACCGGTGAGGTAAATGCGAAAGTGCTTGTTGGAGACACGTTTAGCGTCATCGTCGCCCGAAAGAAGTACGTCGCAGGAAGCACGGTTGCGGCCAAAGCAGAACCCCATGCCCAGGTCGTGGACATCCGAAGATAGTCTCAGTGCGACATCCAGCGAGGCCGTATCGGAGCTTTCGTATTCCAACAGATCCCGCTGGAGTATATGCTGGGTGCCATGCCGTGCCGTTGCCGACACCGCATCATGAGCCGTATGGGAGTTGGGATGAAGGATACAGATGATATCCGCCAGGTCTGTTTCGTGGAGTCCGGAATTATTCAAGCCCATCCGGCGGGGGTCGGCACATGGCTGAGTGGATTCTTGTGTTGCCTCCATTTTGTTTTTGAGTATGATGCAAATGATATCGCTAATGACAGGGAGTAACAAAGGAAACAACTACTGCTGGGAAATCTGAGGAGGTGGGGTATATGTGCTGATGAGAGAATGGCGATATGGGCATAAAACGATCATAAACAGGGTTCCGTTGGCTTGTCCAAGTCAGTGAGTGAGTGACGGCAGGGCCAGGCAAGAAATAGACGGGTCAGGAAGATCAGAACGGTCACCAGGGCGAGTCACCCGGGCAAGGACACACCAGAGGTAGGCAGCCCAAGTCTCAGAATTTGTTCCCCAGGTGCAGCTGGCAACCGTGTTGTTCCTGAACGATCCACACTTATGGCTCTCACCAAAGCGCTCGGATCGGACTCCCAAGAGTGTGTTGGTTGTCTCGCGCTTCACCCGGAACCGATCTGACAGCAGGTGTCGTTGATGATCTCGTCGATTGAGGGTGACAACCAGTCCAACGATCCGCCAAAAACCAGACAGCCCTCCCCGAATGTTGGAATTGTTCGGTTGAACGGTCTGAATAGGATGGAGCAGCTGGTCATTCGGCAGCGCTCCAGCTGTTTGTCGTCATTGGCGACCGTTAATCCGACTCAAGGAAAGACGCAAAGCTTGGCAAGTTGTGGCGACCGTAACAAGGAGCGTATTTCTGTCGAGATAATCTCCAACGGGTTAGCAGTGGTTTCGTGGATATCGAGGTAGGCCTGTCTCAGGGCCGAGTGTTTATATGACCTCGAGAGCCTCGGACAAGAAAAGGTACACTCACACAGCGAGCTGCCTGTGAGTCTGTCTGTCCACGGGGAGAAGGGATTGAAGTGAGGCAGAGGACAGACCAGAACGCGGGCGGTCTGGAGGCAGGTGGGAAGCGTCGTCCGAGGAACAGCCCAGGAACGAAACAAGCCTCAGTCTTTAGACGCCCTCGCCTCAGGCAGCAATCGGGTTCCTGAGGCGCTGAGCGCTGACTCATCCAGTGCTGCGGGCGGTGATTGGCTGGAAGGACTACTGCTAACCGTGGATTCTATACCAGATGGATCTATAGGATCTAAATAAAATATTTACAGACAGAACTGACAGTATATACACAGGACTTATTTCATCCCGTACGGCTTGCTCGTATCGTCACTGCGTGCGAACTCGCCCTTCATCACTGCATCAAACACCTGCTCCAGCCGCGCGATTGCCTCCTCAGACACCTCTGTGACACCGTCAGAATTCAAGTCATTCTGCAAAAGAAAAGAGAGGAAGTAGGAAACTTACGGTAGTGAATGACCAGACGGCCCCCCAGGAGTTGCAGTCCCTTTCCCTTGCCGATCTCCGGCAGATCATTGGGTCCCACCCCCGAGGCTTCCAGATCCAACCAGACCATGTTGGTCTGCACGGGATGTTGTAGTTTGCCTCCGCGGCTCGTCCACATATCGGCAATCTGCTTGGCCTTGGCATGTGTTTCCTTGAGCTTGCCGTCCTTTCCGCTAGGGTCTGAGCCGAAAGTCTCCTCGACGGCAACCCGCGCCGCAGAGGCTATCACGCCCGCCTGCCGGGTACCACCGCCAATCGACTTGCGGAACCGGCGAGCTTTCTTGATGAACTCCTGAGAGCCGATAATGATACTTCCAATGGGTGCGCCGAGTCCCTTCGAGAAGCACAGACTGATGCTATCGAACAGACCGCAGTACTCAGGCAGGCTGCCGGCTCCGGACACAACAGCCTCCCACAGTCGCGCACCGTCCAGGTGTATCTTCATATTATTGGCATGGGTCCACTCGGAGATGCGACGAGCTTCGCTCAGGGGCATGATCATCCCATCGAGGGTGTTCTCCAAACTGATCACCGTGGTCGGACAGAAGTGGTCGTTATCACCGAGCACCGCGTGCTTCTGAACATCCTCCAGGGTCAAATGAATGCCATTCTTGGGTATAACTGCCTGCACAGTAGCCCCTGTCCATGAGCTGACTCCACCAGCCTCGTATTTGACGATGTGGGATCGATGATCGCACAGGACGGCATACGGGGGTTGCACTAGATGCGTGCGAAGGGCCACCTGGTTGCCCATGGTGCCTGACATAACTAGCAGGCCTCCCTCATGTCCCGTCCGCTCGGCGACATAGGTTTGGAGGGAATTGGTGACCGGGTCCTCATTGAAGACATCATCCAGCAGAGTAGTCTGGCAAATCGCCTCAAGCATAGACGGGGTAGGCTTCGTCATGGTGTCGCCTAGGTTTTTAGTATTTAGTAGAGGCTCAACTGATTTCGATGAGGACATACTTCGAAGATCGAACTCCGCGGCGCCAGCCCCGTGCCATGAGCTGTTGGCGATAGAGGCTTGCGCCATTGCAGCCGTAGAGAGGTGGGCCATACTGATCCGGAATAAGGCTCTTGCCCTAGGAAGTATATATGGCAGCGCAGGGCGTGTCCTGAAGAGAATATGCGAGCAACGACTCATGGGTGAAGGACAGCTAAACCGTTGAGTCGAGGACGATTGGGAAGACTGTCACGGTCACGTGGTGCGGGGAATGGGGTCGAGTATTTTTCAGTGATCTACTGCGATTACACAGCGGAAGGTGTATGGGAGAGGACCACTGGCAGATGGGGATATCTTTTGCTCTATTACGCGACTGTCAACAGTGGAATATTATTGTAGTACTTGGTCGGTGTTTGGTTGATGCCAAAGCAGCTCTACGAAATCCCAAAGCGGGTTAGCGCAGGAACGGTCTCGACTGCTGACTCAGCCTCTTGGTTCCTAGGTTAAGTTGCCCTTTCCTGCACCCAATTCTCTTCTTGGAACTCGACTCCCTCCCATCCTCCCTGTGCACTTATTCTTCGCCAGGATGGACTTGACCCATCTAACGCGCCCCGCGATCCTGTGCCAGTGCTCGCGCTGCTCCAGCTCGCTGGCTGCGCTGGAGAACGAATGGGCCCGGCTCTCGAACTCATACTCGATCGCGACGGCATGGATGAGCGTCAACCTTCATCGCATCTCTGTCTCCTCCGAGCGCAAACAGATCCCGCACTCCTCTGATATGAGTCTCCTGCGCGGTCGCATTATTCAGGAAGTCTTCTGCAAGCTGTGTCAGCAGAAGCTTGGAGTGCTGTGCGCGCTGGATAATGGGTAGGTTTGTTAAAAAACCCCGGTTGGGTGTCAGTACTGACAAGCGCGTTTTCTAGACCGAATGTCTTCTGGAAGATGGCCAAAATTGCGTTTAGGGAAATAGTTACCATGCGAACGGTCGAGCCGATCTTCAACAATGCATCCCTAAGCAAACTGACCACCCCGAAAGAGCCTACACACCGCGATCGCAGTAGCATTCAAGAGGGCGCTTTAGTACCTACCGGACCCGCCGACATGAATCGCGAACCTTTTTCCATGCAACGGCAGATGCAGCACCAGGGCCGAAATATAGATCAAATCTCCAGCTCGGTGAATCACCTACAGGACACGATGATGGATCTGAAACACTCTTTCACGTCCATGCGCATTGAAATGAACGGGCCCAATAGACACACCGGCGAGAATGGCGCACATAACTTCGACATGATCGCTACAGTGTTGAAAGAGCTCAAGTCCAAGTCAGAAGAGATTGAGAAACTGAAGCTGGAAATTGAGGCGCTGAAACTCAAGAACCGCTTTATAGGAGGGAATCAACAAAATCCAACGGACACTTTATCGGTAGCCAACGGCGCACTCCCAGTGGTTCGGAGTCCAGGCTTACTGCAAGCCGGCCGCAAACGTCCTTGGGCCGAGGTCTTCCCGAGTGAGCATATCCAGCCGATTGCCGACTCCTTTGATGAGGAGGACGATATGTTGGACGAAGTTTTGTTCGGAGACCATCCCATTCACTCTAGCCGTGTTCCGCTCAAGGATCCGCACCATGTCAATGGCGACCAAGAACAATCCGGTGTTGTGTCTCCAAGGCTCCGCTTAGAAGTTGGCCGGCCGTCTGATCCCCCATCTGTCACGACCGGGAATGAGCAAAGCACGGCAAAGCGCCCGCGACTCGCCCAGTCCAGCGATGAACCACCTCAGCCAAATCCATCACAAAGAAGGCCAGTCGGTCGACCAAGAAAGTCTTTCAGCCAGTCAGCGAAGCCGGAGATCTCGCACGCATTGAATGAATCTGCATCCGCCGATCTGACCGAAGCTATCGATTCGGCGCAACTTCAATCCAACCCTGCCCCTCGAGGAAGAGGCCGTCCCCGACGCAGCACAACTTCAGGATCCCGACCTGCTTCACCTTCGGTGCGGAATAACGGGCGATCAAACGCGGAGGGAAAGGACCAGACGGGACAGGAAACCTCGCAGACGGCACCTGGCGTGGAAACCAATCACCAAAATGGCAAACCCCCGGTTGAGGAGCAGAAGACAGGCGGAGATAGTACTCAAGACCCTCCAGCCGAAGCGGCAGTGCACGATAAGCGCAAGGCCAAGGTCGCGGCGCGGGACGTCATGACCCGGATGGCCATGCAGCACGAAGAAATGATGGAGACGGACGGGGCGCAACAATGATACCATTCGAGAAAGTGTACGATAGAAGGCATTTTATGAACCAATGCGCCACCTTTATAAGGGAAATACTACCGCTCCATATAAATATCGTGGATTCAAACATCTTTAAAACCTGACCAGACGCCCCCGAGGGTCACGCAACGTGAACAAAATGTCTGAGACATAGATTCAGCCGTATCTAACTAGTGGTCAAGCCACACATGGTCTAAATTCATTTATTTCACACACATAAAGCCACAGCCCTCGCGGGCTCGCTCACATGCTTTCTTCAGGGCCTGTTCCTCCGCATCTGTCCATTTAACAGTTAGTTCATCCCACGGCACGCGGGAGGTATTATATTCATCGCGATATGTCCTGTGCATAGCCTGCAGACGGCCAACCTCGCGCGGATCACCTGTTCCGGAGTAAACCATGAACAAGGTGCAAGGGGGTAGAGAGTCGTAGATACGGGCGATGTTGGAGACGGTTTGGGACACGGTTTCGGAGAGGGTGGCGGTGTTGCTGCGGTCTGTTTGAGAATCTCCGTTTGTACCACCTGTCGTGGTGGTCGGGGTGGTTTCTTCAGGCGGAGGGGCAATGGTTGTGGACTGGTTGGCATTGTCCGGGTCTGGGAGCCGGTTGCACCACCCGCGCAGGTATTCGAGTTCACGCAGCCGGCCCCAGACAAAGTCCACGCCGCCGCCGGGAATGGAGTGGTTGGATTCGTCACCGTTGATGGCGGCGGAGATACCGCTGACGACGCTGTTGTCATCGCGACAGCCGATCGAAACGGTGGCTTGTGCGCCGAGTCCGCGTTCCGGACTGCCCCAGTCAACGACCGCACCAGTGCGTCCTTCGCTTCCGGCAGCTGCTTTAAGCCCTGGCCGGGAGGATCGAGATAGTCGACGGAAGATGCTCTCATTTGAGGCTTCGCTGGTGCCCCAACGTTCCCCCTTTTCGCATTTCTGTTTGACGAGTTCAAGAACGGCCTTGGCATCTTCAATAGAGTCATGGCCTGTCATTCCCTTCTGGATCTCCTTACCCAGGTATTTCTGCATGAGCCATTTCAAACTGCATTTAAGTGGCGGGCCGCGTGGGTGTGGGTAGGTGATCGTCGTGTCCACGACGAAAGGGTGTGCGATTTTGAGGGCGTTCAAGTCAGAGTCGAGAGAATGGCCAACCAGAATGGCACGCGGAGTGAGAATTCCTAGCAGCCGTTGTTGAATGTCGCCAAGAGTAGTTGTCACCGGATCCAGGAGCTCCTTTGTGATGCCCGAAAAGCGAGTCAAATAGTCAATGACTGGCCGAGGGGGCTTTACAAGCTCGTCCATCACAACCTCCCCATCCCAGCTGACCAAGCTGATGCGAGTGAGCTCCGACTGACCGCCCTCCGTGAGGCACATCTCACAGTCGAGTGCGAACACATCTCGTCCCGCTGTCATGCTGCCCTTCTCAATCTCAGCGTCAGGCACGTCGCCAGCCTCCAGATTTGGAACTAAAGTATCCACCCATCCGTCCTCAGTAGACTGGCCAGCTCGCCTACGAGACTCGGCTGCTGCCGCCTTCTCTTCTTCGGATTTGAAGAAAGCGGGGTGCGAAGCATATCCGTTGTCGCACAGTTGTTCATATGTGCTGAGAAAGGTCGTAATTGGGGTCCGTTGAGACGAAAAGCTCTTGTCGACCCGGGGCGGCCGTACACCTTTACGCTGTCCCTCGTCCTTGTTTTTTGGTAGAGAGGAAAGCAGGATAGCCTGAAGTGGCGAATGAACCTTGTTGTATTTCGCATCCCCGGGGGCCCTGACTGGCCAGATATGAGGGAACATGTCCGCCAGCGGCTGTAACGGCTCTGGAAGGGTATCACGCGTGAGAGATTGTGGGTTGAATCGATGAGAACGGTCTTCGAGGGGCAGTCCTTGCTTCCATCGTTGAAAGTCTGCGGCCTTGGTGTCTGCCATTGATTCGCGGTCGTCGGCACCGTCCTCTTGCCCAGGTCCTTCTTGAATTGCTGTTTGCTCGGGCTCTAGCGGGATGGTCCCGTCAAACATGCCCATCTCCAGCCCTGGTACCATCACCACGACAATCTTGCGAACATGGCCGGAGTGCTTGAGCGAGATCCATTGCGGCGCAATTCCATCGGCGAAGCAATACAGAAGCAAGCTCTGGAGGTCGGCAATCCGGACTGACGATTGCATTCGACCCTCAACATAGTTCAGGGCTGGGTATTTGACCTTCTCCCCATCCACCCTCTTCTTCTTTTTTGCGTGGCCAGGCATACTCGTCGTCGTGGTCTCGGTGTCCTGCAAACGGGACAGTGTCTGGGCTAGTCCGAAGTCGCTGCCGGTGGAGGGATCCGCAATGGGGGAATCATCTTCATTATTCTTGCGCTTCCTCTTGTCACGAGGCATTGTCTGCTGCTGCACGGGGGGCTGGTCGGGAGCGTAGAAGCTTCTCCGATTGCGATTGCGAATAAAATCGATCCCTTGTCACGTGCTGATAAACCCGGAGATATGGTGGCCCTGTCGCCTGAGGTGTCTGCTTTTTTGTCTCTTCGCACTCAGTTTCGATCATCCATCCATCCATACTCTTACACCTTTGTTTCTGGGATCTATTTGCTTCTCATTCTTAGCTTCTCATTCCTCCGGAATTTCTAGTTGGGTGCGCGCAGTTCCACTGGCTGACTAATTTCCGATCTGATAAGCCCGTGATCGCCGGTCGTGCTTGTTCGGGAAAAATCGCCTCCGTCACGCCATCGCTTCACTCTACAAGAATCGCAGCCGACACAACTCATTTTGGGCTCTCTATACGATATCTGCTTTCCACAAAAGCTACGCTCAAAACATCCCCGTTTCTAGTCGATAGCCGCTGCGCCCTTCCTACCTCCTGCTCGCCCACACATCCCAACCATGTCGGCGCTCACCGAAATCACATCCGAGGCGGATTTCTCGTCGCACCTGGCCTCTCTCGCACCTTCCGCACTTGTCGTCCTCTACTTCCACACACCATGGGCTGCTCCCTGCGCCCAGATGCGCGCCGTCCTTGATGCCCTGGCCGCCCAGTACCCCGCCACCGCCCCGCCAACCATCTCCTTCCTCAGCATCAATGCCGAGGAGCTCCCAGACATTTCGGAGGAATATGATGTCTCGGCTGTGCCTTTTGTCGTCTGTGTCCGCGATGGCCGGGTTCTCGACTCCGTTAGTGGTAGCGATGCCATCAAAGTGCGCGACCTTGTCGAGCTGCATGCCGGCCGCGGCACCACCGGTCCTATCGATGGAGTGAACAGAGCCAACATCCCGCCTCCTTTGTCTGCTGTACCCCGAGAGGATGCACCCACAACCGCCACCCAGGCGCCGGCCTCCGCTGTTGATAGCTCAGCCGGGCCCGCTGCGAACGCTACCCCCGTCGCCTCTGCCCCGTCTCTGACTCCAGAACAGACCAAGGAGGCGCTCTGGGCGCGCCTGACAGACCTTGTCAAGGCTGCTCCGGTCATGCTGTTTATGAAGGGCACACCCAGCTCGCCTCAGTGCGGGTTCAGTCGGCAGTTGGTCGGCATTCTTCGTGAGCGTAGTGTCAAGTATGGATTCTTCAACATCCTGGCCGACGAGGATGTCCGGCAGGGTCTGAAGGAGTTTGCCGAATGGCCAACCTTCCCGCAGTTGTGGGTGAGTGGAGAGCTTGTTGGCGGATTGGACATTGTATGTTTCCACCCTTTCTCATCCGTTGAATTTGCTGCTAATTTTATTTGGTATAGGTTCGCGAGGAGATCAGCAGTGACCCCAGCTTCATGGAAGAATTCTCGGCCAGCAAGCCTGCGGCTGTTTAGTAGTTGGTTGTCATTGCGCGATACCCATCCTGTGCTCGGGATTTAGACGATACAAAAAATCAACCATAATGATACACATTTTTTCCTCAAGGAATCTGTCTATGTCCCATGGACATCACTTTGCCTCCGGTGCCTGATATATACTTAGCCAGTTCACTGGTTTTCTATCCAGTGGAACCGAGATGTGGCCTGCAGTAATCCATCCTACTCGGCGACGTTCAGTTGGGCCGAGTGCCATGCCATTACCAGTGATCTCATAGACCCATCTTGGTGATGACATTGAGCCGTAGAAGGATTATGGTAGTCTCCCGGCAGTCTGGTCGAGCAGCACCCCGGCGATATGGCCTAATCGGTATTAGACCAGGGACCTCCAAGGACACGGCGGCCCCCCGTAGCTGAATATCTGCAACATCGATTGGATTGCCAAGTTCTGCTTTAATGGGCCTGTTACCTGGATTAGATGCTTATACATTCACCACTTCCGTCAGCCATGCAGATCCTTGCCCAGGTGCAATTAATGCGGCCAATGGAAATTCGTGTAAAAACATCATGTATAGAACGGTCTTACGCGAGGTATTTGGGGGCCGGATTGAAGCCGGTGGCTTGCAGCTTCTGATTTTCGTCAGTCTAAGCGCAGAGGCGCTTTCCCTATTGAGCGATGATTTGATAGGGACCCGTCGTGGACGGTGCTCATGACGTGCCCACTAGTAGAGCTATACACTAATTTTGTCGACGCTCCGCGGTGGCGAGATATGCTGAGATAAAAAGGCGGACCTCGCAATGATGGATCGGCTTTTCTTCCAGCGTCTTCTCCACGAAATCATTAAGACATCCTGAATCATCATGGCCGTCATAGAAGACTGCTATGAGCGTCTACCCGTCATCCCTCCGATCGCCTTGTTTGGCCTTCTAGCTGTTGCGGGATACCTATTTTCCTGGCTCGATTTGCGCTGGAAGACCAAGGCGCCGTTGGTAGGCCTCAAAACGCCATTCGATCTCCGGGTAGTTGCCAATTGGCATGTCTTTATGAACCTGGGTGCAATTCTTGACGATGGATATGCAAGGGTAAGAATATACCTAACCTAGGCAGTACCCGACCAGCCAGACTGACAGCGGACATAGTTCAAAAATCAAATCTTCCGGTTTGCACGCAATGATTGTGACATGATAGTTGTGCCAAATAAGTACATAGAGGAGATCCGCGCCTTGCCCATGAACGTCGCAAACCCCAAGGCGGCGCATGTCCACAATTTACTCGGTCCTTATACGAATATGGACCTGATCATGAGTGGTGATCTGCATTTCCGCTCTATCCAAACAAAATTGACGCCCAACCTGGCAAGCCTGGCTGCGCCCATGCGAGACGAGCTGAAGCATGCCGTGAACATGGAATTGCCCGACTGCCGTGATCAATGGACGACGATCAAACCATACCATGTCATTTTGCACATGGTGGCGCGCCTCAGCGCGCGCGTCTTTGTTGGGTTACCGATTGCTCGTAATGAGGAGTGGCTGGAGATTTCAACACAATTTACCGAAAATGGTAAGTAAAGCGCACCCCAAAAACAACAGCTATTCTAACCGAACTCGGGGCAGTTTTCGTTACCCTGCTTGCGATGCGGGTCTTCCCTACCTGGATGCACCCATTCATTGCGCCTTTCATCCCACCACGGTGGAAGCTACACAACTATATTAAGCGCGCTCAGAAACTTCTGGTCCCGGAGATCAAACGACGCCAAGCAGCATATTATTCCGGACAAGGCGAGAAGGAATCACGCAGCCTATTGCAATGGATGATCGAGTCTGCCGACACGGCCGAAGAGCAAGATCCCAATTTCCTCGCTCATCTGGAGACCATCATCTCGCTTGCAAGCATCCACACCTCGCAGATGAACGCTGTGCATGTGATGTATGATCTCGCGGCACACCCAGAGTATCTGGAACCCTTGCGCCAGGAGATAAGAACCGTGGCTGCGGAACCCGGTGGCTGGAACAAGTCCTCATACGGCAAACTGCGCAAGCTGGATAGCTTCTTGCGCGAAAGCCAGCGCTTCAATCCGCCCAGCATATTGGCCTACCACCGCATCATGCAAGACACCGCCATTCTGTCCGACGGCACAATCCTACCACGTGGTTCCCACATTGCCATGGCTGTGAACAAGATCCAGAATGATGCGGATGTCACCCCCGAGCCGGAAAAGTTCGATCCCTTCCGCTACGAGCGCATGCGCTCCCGCGCTGGCGAAGGTCATCTGCATCAGTTTGCAACGGCAGAGCCGAACAAGCTGAACTTCGGGTATGGCAAATACGCTTGCCCAGGCCGATTCTTTGCCGCGCTCGAGATCAAGACCATTCTTGTCGAGCTGATCATGAATTATGATGTCAAGCTGCTCGATGGATGTAACCGACCGGAGAACCTCCGGGCATATGAGTTTATCTTCCCCAATCCAGATGTTGAAGTGCAGATCCGTGCACGGCCTGTGGAGGAGCAGATGCAATTGGATGTTGCAGAGTGAAAAGGTCCGATTTAACTAGTATTAATGAAATGGAACGAGATCGGCAATCGCCGTGTGGAACAGTCAATGCGCTAGTAATCCTTGCCGCTCCACATTGTATACCTGATTTGGATGGTTATTTGATTTTCTGTGTATCTATTATTACTCCTGTTAATGCCACCCATGTCAGCCACAACCGTGCCCAGAGTGCCATTGACATCATAGCGCTCAGCCTAACTCCGATTCCCAGAATAAGCACCGTGGAGATGCCATCTACAATAGTAGCTCAGCTTAGATTTTTTTACTGCAAATAATGAGCCTATGGTTGTGTTTATAAAAGTTGTACCATTTGCGCCATGTCATTAACTTTGCTCGTTCCCTCATTCTTATCTGGATATAAACCGTACAATCACGACCAACACAAAAAGAAAACCCGGCATATATCACATTTGGCCCCCGCCAGCCCCCATTTTCGTCATCAACTTCCCCTCACTCAGCTTTCAAGACTGGCCTAGACTTGCGTAGCTAGTGTCGGATCCGCAGGAGACCTCGCATATTTCTCTTGTGGACTGTAGTTGGTGGTTAGCGGGACAATGCCGCTGCTAGCGCTGTCCTGGGAACGGGTGGCATGCAGCCAGCTCCTTTGCTCTGTGAATGCCATGGTTGAAATGCGAGGCGCACGATCACGATCATGGCGGCTTGCCTGCGAAGAATTCCTCGACGGCGTGAGTCGCGACAACAGATTGCGCAGAGATGAGCCAAAGCGCGAGTTGCGGATCACTTGCTGGTAGACGGGCCCGATGGCAGGCAGAGACACGGCGATGATGCCGACCATCAGCTCGACAGTTCTGTGCCAGATTGTCAGTTTTGAGGGGAACCAGAAAGAAGAGTGGAGAGAACTCACAGCCAGGTAGCCTGGACGACCTCATTATACGACTGGTCAGAATTTCTCTCCGTTGCGTAGACGAAGTATTCACGGATGCAGGAAGCAGCCACAGTGAATGCACCTGCGCCGAACACAAGAGATAGACCAAACTTCTGCATGGGTCGCATCTGTAGCTTCCAGACAAAAGGCATTGGCAGTAGTAAAATGATCATGTCGGTGATAATATTCACGCCACCCATGCCAAGGTTCATCGTTGGGAAGTCGAAGCAGTGTGCGGCATTCCAGGCTACGTCCAAGGTCACATGCCAGCCCCAATACTGGTAAGGAGGCCTGCAGTTGAAGCCGTACATAAACAGCATGACCACGGTGTAGACCACGATGAGCCCTATCATGAAGTATACAGCCATGCGCAGTGATCTGCTAATCCCAAATAACCGCTTGTAGACCAAGAGGATAGACAGTTTGGCGAACATCATCGATGGCAGATAGAACATGTCCGCAATATAGATAATCTATAGACATGTGAGTATGTTTGCGACTGAAGCCCTACTGAAAGACATACCGAACGATGAACAGACATCCATGACCGCGGGAGGTTCCAAGTATGTCGGCCCATACCATACACTTCGACCTCGACTGTCAGAATGATGACTCGTGCCAGGGCAAGTACCTGTTAAGCAGTCAGCGAGTGTGAATCTAGAAGGATAAGAGTTGCAACCAACAATAGCAAACCCCATGAACACATTATCCCACTTGATCCTGCCCTGGCCGGTTCGAATACCGGAGTAAAGACGCAGAAGCACGAAGATAAACCCAATGGTCCAGAGCGGCCAGGCCGTCGCCTCGAACTTCCATCCAATGCTGGGCGGGTCGATGAGGTTAGGCGTCACGCCTTTTGGAGGAGGTCCAGCTCCGGGAAAAGGGAATGCGCTCTCTGGAATATTTTGAGGACCACCCATGGCTGCGATGATATTGTAAATTCAGTTGGACGGCAAGCTTGCATATAGTTAGCGAAGAGACACTCCGGTATTTGAAGAGCCCCAAAGAACCGGGAATTGCTAATTTCTCATAGCCACATATGCAATCAGAAAAAGGCCCCCGCGATGATCTATCCTAAACTGGTATATCGTTCATCCTCACGGTGCAGATACCAAGCGCAGCGAAAGGGCCCCCAAAACTAGCACCATTGTATTATCGCCACGATCCGACCACAAGGGCATGCTGATCAATGAACGTTCGTCACGGGCCAGCATGGTGCCTGGGCATGCGATTGAGTGGAGGGCGGGCACCGCCAAGCTATGCAAGTTTTTGGCCCCTGTAAATAGACCGGGATGGCTGGTAAACGATCGTCCTGCAGATACAGCAGACCGTCATTGGTTTCGCCACCACAGCATACAGTCTATGTAACCCAGGTATCTCGCCTACATATTGTCAGATATTGGCAGCACTGTGTAATGATTTATAAATACAAGCGTGTGCAAGTATAGTTGGTAACTGAAAGCTTGTAATCGTCAAGCCAGCCATGACGCAGGTGTAGAACCGAGAGCACCACTCATGAAAATTGTGGCTTTGTCGATCTAGATCCTGTATGTAGGGGGCGTCAGGATTAGACGGATTGAAGACCTTGTAGATGAGTGCAAGCCAACATTCTCGTAGGATCCTTAATGATGTGCTAGGATTCTTCATAGTGTGCTAGTTGAACTATACATCGTTGATTCAACTCCTCTCTCAGACTATTATTAATTTGGTCATCTGTAACAAACGACCTTACAGCTAACGGCCAACCCCCCCCCCCCCCCCCGGTCACATTGTTCTGAAGAACCAGGATTTTGCAATCGAGATTATCGCCTATTCATTTGATTGGACACACTATTACTTCGCGGTTACATCTATTGTAGATCGCCGCTTAATCCAAAACACGCTTATTGACAAACTTGTTGAATCATTTACACACATCGAGTACTCCCCTGGTAAGTACAACCTTCGAGTCATGCACCAGTCTCAGATTGCATCATGAGACGGTTCGGGCCTGCAGCTTCAGTTCCAATGGGAGCTTGTCCCAGAACCAGAAGATGTTCTGGTCTGTCCACACCGGCAGCCCCTTTGCCGGCTTGAGATCAAAGTTCCAGAAAAGCTTGCACATCAGTAGGCGCATCTCGACCCACGCCAGGGTCTGCCCCATACAGTTGCGCTGGCCGAGGCCAAAGGGGTTGAACGCGGCGCGGTTAGCGGTTTCCTCGCTACCCTCTTCGAGCCACCGCTCTGGAATAAACACTTGGGGGTGGGAGAAGCTCTCCGGGTTGGTAAACTGAAGCCAGCAACCGGTTGACACGGTCGTACTGCCGGGTACCGATACACCCGCAATAGTCAGACCCTCGGGCGGTGTTAGGCGACGGATGTTATCTGGAATTGGCGGACAGAGCCGTAAGCCTTCCTTCAGGACTGCGTTGAGATAGGGCATTGTCCGGGCGGTCTGTTCGTTGATCTCACTGTCCGATGTAAACGAAGAGCGTACTTCTTCAGTGAGTCGCTGAAGTTTCTCCGGGCTCCGTAACAAGTGGTTGAGAGTCCCGCTCAGTGAGGTGGTCAAAGTCTCACTGCCTGCGGCAATAATGACCAGCGCTGCCTGGCTCATTTCATCCATAGACACGTTCTTATGCTCGGGATCCTCCAAAACCGACTGGAATATATCCGTGCGTGTAGGACCCTTCCGGGAAAGACGCTCTTCGACCTTCACCATGCTGGTGCTAAAGACCTCTTCCATGGCCTTTTTCGCCGCCGGGGGAATCAGATACGGCAGGAGCATATTAATGAAAGGGTAGTATGAGATCGCGTTCGCGACCAACTTCGCCTTGAGCTGCGTGACAAACGAGATCCAGAGATTGTACTGCCGGTTTTCCAGACAATTGAAATTGCTGCCCCAGCCGAGCTCCATGATGAGATCAAAAAAGACATAATTGAGCCAGTGGTTGATATCGACATCCGTCTCGCCGGTTGTTTTGTCAGATAGTGATCGCAAACAGTTTATGAGCTTATCGATGAAGTGGGTCACTGTGGGCTCATAGCCCCGAACGGCTTTGTCCGAGAAGGCCGGATTGAAGGCGCGGCGAAGGCGGGCATGCTCTGCCGCGGGCGCACTAATGAAACTATGGGCCTTAGCACCCGGTGGCTTGCGACCACCCCATTGGAAAGGCCGGTTGAGCGTTTGCTTCCCGTATATGTCGCGCCAGGCAGAAGGGTCTGAGAACGAGAGGTCATCCGGAGATATGCGTACGACTGGGCCGTACCGATCGTGATATTCCTTGACCGTGTAGGGAAGCCGGCCCTTGAGCAGAACCCGCAGCCAGGGCAAATGCAATGCGCACCATACGGGAGGGCCCGGGAATCGGGCTAGCGGGTGGAAGTAGAGGTTGTAGACAATTTGCGTCACAAAGTACTATTTACACGTATCAGCCACAGTCCCGCAGCAAAGAACAGAGCTCACCGACGGCAGCAAGAGTGCCGCCAAAGGCAGCGAGGATGGACAGAAACGCCATGCTGAAGGCTGTAGAAGATAATCCGGCATGAGCGGCTTCCCAAGGTCCTTTGTATGCTGGCTCAAGACATTATTAATCATCCTTTCTTTGTTCGACATGCTCCATCCCTGCACTTGGTTTTCCGAAATACCGCAAAAGGCACTAGTGCGTAGTTGGCTTGCAGTCCGGGTAAAACCAACACTGCTGGCCCCCAAAAGACCCGCTGATCCAGACCAGTTCATCTGGCCAATCCAGCACATCGGTGTCACCGTCGCCCCGCGAAGAGGTTAGCCTCATTATTCTTGGCGTCTATCTAGTAAGCCACCACTCATCTGATAGACTTCTAGCCCTCGCTTTTGACGTCATGCGATGATCTCAGGCACCGCGGTGGGCTTTGTGACAATAATAATACATCCTGGCGTATCGTCGGTGGCGCCGATGGTTAATTGAAGTTCCGAATCTGGACATACTGCCGCTTTGTTGTCCGATGCGACAATATGAACGAAAATTCGAGCACAGCCCGTCCAATGTGACGCCGAATAATAATCACGTATCCGTCTCCTGTCCCGAGGAAGCTTTGAGTAGACCGTAGAGATATAATTAGCACCTCCACCGGGGGTTCAATTTGCCTAAGCTTGTGTTGTGCTTGTATATCTGTGTACCTTTGCATCTATACACCATGCAGCCATCGCCAATTATTAACAGCCGAGCCAAGGATCATGTCGCATTCCTGGCCGAAGCTCTGGATCGGCCGGAAGGCATTGGGTCCATGTCGGCTGCCATCTATGATACAGCATGGCTGGCCATGATATCGAAGACCGAGAGCGATGGCTCGGTTCATTGGTTGTTTCCTGAATGTTTTCAAATCCTGGTGGATAGCCAGTCTTCCGAAGGAGGCTTCAATGGGTGGAACGCAGATGTTGATGCCATTCTTCACACGATGGCTGCGCTGCTCGCGCTGCTGAAGCACGATAAACAACCATCCATTAGTGGCTGTCCGTGCCCTTCAGACATTAAAGATCGTATTGCGCGTGGTGTGACCTTCCTGCGGCAGAGGCTAGCATCCTGGGATGTCGAGTCCACAGTGCATGTGGGCTTTGAGATCCTTGTTCCGACCCTTCTGGAACAGCTGCAGCTTGAAGGACTGGACTTCAAGTTCCCAGGTTCCGCAAAGTTGCTTGCAATCAATCAACAAAAGCTCGCGCGGTTTTCACCGACTGTTCTCTATGCACCGATTCAGTGCACGCTGCTGCATTCTTTGGAGGCTTTCGCAGGCATGGTCGACTTTGACAAGCTCTCGCACCATCTCCGCAATGGGTCCATGATGGGCTCGCCGTCTTCCACTGCGGCATATTTGATGAATTGCTCCCACTGGGATCCTGCCGCCGAGGCCTATCTTCAGTCCGTTGTGGCCGCGCGAAAAGGAAACATACCGAGTGCTTTCCCGAACACTGTGTTTGCTCTCACATGGGTAAGTTCACCTGAAGTTAGTGGAATGAAAACCACAGACTCTAATTAGTATTCAGAGCATGTCCACGTTAATGGAATCTGGTTACACCGGTGATGAGCTGGGTAGCGACAATATGAACAAGTTGGCTGGGTACCTCGAAACTCAGCTTCAAGCACAGAAAGGAGTAGTCGGGTTCGGTACGCTTTCGATTCAGGCTTTAACAGAAACAATCAACTGACCCTTTCCAGCTCCGGGCCTCTTGCCAGATGCAGATGATACGGCGAAAGCTCTCATCTCACTAAGTCAGTTAGGTCGTCCGGTCAGCTGTGAGCGCTTGATCGAAGTGTTTGAGACTCCGACGCATTTCATGACGTATCCGCATGAGCGGAACGAGTCGTTCAGTGCCAATTGCAATGTGCTGAAGGCTATCCTTCATTCCAAGAACCCGTCTAACCATTTGCCTCAAATCTGCAAAGCAGTCGAATTTCTCACTCGTAGCTGGTATGCGGGCAAAATCAATGATAAATGGGTACGTAGCATGCAATCCTTTCTTTCTCGAGGTCTTTCTCACATTCACCCAGAACCTCGAAGTTCAGTATTCCATGATGCTTCTCTCGGAAGCTTTGACTCTCCTTCTGAAGCTTTGGGAAGAAGATACTTCATTGGATCTGCCCGAAGATCTAATCTCAAACCGTGTCCCAATTGTGCTGTTCCAGATGTTGACACGAACTCTGAGCAGCCAGTCGGAAGACGGTTCTTGGGGACAAAAGCCATCCTCTGAGATCACAGCATATGGGACACTGACCCTGAAGCAACTCGGCTCGCTTCCATGGGCCAAGGCACTTGAGTCGGAGATTCAAAGCGCCATTAGCCGCAGTGTGTCATTCCTAGAGAACAATCAGGCCAGCTGGAATCAGCCAGAGCATACCTGGATTGAAAAGGTCAGTTACGGCTCCTCGCTTCTGTGCGAGGCTTACTGCCTGGCTGCTATGAAGCATACCGGAAAGTACGCATGGGGAGAGAAAGTATCCGGCATGCATTCTGTTCCATTAGCTGCCGTTGATAAATTCTCCAGTCTCTTCTCCAGACTGCCAGCCCTCTCCACGGAACCGGGATGGAGACTGCGGGCGTCCGCAGTGGAGGGTTTCCTCTTTGGCCGGGCTCTTCGCCAGGTTCGCTTGGATGTCTTTCCCCGAAAAGGGATGGGCAAGGACAAGTACTTTGACTATGTCCCTATTTGCTGGACCGCAGCCAACAATGCAGCCGCGTTTGGGCTTTCTGCTGATATTATGTGGGATTTGATTGTTCTCTCCATGCTCATATTTCAGGTGGACGAGTATCTAGAGTCCGTGGGCGAGCAGTGCAAGGGCCGCCTTGATGAGGTCCGCGCAGTTATTCAAAATTTGTTCCGTGAACGGACAGCAAAATCCCAGTCTGATAGCCAAAATGGGGTTTCTCAGAACGGGTATATTGCCAATAGTCATCCAGAGAACGGCCACGTCCAAAATGGCCACTCCCACAGTGCCGACGAGGGCTCCGAGCTGCTAGTCGAAGTGAAAACAACCCTCACTCACTTGATCGACTGGATAATGAACCACCCAAAGGTGCAAGCTTCACCACCAACGGCAAAAAAGCGTTTGTCCCAGGAAATCACCACATTTCTGCTAGCCCACGTCCAACAAGCCGACGACAACGCACGCCTCTTCAACCCAGGCAAGACGAACAACAACAAACCCGAAGAAACATTCTTTAACTGGGTGCGCGGCACAGGGGCCGAGAATACCAGCGGCATCTTCTCCCTAGAGTATTTTGGCCACCTCCTCGCTCCAAAGGCTGGGAAAGAGTGTTTCCGCGGCGCGGTACAGAAGTATCTGTTTCAAGATCTGGGACGCCATCTCGCGATTGTGAGTCGACAGTACAATGACCTCGGCTCAGTGGCGCGTGATCGCGACGAGGGGAACTTGAATAGTCTGGACTTTTTGGAGTTCCATGAAAATAAGCAGAAGAATGATCAGGCCGGTGCTGAGCTGCTCCGTATTGCGACATATGAGAGGGATTGTATTGAGTTGGTGGTGCAGAAGTTGAAGCGCGAGGTGGACTCGGGAACGGCGAAGGCGATTGAAGCGTTTGTGAATGCGACGGATCTGTTTGGGCAGGTTTATGTGATGAAGGATCTTGGGACTCGGATGAAGTAGACTCTTAATGTTTTCTTTTTTTTCTTTCTGGTTTTCGGTGCTGGGGGTTAGAATCCAATGTTTTTTATATCGTTCCATTTTGACAATGTGAAGACGCCAGTTCTTCTTGAGGATGGAGGGCTGACTATCTGGAGAACGCAAATGTAAATGTGATGGATTGTCTGGAAGAGGAACTTATGAAGTTCTAAACTATCTATACGGCTCTTGGCGAGGGAGTTTCGTCATGATTTGATCATGCGATCTCAACAGTTCTTCTATTATCCGCTCCTCTAATTCTATGTCTAAGAGAAATAAACTGGTTGTACAGACATGAAACAAGAGCATATATATGGCAATGAGACAGGCGTTCGCATAACCTGATTGTCCGCGACTTTCTCGACCTTCTCTGGCAAATTATTAGGGTTTCCCGAACTCCGCTTGGAAGATTAGCCTCTGACAGATATCGACTAGTCCTCGGTGGCATCGTTGGGAGCGGAATCCGCCGTCGCCGGAGTAGCGTCTCGCCAGACATTGGGATACTTCTTCTGACACACGGCGTATCGAGACAGAATAGCGTCTTCATCGACATATGCGCCAGCGAGCCACCGGGAGCCATCGGTGGTATTGAAGTGATTGCGAGCATGAGCAATGCGACGATTGTTGAAGATTGCGCACTCGCCCGGGTTGAGCTTCAATTGAAAAATGTTCGTCGGCTTCTGAAGCTGTTTGGCAAAGATTCGGAGAATCTTCATGAGCCTATCTTGGTCGTCTTTGCTTGTCTTTGCGAGAGGCAGGGCGGACTGGAACGGCGGTGAATAGTTGACATACTGCACGAATTCCCCTGTGGCATCCATCTGGATGACGGGCCGCTTGTGGTGGTAGATTTGGTCTTCATGCTGGTACTCATACGCCAGCTCCATTTGTGTTAACAGGTCGTAGTCTGACTTGGTGCTATGCATCCGCAACCAATTTACAACGTTGAAAGTATCGGAGAAAAGGGACTCGCCCCCCTCGCATGAGTTCTCCAGGCAATGCAGTAGCTGGAAGCCCGGCGGCTCGTTCATATACATCAGGTCCATATGGAAGCCAAGGTGCTGGTTAGTGTATGCGACATTCTTGGCCTGCGGCACCGTGCGAACATCCCATGTTGACCCGTAGAAAGTATTCCGGAGGGGACCCATGCGCGTGGCAATCTTCCCCACCATCTCTCGAGACTCGGGGATATCCTTAACAAAAATCAAGCCCAGGGTCTGAAGATTGCGCATGGCCGCCGTGAATTTGACCTCATCGTTCATGTAGTCTTCGAACGAGACCCAATGCTGCCATCGCTGCATCCGAGAGTTATGCCAAGGACGGACTTGCCGAAGATTCTTCGGGTCATGTAGCGCTAATGTGACCGGCCGTTCCAGGTAGTCTGGATCGAAGCTCGAAGTGTGCGATTTTCCGTATCCCGGGATATCGTTTTGCCATTGGATGACTAGCTTCTTATTATCCCACTCCACCCGGCGTGGAGCAACATTGGACGGAATATCACTTGATCGGAAAGAACGTTGCTTTGAGTGCGGGTCGACACATTGTGGACATTTGCACAAATCTCTCAGATAGAAGTAGGTATACATGTTCTGCTTAGATGTGCCATTGTACACGAACAGTCGATCCGATTCGACCCGTAATTTGGCATCATTGATGAGATTCTTTTCGCATTTAATAACACTTGCATTTGCCGTTCCAGGCTGGGAGAGCCACAGGGAGGAAACCTCCCCGCCCGGGCGAAAGGAATCACTCTGGTCCCCGGTATATCTTGCGGCGGCGGCGGCGAAGCCGCAACGGGGAGCCTGCGAGACACCCCGAGTAAGGCGAAGGAGCGCTGTGGCCCGTCGGCAATACATGGAGGGATAATGGAGGGTCAATGGCCGGACAATAAACAAAGAAGAAGAAGAGGAAAAGAAGAAGAAGAAGAAGAAGAACCGGAAAGCAACATGTGACAGCTCTTCCCCGGAAAGATGGAGCCCAGCCTTACGTAACGAGCAAGATAATTCTGGATTTTTCGCGTGGAACCATCAACAAACAAGACATGGCGCTTCGACGCTGAACTGCCCCATACCATTACACTCACTCCCTAATGTCGGCCGGAGGCGCGCATCTCAAGGATGAAGGCACCAGGCGCCAGGTCGTGCTGGCCGGCGGCGCCGCTGGCCTGATCTCCCGCTTCTGCGTGGCGCCGCTGGACGTCGTCAAGATCCGCCTGCAGCTGCAGGTTCACTCACTATCGGACCCACCGTCGCACGGCTCGGCGGCAGGGCCTGTGTATAAGGGGACCTGGTCGACGATGCGGGCTATTGTGCGGCAAGAAGGGATAACAGTAGGTGTCTCTCATCCGTCTTCCATACTCAGTGATGAGTCTTTGAGCCTTACCTGACCGTTTCTCTCTCTGTAGGGCCTCTGGAAAGGCAACATACCCGCCGAAATGATGTATGTCTGCTACGGCGCGATCCAATTCACCGCATACCGCAGCACAACCGAAGCGCTAGCCCAGCTGGATCCGCACCGGCTCCCGCCGTCCGCGGAATCTTTCATCTCCGGCGCCGTGGGCGGCGGGATGGCCACCGGAGCCACGTACCCGCTCGATCTACTACGCACCAGATTCGCAGCCCAGGGAACAGAACGGATATACCGGTCTCTGGGAGGCTCGATTCTCGAGATTGCGCGCCACGAAGGCGTCCCTGGATTCTTCCGTGGCTGCTCAGCAGCCATCACGCAGATCGTGCCGTACATGGGTCTATTTTTCGCGACGTATGAGTCGCTAAGACCGATAACCACGCAATGGGAACAGCTGCCCTTTGGGACGAGCGATGCGGCAGCGGGTGTTGTGGCTAGCGTGCTGGCTAAAACGGGCGTGTTTCCGTTGGATCTGGTGCGGAAGCGATTGCAGGTGCAGGGTCCGACGCGGACGCGCTATGTTCATCGCAATATCCCCGAGTACCGCGGCGTGTTGGACACTATTGGTACGATTCTGCGCACGCAGGGGCCGCGCGGTCTGTACCGTGGCTTGACGGTTAGTCTGTTCAAGGCGGCGCCGGCGAGTGCAGTGACCATGTGGACGTATGAGCATGTGTTGAGATTGGTTCAGGAAATGGAGCTGGCTGCGGAAGCATAGAACAGGAACTTTGCATTATCGGATATCAGGCTGGGAGGCATTCAACGGCGTTCTTGGATCCGGGATCGGAGATATCTCTCTACAGGGCATACGGTGCAAACTTATCAGGATAGCATGGGTAATCTGGGATAGAATAATTTGATTAATTTTACACATCCATATCATAAACAGTGTCCACAATTGTCCGAACACACAAAGGGAAAAGAACGCTGGAAGAACATCGGCAGAAAGGGTTGTCGCAACGGGATAGGGGCAAGACATGTCTGAGGGAAGACATGAAGAGAATCAAAGCAGCAATAGTATGTGCGGCGAAACATGGTTGGAGAGACTAGTCTAGTGCTCCTCGCCCTGTGGCTCCACGTAGTCACCAGCGACCTCCTCGTAGTCCTTCTCCAGAGCGGCCAGATCCTCGCGAGCCTCGGAGAACTCACCCTCCTCCATGCCCTCACCGACGTACCAGTGCACGAAGGCGCGCTTGGAGTACATGAGATCGAACTTGTGATCGAGGCGGCCCCAGGCCTCGGCAATGGCGGTGGTGTTGGAAAGCATGCTGACCGAGCGGTCGACGGGGGCGAGCTCGCTGTTAGGGACACGCGTGGGCTTCTGGTAGTTGATACCCAGCTTGAAGCCAGTCGGGCACCACTCGACTAAGTTGAATGATGTTTTGGCCTTGAGCGCAGCCACCGCCTGTGTGCAGTCCTGGGGCACCACGTCGCCGCGATACAGCAGGGCGACAGCCATGTACTTGCCATTGCGAGGGTCGCAAACAACCATCTGGTTGTTGGGCTCAAAGCCTATCGCAGACTCAGTATCAAGCAGCAGCTACACGTCACGGGGTTTACTTACACTGAAAAGTGAGATCCTGGACCTTGAAGCTCTCGTGAGTGCTACGATTGCTGGATATAACCGGGGCATACGAGATCAGTGGGTAGTGGATACGCGGGAAGGGCACCAGGTTCGTCTGGAATTCGGTCAGATCAACGTTGAGGGCACCATCGAAGCGCAAGCTGGTAGTGATAGAGCTGACGACCTGGGCGACCAGCCGATTGAGGTGCTCGAAGCCGGGGCGCGGAATGTCCAGGTTGCGGCGGCAGATGTCGTAGACGGCCTCATTGTCAACCAGGAAAGTGCAGTCAGAGTGCTCAATGGTGCTGTGGGTGGACAGAACGGCGTTGTAGGGCTCAACAACGGAAGTAGACACGCGGGGAGATGGGTAGACCGCGAACTCGAGTTTGGACTTCCTGCCATACTGGCTGGAGAGACGCTCCAGCAACAGAGCGCCAAAGCCAGAACCAGTACCGCCGCCGAAGGAGTGGAAGACCAAAAAGCCCTGCAGGCCGGAGCAGTTTTCTGGAATCTACTTAGCGCGTGCTTTAAGACCAAAGTCGGTCGTCTTACCGGCCATCAGGCGAATGCGGTCCATGACCTCATCAATGAGCTCCTTGCCAACGGTGTAGTGACCACGGGCATCTGCTAGTTGTTAGCATTTATGTCCCCCATAACCTCTCCCGAGGGACGCGTACAGTTGTTGGCCGCATCTTCCTTGCCACT
This sequence comes from Penicillium psychrofluorescens, assembly GCF_964197705.1. Lineage (NCBI taxonomy): Eukaryota > Fungi > Ascomycota > Eurotiomycetes > Eurotiales > Aspergillaceae > Penicillium > Penicillium psychrofluorescens. The sequence goes on along the minus strand of NC_133439.1, from coordinate 3,744,040 downwards.
AATCAATTGGTCCGGGTGGAACAGCTGGCGATAGGTACCGGTGCGAATCTCATCGATAGGCTATTGCAGGCAGGTTGTCAGCTAATGTTGAATGTTTAATGTGCATTTCTACTTACCGAGGGATCCAGGTCAACAAAGATCGAGCGCGGCACGTATTTTCCATTGCCCGTCTCAGTGAAGAAAGTCTCAAACGAGCCGCTCTTACTGATCTCGTCCGAGTTGTCGGGGTCGACCTTGCCGTCAGGTCTCAGTCCGTGCTCGAGCAGGTACCTTTGTCGTGTGAGTGATCGTCGCGCTAAGTGGGGGTGGGGGACAAGCAACGGTGAGGTCACCGCACGCGGTACTTACAATTCCCAAGCACTGTTACCCAGCTGAATGCCAGCTTGGCCGATGTGCAGTTGACAGACCTAGTTGAGTGACGCGTCAGTATTGAGTGTGGGTGGTTGGTTGATGGGTGGAAAGGGTGGGCATTGCCATCGTCGGGATGGAGGCTCATTGTTGATATAGATGCAGATCAGGGCAACAGATGGGGGCGGAAGGTTACCTCGCCACGCATGGTGATAAAATAATCGTAGATACAGGGACGGTGGAAAAGATGGAAGAGAGCAAAAAAATTGTGATGGGGGAAGAAGAGGGGGAGAAAAGTGGGAAGTGGATGGATGACCACTGCTAGTAATATCTGGACGACATAAACACCCTCCCAATGATTGAATAATGTCTCACCAGCTCAATCACAATTTTTTTTAAGGTGCATTGAGACATCGCTAGCTTTGGAAAAATGTTTAAAGTTATTCACAAGCCCGTAAGGAACAGAAGAAATTTATTCTATCAACACTGAAACAGTGGATCTATAGCAACAGCACCCGCTCAAGCCGAACAACACTGCATGCAAATGGACAAAAAGCAAAGATGATATGTATCAGATCGTTGAGAATCAACATGAAGGAGAGGGCAATATGTATCACAGAAATTATGAGACGCCCATTTCGGGTCGGGTATGTGATGGGTATGTAGATGCAAATGTGGAGACAGAGAAAAGGTAAGAGATCATGTTGAAAAGAAAAACATGGCAGGCATGACAACTAAAACTGCTTCGTCACCATCGACGGAGGCGTAGCAGCGTGGCCCTGCTCCATTAGATCGTCACGATCAAGGTCACGGCTGACGCTGCTGCGATGCCTGAAGAAGTGATTCCGACTGGTCAATGAAGCACCACTCTTGAAGCTCTGCGCGTCAGTCGACCGGCGACTTAGCTCGTGGGACTGGGCAGCGCTAGCATTGGAGTGGCGACCAGAGCGCGCAGACGACGCGCGGCTGCGACGTTCCGCTTCTTCTTCGGCAATGTCTTGCATGCGGCGCTCGGCGGCGTCGCGGTTGGCGGTGCGGACGACGTCGTCGATTTGCGCGCCACGGTCTTCAAATACATCGCCCATTATGTCGCCAGAGGCCATGTTCGACATCCCCAAGGAGAAATCGACGTGTTTGCGCTGGGAAATGGATTGGCCACGGGCGCGCGCGTTGGCTTTGTCCATGCCTCTGCGGAGGATCGAGGGGTGGCGGAGGGCGCTGCTGGTGCCGGTGTTTTCGGAGAGAGTGGTTGTGGTATCGTCGTCGATGCGGGTTTCCGGTTCTTCGATGATCCGGTCGTCCTCCTTGGGCGGAACGGGGGCCATCATGGGAGCGGTGCCGTAGCTGACGTGGAAGGGGATGTCGTACTGGGCTCCCTGGAGGTTCATGCGTGGGCCCTCGATGCCGATCTCTTGCAGGGCGATCATGAGCATGCAGATGAACTTGTTGCGGCGCTGCAGACGCAGACCCTCGTTCTGCCAGTTGGACTTGTAGAAGAAGACCACGTTGAGAGTCACGGAGAAGTTCTCCGTCACCTCGCGCAGCTCGGTGATGATGTTGGTCTGGAAATCGCGCTTCTCACTGCGCACAAACTCCAGAAGCCGCTGGCGCAACCCGTCCATCTGCTCGATGCTCGTGCCGTACTTGATGATGATGGGGATTGCCTCGGCGAGGGCACCCGAGCGGCGCTGGTTCAGGATAAAGAGCGTGTTCAGGTAACTATTAGGTGCCTGCACAACGTGGCCCTGCATCTTTTTGAACTCGGTGTACAGCAGCGTAATCTCCTTGACGAAGTAGTCATCGCCCAAACCGGAATCACCGGAGTTGCCGTAGATAGTGACGCGGTCACCAACATCGAACGGGTGCTTGACAAAGACGAAAATCAATGACTGGAGGAACTCCTGTGCAGTGGCAGAGAACAACCACGACAGGGCCAGGATGGTTGATCCAGCAGAGGTGAGCACGCCGGCCGCCGAGGTCGAAATCAGCGACAGGAACACGACCACGACGATGATAAACACAAAGAACATGAACACATCGTCCAACTTGGACACGACGGAATCCAAATCCTTCAGGGAGGCCGTGATCGACTTGCGCTCGCGACCGATGTCCACACAAACCGACTCGAGCTCCTCCATGGAGATATCACCGTTCAAATCTCGATCAAACATGGTGAATGCCGCCTCGGCCTCGTCGCCATTGTCAAAGGCCTCCTTCAAATCGCCGGCGAACACTGTGTCGAAGCCATCGCGAACAAATGTGCGGTACAGACGACGTGCCAGGACCTGGCAACCCGACGTAGTGCGCAACAGGGTCAGAATCACCTGGTACGGATCAGTGCTGCGGTTGACCTTCCGGCCGGTAAAGTCGGCAGCCACCGCGCCAGCCACATCGCCAACCTTGTGGCCCACCTTGTTCAAGGCGCGACCCGCCACACGATGGGCCTTGTCGGCGTAGTGCTGGGGAGTCTTGGTACCAGATTCGGATTCGGGTCGCTTTTCCTCAAAGGCCTCATCTTTCTCCTCAATACGTTCGCGCGACCAATCGTACAGCTTGGTCAGACTGCCGATCTGGAACTTGTTGATCTCAATGCGGTCCGCGTAGGTTCGCAGATGGAAGCTGATGGCGATAAGCTGGATGATGATCTTCTCGATCAGGTTCAGGACCGTCCAGACGAAGATGACAATGAGAATCTTGTTCATGGTGTTCTCCCAGCTTCTGGTGCCGGTGTTACCGTCCAAATGGTGGTTCTTCATCGTGGGCAGGAACGACACCTCAATGGCCAGCCACCAGAGGAAGAGCGCAGCATGAAGCTCGAGCTGCTTGGCCATGTCACGCCATTTCTTCGCGTTGTTGGTAAAAATGCTAGCCGATATTCCAACAATCAAAGGCAACCCCTTACCCGCAATCTATACCCATCATCAGTTAGAAAAAAAAAACTGACCGGTTCTCAAAGCAAAAGACCACTTACCCGGCCAGCCCAGAGCGATGACCAAACAATCTCCAACCAAATGGAAAACCACATTAACCGAACGCCTCCAACAGTGGCATTCTTGTACTTCAGCGCGCCAAGAAGCAAGGGAATAAGCAGAATAAGAAACAATGGCGTAATGTAAGTAACGTAGCGAACGATAAAGCTCGACTCATGCACTTTCTTGATAAAGACCGCGATCCTCGTATTAGGACTCTCAGGCGGCTTATAGATAGCGGCCTTCTCATGCAACGGATTCGTCGCCTCGTCGAACTCATCCACGGCATCGGAGCGCCGCGAGCGAGACCGATTGATCGACCCGGGACCACCAGCGCCGTCAGTCCCATCCTCACCGGCCTGTGTGGACCGCGAGACGACCCGCTCGGCTTGCAGGAGCATCAGGTCATCCTCCAGCCGGGTGGCACGCTCGCGGCGTGCCGAGGGCGTGCGCATTGGTGGCGGGGTGTCATCTTCGGCGGTGCATATTGTGTCGAGCTTCAGGCGGTTGGCTTCGTGATGCTCGTTGGTGAAGGTGCCATCGTCCGACGTTGGGGAGAGCTCCTCGCCGTACTTGTGCTTCTCCTTCTGGTCTTCCAATTGCAAGGTCTTGGCCTCGTCGACGGGTGTCGACATGGTGCTGGCGCCAGGCCGGAGAGCTTGGAGCTTGGGTCTCGTAGATCAAGCGGGAGAGAAGCGAGTGACTGTGGTGGGAATCAAGAAAGGGTGCGGCAAAGTCCAGGGGGGGACGGAATCACGAGAGATGCAGAAACGAAGGGAAAGAAGGAAGATGCCCGGATTAATACCTAGAAGCAGTGAAACGGAGTGGAGCAGTGGAGTGTGGGTCGAGATCGGATGGAGTCTGGACTCATCAGTCACGGATGATAATCGAGAAGACAAAGAGGAAGAAGACCTAAGGGCAAACTGCAAGCTCAAAAATCCAAAAGGTCCCTAAACGCAATCTCTGCCTGTCACAACATCTGCACCCAATCACTTGCTCACATCTTGTATGTAGCCCTGGGTAAAACATCCAGCGTCAACGCTGACAGGCCGCCCGGGCCCACACGCTGCTCAATCTCCACCGAGTGGTGGCGATGACGACGGAAAAAAAAAAGAAAACGGTACGGACGTAAAGGGGCGCGATCTGCGTGGAGCTGGAGGGTGTGGCAGAGTCTGGCCGAGGCCGCGCACAGATAACTTTGTTTTTGCCGTGAGTGCTACTATTTACTGGTGATGATTTCAGGGTGGGTTGTACAAGAAAAATGGATGCCGCTAGAGAACACCCCTTGCGCCACTGGGGCGCTCCTGTAGGGACTAGATCCATGTGAGTTAGAGTATCAACAGATAAATTAATTATCTATTATTGGGGCAGTTCTATTCTTACCACAACTGGGAAACACAATCGTGTTCACGGTGCGACCGAGCAGTGAGTGCCGAAGGGAAAACGGTCGGACACCATATGTATTTGGCTAGTTACTGTACAATTCGATTTCAGTCATGGCATACAGCAACCCCGCCACGACCATCCTCTTTGGGCTGCCTATCACGATTCACATGGTAAGGGTCGCTAGGATGTGTCCGGCATTGCCGAGTTTACACTAGGCGCTCCAAAAATGTCGGTGGGGGAATCAGAGCCGGGCGAGTGAGCGGCCCAGCGCCAAGAAGTGCCAAGAGGGACTCCCGTTGGAAATCAAGTTGTGTCGGGAGTTGTACCAGTCCCGGCGGAGTTGTGCATTTACAAGTTGTATGAGGAAATTCAAGTAAGGAAACAGCGTCGAGCTGGTGGTGCATTGAGTAAAAATCACACTTGAAAATAGAAAAGAGAATAACAACCGATGGAGAGTCCTATTTCATGTGCCTCATCTGAGAAGAGGCAAAAAAAGCAAAAGCCGGAACACCCTGCTCGAAGAAAACACTCGAACAGTTGGAGGAGGACATAAGAGACGTGAGAGAAGAGGCATGCTCGGAGAGAGACAAAAAACAAAGTGTACAGATGAAATGCAGCAAACTATGTGGATAGAAGCAGAAGGAAGGAAAGAGAGAAAAGAAAAACAAGATGTCGGAAACATTTTGCGCGGATCAACCACCAAACAATTGACTACGGGGCAGCAGGCGAGCTCTACCGCTTGAACCTGGACGACAGATCCAATCGATGATGCCGCTCCGGGGCGCGCGGCGTTTGCTCGGGATCCAGACTGGGAGAAGGATGAAGGGGGCGCGGTGTGGCTTCGGAATCCGGGGTCGGGGGGTAGTCAGTGTCGATGCCGGAACCCGGATCCATGCTGCCAGACAATTTGACTTCGGGGGTGATTGGTGGGGCATCAGATGGGGCGGACGTGTCAAACGGAGGAGTTGTCTGACCCTCGTTCATCGTCGTCGACTCGGGCTGGTGGAACACGGGACCCGAGTAGATCGACGTATCGGTATGGGCGAGAGAAGGCCGTCGGTGAGGCACGGGGTCTGGGGGAGGAGAGTTGCCGGGGCTAAGTACTTCCAGCTCCGGTTCCTCGGGGATGCTGAGACCCTCAAGTTGCTCTTCGAGAGTGGCACTGCCGGGCGATCCCAAGACCGACTCCTCCTCAATGTAGTCAGGATCAAGCGACTCCTCGCCTTTCAGCTTAAGTGCCTCTCTCTCCTTTTTGAGAAGCTCTTCGCTCCCGCTGACCACACTGCCTCGGCTGTTGGTTCGCATCATCTCAATGCCCAGCTTGGAACCAGGCCGGCGGTTTCGGGCTGGTGGACTGCGACGGGCCTGGAGGTTTCCAAGCTCTTCATCCTCGTCGTCGCCGGACTCGGCACCCTCGTAGCGCTTCTTCTCCAAGGACTCCCGTTTCGCACGGATGGCTTCACTGGACCGCTGTTTGCGTGGAGTGAGGGCGCCGCTGGCATCCATTGCGGCTGGTGCCGAGGCAGCATGGAGAAGATGCGGGACAGGCGCGGCCTTGGCGTCTGGGCTGCCCGGGTGTTTATTCGTATCTTCAGAAATACCGAGCCCACCCTGCCCTTGATCCCAGTCGTCGGTATGGCGGCTGATGATTACAGGAATTTCTTCCGGCTTGATCGACTCCATCTCACCAAAGATACTGCTGCTGACCGAATCGTCCCGGCTGGATCCCCGATAGGAACTGGGAGGGTTGGGCACGAATCCAGAGGAACCCGAGCTCGGGCTGTCATCAGTGGGTGGAGGATTCTGTCGAGCATTGGGCATAGGTACTACCAGAGGCTGCGAGGGAACGTAGTCCTTTGGAGGAGGCTTCCACATGCACCATTTGCACAGCGCTTCCGTGAGCTTAGACAGCGTAGGGGGCTTCTGGATCAGTGCGTCAAAGTAATGGGTTTCCGGAAGATCCTTCAAGTAGCCCGTGACGGCGATGATCGGGGTATGTCTGTTGGGACTGCGAGTCTCCCGTACCATCCTTGAAAAGTCCGCACCGTTCACCTGAGGCAGTTTGTACTCGGTCATGATAATATCAAACTGAACTTCGCTGAGCGCGTATCGCACGGCTTCGGCGCCGCTCGTGACGGTGATAGTTCGACAGCGAAGCTTCTCAAAAAGACGCTCCATAACCAAGCGCGAGACTGGATGATCCTCGCAGATAAGCACATCCAATGGACGGAAAAACGGTCCTTCGGAGAAACTGAACTGCGACAGGCGGCGAGAGC